>NC_133008.1:20587421-20890452 GCF_048564905.1 Vicugna pacos
TCCCCCAAGACTCTCCTCCCACTGGAGCCTGTTCACACCTCCCAGGCCCAAGCTCCTGCTCATACGTATGTCCTGCTGTGGGCTCTACCCGCCCTCACCACCATTCCCTCCATCACACTCTCCAGTCTCCCTTGTGAGCTCCAACTCACACTTCAAGACGCACTTCAAACCATCTGTGCCCTTAGAAAAGTCCCTGGCTGACCCAGCCCCCTGACGCCAGCCCTGGGAGCATAGTCAGCACTACTCCACTGCACTCACGGGACTGGCCCCGCAAAACAGCGCATCTGAGGGACCTTCCTAGCCCTAGCTCCAACTGCCCACCCTGGGGGCAGGGAGCTCAAGGCAGAACTTAGGGTTTCCTCTCAAGGGCAGCGCGAGCCTGAGCAGAGGCACCCCTCCCACCAGCAACCAGCTCACTCACCCTCACCCCAGTAAGCTCATCCAAGGAAAGTGCCTTCACTTCCTATAAGGCATAATCATGGTGGCCTTGTGCCAGATCAGCTCACCCTCTCACAGCCTCCCAGGGTGATGCTGTCATTGCCCATTTGGCAAGCAGTTTCCCCCATCCTAAGCAGGGGTCATCACAGGCGCAGCAGCCAGGGACCCATTGTCCCACTTGGGGTCTATTTCCACGAAGCCAGGGAACTGCAGCTCCTAGTAAAGGCCAGAATGTTTCCAGGGTGGCCCAGCAATCAAAGGGCAAAGAGAGAGGTCCAGCTCTGATGTGACTCCACAACCCACAAAAAAGGCTGAGGCTCCCTAATTCCTCAAAGCCAAAGAGGCAGGAATTTCCTCCTGGTGCCATGCTGGGTGGGAGACAAGTCATAGGGCCCCCTCCCAGAGAAGGTTCTGTACACACACTGAGGGGTGGGGGGTGATGTCACACTCCCACAAATCCAGGTCTTACTTGGTTCTGCCTCTCTCAAGTGAAAAGCCCAGGGCAGGACACTTCCCTCTCTGTGCCTCCTACAAGTATAGGGATAGTCACTCCTGCCCTGCTGCCCCTCAGGGTTGCTGGGTGAGGTGAGACCTCGGTGCCAAGGAGGCTCAGACACCCTAGGAGGCCATCAGGGCAGTTCAGGACCTAAGCTTTCCTAAAGCAGTAGGGAGCTGCTGGCTGTCAATGTGAACTTGACATGTAGCCATCAATCTGCTGCCAAGAGTAACACCTGAATATTCTCAAACCCACCAGTGAAGACAGGGATTGTGGTTGCTCTATGGGTGCTCAGGAGACACAATTGGTATGCACCTACCCCCTCCTCTTCCCTGCACCTGGCTCCAGGATGGGGTCTGTGAGTTCGTGAGGAATCTGCAATGCCCGTAGACTGACTGATGACCCTGCACATGTGGGCAGCTCTCCCCACATGCACACAGATACAGCATTACTAAAGGATGTGCATTCTCACTTAAAAGGATTTCTGAATTCTGTGTCATTATATCTTTTCAAGTGCTAAGCCCTGGAAGTCCAACTCCTAACCGATGAGTCCAGGACTCTGGTGGATATTAAAGAGTCCCAATACTCATAGTTGATACAACCCTGTACAGAGGACCACTGCACGACACCCTTAGAGGGCACCCTGCCAGCTCTGCAGAACACTGTGGAGGCAGCTCATGCTCAGACCCTCATTGTCAGTTCTGTCTCTAGGACCTGGGCTAGTTTTGTGGCTCACTCTGCGGCTAGGAGTGAGGAACACAGAGGAAGCAACGATGCAAGCTTTCACAGAATAGTCATAGCCTTGAAAGCTTCTGCTTGGACCCTTGGAACACATGCTCTGGGAGGCAACTAGGACTGTGCTGAGACCACCCTGGTGTGGGATGCCAAGCTAGCTGCACAGAAAGAGGGTCACAGAGACAGACATGGAGATGAGCCCAGCCAACCTATGTGAGTGACAAAGCCACTGGGGACATCCAGTTCAGCTGACATGGGACTACAAAGATGAGAGCCCAAGAAGCAGGGCCCAGCTGGGACCAGCCAACCAGCAGATCTGACAGACTATGCTACACTGATATAGTTACTTTAAGCCACTCAACTAATGGGGCTAATAGCCCAGTTCTGCCCCCAGGGAGCTAGCCCACACTACTGTAACTCCACATCCTCCCTCACATTGACCCACAAGGTCACCCACTCGAGGCACTACCCTGGGACAAAGCAGGGAGAGAGAAGGCGAGAAAGAAAAGGTTTACCCAGTAACCACCCCTGCTGAACCTCAAACAACCCACCACCACCACCACAAGGACCAGCAGCAGCAGTTCTCTGTACACAAAGGCTGCCTATGACACATGCAGATTTGGGAGGAGATTGGAGCACAGCTCCAGGAAGGCCCAGGAGGAGGAATACAGAGCTGCCCAACGAAGAAAGGGGATGAACAGAGGGTCCCACAGGAGAGGAGGGGGCCATCCTCAGGCCTGGGAGCCACCACCAGTGGCTTCAGGCACTGCCGAGAATGGAGTCTTGAGTCAAAGCTGGAAAGGAATTCCACATATTTATCCAGTAAGCACCCTCATTTGAGAAATACTGCTAGAAAAGTCCTAAAGAGAGAAAAATAAGACAATTATCACCAGTTCATGGGTTAGTCCTACCACCTGGTAACATTTCATTGGCAGGCCCCTGCATCCTGGACATCTCAAGACATGTTCCTGGGATCTTTCACAGGAACCTGGGCATGGGAGTTTCTTCCTGGGACCTCACAACATCCTACTCTCCTTTCCAAAGTGGCCTTGTTCACTCAGTCAATGTAATTAGAAAGAGAATTCTGCTACACACAGACACAGGCTGCACCCCCTAAGCCAAAGACTTGCTCACCCTGGGGGTTAGTGGGTGTTGATAAGTGCCTGGTCCCTGCCTCGCCCCTGGAGCCCACCTGCTTCCCGCCTGCCCACCCCAGTCCCTCAGAGATTCACTCAGCTCCCTCAGCCCCCCTGCGATTCCCTAGACTCCCTTCTTGGCATCCATTACCACTTCTCCCAGCCCTGTAACTTGACACCCTGTTGGCTGGGATGTCAAGACAAAAGCCCAGAACCTGCTTTGTGGGGGCCAGGAAGTCAGAATACATTTTGCTTCTAGGCCACTGAGGCCATAGAGGTGAGCAGCTGAGATGAGATTTTTGAAACCGACTCATAATTCTTCCTGGAGACTCTAGGTCCAGCTATTGCTCTGGGACTCCATTATGGCCCACCCTGCCTCAGATAAAGCCAAACATCTCAGAAGAAAGGGAGGAGCATGTGTAACCAATGTCTGGCCCCTCTCCCCCACCCCACATCCAGGGCCCCCAGCACAGAGGCGGGCAGTCCCAGGGCACAAGCAGCTGGAGTGGAAGAAGACTGTGCCATCAGCAAGACCAGGAGGCATTCAGTCTGTACTGCTGGGGCTCCTTCTAGGAACATGGGAGCCCCTGGAAGTCACGCAGCCTGGCCAGGGAGACCTAGAGGACCCCACTATAACTGAAAACAGGGATGGGGGCCAGTTTTGGGGATGTGTGGAGTCACTGTAGAAACATTCCAAGGACAGGCAGAAGAGAATGCTCCCTGGGCCCACAGCTGGCAGTGGCCCCACAGAAAACCCCAACATCAAATGGCAACGGGGTAGCCTACAGGGCCAGCACCCACCCAAGGTCACTGCAGCTCGACCCTGCCAGCAGGCAACATGTTCCAGCTGGGACAACACCAGGAAGGCTAAATCCAACTCAGCACTCTCTATGCTTCGAAATTTAGGAAGGGGCATTTGTTAGAAATGACCACAGGCATAGAACTGAAACGTTGACAATGTGAGGTTTGGAAAATCACCCAGGACATTCGTTGACCCTTTACGACAGCCATCTCTGCACCAACCACCCAGATGCACGTGTAAGCCTCTTAACGGCTCAACTGTCACCCAGATCCACAGGTGAGGATAGAGTCTGAAGAGAGTGACTTACTGAGGATCCATGCCCATGGCCCACAGATAACTAGGGCCTATACCAGACCCAGGCTCCTGCAGGACCCTTGGCTGGTCTGCCCAAGTCTGGCACACCACACTGCACTGGGTCCTGGCTCTCTATCCTGGTCAGACCAGCTGGGCACTCATGGCCTGCAGGGGGCTCAATGGTATCCTAGAAAAGGAGGCGCAGGGAGTGAATGGGTTCCACATAACTGTCAACTCTGAGGCCTCTAACTAGGGTTATCAAATACCATTTGGGGGCTAGGTTGAAGAGGAAAATGCTTTATTTATACTTGAAGGATCCTGGACAGCCAGCAGCATCTGCATGCCAAGTCCCTGAGGTGATAAAAGAGATGACAGTGCGAGGACATGGATGTGGTCCTCGGATTCGACTGGGAAACAACTCTTGCTACATGTGGGCCACTGCCTGCTTGAGGAAGCTAGGTGGAGTTTCAGTACTCGGGAATTCAGGCTTCCAAAGGGCCCAGGCCTGGTAAGTGAAGGAGTAGGGGACCCCAACTGCCAATCACAGTACCAACACTAGCATCCCCTCCGTCCTCTGTCACCGTAACCACATGAGACCAACCTTCCTCCAGGGAGGAGCTCAGGAGCACTCTGTAGAGCAGGGCAATTCCCTACATCAGATGAACCCAAACACACTTCCTGGGTTGCCAACTTCCTCACCAACTCACAGCAAGAGAAAAGTCACCTGTGTGCGGATGAAACCACACATGAGAAACAAACACTACTGCTTTCTAGCTTGCAAAGACCACAAACTCTTATGATAAATGGAAAGTGCTCAATTCCTGGAAGTTTCTTGTCCCCTCCTAAATATGTTCTGCACTGCTGGATCCTTCTCCACCAGCCCCTGGCAAATCCCAGGGGATGTCCTCCCAGCATGATTCAGGTGTCCCCACACCCCACCAGATCTGCTCCAGATACTCTGAGCAAAACAGCTGTGAGAATCCCTCCAAGTCAGCCACGAGGACCATGGAGTGGCGGGCGGGGGATAGGCACTCCCTCTGTGGCTGCGGGGACCTGACCCAGTCACCAAACCTCAAAGAGCCTCAGTTTCTTCATCTGCAGAATGGGACACTGCTGACCTTGAGAGGATGTTGTGAACTACAAAAGGCATAGAAAGTGCAGCTAGTCAACGGATGATGACCCTATCTCGCTCCTATCCTTGCAGAACGTAATATACAACTCAGGGCAGTCCCCATCCCCTTTTCTGCTGTAATTTAGCTCTGAATTGATTTATCTTGCCACCTGCCCTGCAATCTGAGGTCTCTGGGGACAAGGTGGCAGGCTGAGGGCTTCTCTTCCTCCCACAGCTTGACCCCAGCAGGCCATTAACCACCGTCCTGCCTGAGATGTGAGCTCAGAGCCCTGCCAGGCATCCTTGCCTGTGCCCACACTAGGCAGTCCATTTCTAAACTGCCTGCGCTCCTCCCAGGGTGGTCCTCAGGACCCCTTCAGGGGCTCTGCCTGGTTGGTGCAACACTGATTTGCTTTTTTCATCAGGTTGGCATAGTTGCACCAAACTGTGCCAAGACTCAAAATGTCATCACGCTGTAGGCAATGCCCTGGATGAAGTACAAGCTATTGATTTTATTAAAACTCAACCCTTGTGTACATGTCTTTTTAATATTCTGTGACAAGATAAAGCACTCTTGCTGTGTACCAAAGCAGAACAGTCATCCAGGAAAAAAAAAATCACATTTGAGTGGTGACAATGTTTGAACGAGGACTGACAGACATGCTGTGGTCATTCAGACTTGGTTGTCTGTCACACACTTTCCCCAAAATGGTCAAAGCAAAGCCTCTTTCCTTCAAGGAAAACAACTGATAATATTTGACACCAATGACAATGTCTGAGCTTCCAACAAACAAAATGTAGTATTTTGGGAAACTTGTGAGCCAAGCCAATCAGATAATTAACCAATCTGATTTCGTGATACTGAAAAATGAAATGTGTCAGCATATGAAAGATCCGTCACTCAGTAAACTACTATTTTCTAATGTTCAATGGTACCATAAACTCAAACATAAGTAAAAGACCATTCAAGGGGAGAAAAGACAAATCTAGGCAGAAGAATCCCAAATAATTTGTGTAGATGTTCCACCCTCAAGGAGGTAGAATGTGACTCCCCATCCCTTAGGTGTGTGCTGTAAATAGTGACTTCTTTCCTAAGGGAGGAAGAGAGCAACCAACAGTGGAGACACCCGACAGACGCTACCTCAGTCAGATGATCAAGGTCAACATCACACTCATAAGTTACACTGATGGCATGTGCCTTAGACACGGTGTGATGAGAAACGCACTTCACCTGTGGTCCTCCTCCCAAATCTCAGTCCAGCCATGAGAAAAATACCAGACAAATTCCAAATGAGGGCCATGTTACAAAACATCTGATTGGTTCTCCTCAAAACTGTCAAAACCAAGAAAGTCCGAGAAACCATCTCAGCCCAGCCTAAAGAGATAATGATGACAAAATGCCACATGGGATCCTGGGATAGAAAAGGTGAAAAACACAGGAAATCTGAACAGACAGTATTGGCTTTGGTTAATAGTAACATATGGGCCATTGGGTCACTACTTGTGACAAAAGTTCCAGAGTAATCTGTTAACAACCAGGAGACTGGGGTGGGATGTACAGGAACAATTTTTCCAACTTTTCTGTAAATCTAAAACAATCCTAAAATGTAAAGTTTAGTTTTAAAAAAATGTTCTGTTCAAAGTGCAAGAAAGACAGATAGGCTTTAACATAGTCAAGAACAAAAACGTCACTGATAGTCAAGATTTCAGAGTCTATAGTGTAACTAACTGTTAGGAATGGCCACTTTGTGTTTTGGTGTCACATTAAAGCAAGAAACGCACAATTATCCTAAAAGACTAACCAAACACTCCTCCCTGCTCCAACTGCTTCTCGGTGTGAGGTTAGACTTTCTTCACACGCGTCAACCCTAACAACATATCATAAGAAACTAGATGCAGAAGCAGATACGAGAATCCAGCTGTCTACTTATTAAGCCAAGTATAAAGGAGATCTGCAAAATAGTTATTTTTTATTTTAAAAGAGTTCTTCATGCTAACAAGTAATGAATTTATTACTATCATCTTTAAATTAGTAAGTATTGTCAAATTTTCTAACACAGTAAATGTCAACAGATATTTCCCACACAACCAAATGTCCTTGGGGCCCAGAGATGGAGAAGGGGCTGCACCAGTGCTTTCGGCAAAGGGTTTCCCAACTCCATCACAGATGCCAGTCTGAGCGAAGACTCCCAAATGGGAGTCCTCCTGGCATGTCACAACCCATGTGGCTTTCTCTTGCTGCTAAAGTTGTTTTGAAAAGCAAGACGTTATTAAAAATCTAACAGGACTCACCCCACAGATATGCTGTAATTTCCCAATAAATCTATTCAGCTATAAGCCAACAAAATTTGGTAACCCTGTTCTGTGGCCTTAAAGGGGGCAATTGTACAGGCCCCATAGTTACCCAATTCATAGAGAACTTGGCACTTCCCGGGGTGGTCCAGACACCCTGCATCTGTAGATAGGGAAGCCAAGCAGACTTCCAGTGAAGGCAGGTTGGGCACCCCAGGCCCCCAGTACCAGGACACTATCCTGCATCCCCACTCCCACCCCGTACTGCCACTCTCCAGGCAAAGGCAACTCTTCCCTCCTCCAGCGTGTCTACCTCTGCTCTCACATGCAGACATCCAGCAAGCTTCTGAGCTCCAACCAGGACCAGAGCATCAACTCTCCCCCCTAGAGAGGGTGGTCCATGACCCACTCTTCCCAGCCCAACAACCTGGCCCTAGTTCCACCACAGTGGGCCTTCTCAGGCCCTGAGTCCAAGCAAAGCCAATGGTTCCAGGGACGTGAACCCCTGAGCTCCCCAGAACATGCCACCCAACTGCTATTTCCCACACTGCCCATGGATACTGCAAGTCCTCCTGAAGGAAGAAAATGCTATGTGCCTGGACTGGTTGTTCTCTTTAGAGCACTACTGCATTTAAAGCTGCTTCTGAAAGCTATCAAGGCCCTGCCTTAAGGAATTCTGCATGCCACCAGGTCTCAGTCCCCCCTAAGACCTGAAGCTTTTCAATGTGATTACATCATAACTATTTTTAAGATTTAAGTTCTAAAAATAAGCACTCTTATGGCTTGGGACCCAAGGAAGGGGACACGTAGTAACGTCTGGTATGTCTCCCACACATCAAATACTCCTTACCAACATCACCCCCACCTCTTGGGGTAGGGGGGAAGCATCCACAGAGCTGGATCAGCTACTGGGAACCCAGCTCCCCTCTCCCTCCATCCCTAGACACCCTTGAGTCCCAAGGCTCCTTCCCATCAGTGCTGTGACAAACCTTACTGGACCATGCTGGGAGCTTCTGAGACCTGAGAATGACCAACCTCACTTTAGAGGAGATGGTAGGCTCTGAGGGTAGGGCACAATGTCCCAGGCTACACAGGGGCGTGAGTGAAATCAAGCTGTCAGATACCCATATTCTTTTTTTTAACCAGCTGCTGCCCCTCTGCCCCCTTTAGACCCACAGATTATAATTCACATACCCATCTTCTTGAGGAGAAAAACCAGAAATCTCTTGCAATCAGGCCAGCTCTCTTTTTCCTCCAAGGCACATTCTGCTAACTGAGAAAATGCTCTTCTCCTGGTGAAACTCCTGCCTACCCTACGTGGGGTCACACATGCCCTTGGAAGGTGCCAGGCATCCACTCCTGTTTCTACCTGTTCTATACAGAGCTCCCTTCATCCTGCTTCTTCACCAGGTTAGGTGGCCATGAAGGACAGGATGGCAACCCCTGAGCCAGCCATCCCCACGTCCCAGGTTGGTTACAGTTCTGGTATACCTGCTCTCATCAAGTCAGAGAAACAGGCTGCACGACAAAAAGCAATGCACATAAAAGTGGTTTTAGGCTCCATGGCAGATGGCTGGTCAGAGACTCTCCTTCGTATACCCCCATAGGTAGAACATTTAAATGACCCACTAGAGCAGTGAGGACACCAGTCACAAGATGAGGATCCCGTCAGCATGTGACAAACAAAGCCAACAACAGGAATACGTGCTGCGAGCGTATCAGAAACTGCAACTGCAGAATTATACCAAATATTTTCAAAATAAGGAAATGACCTCCTTAATCTGCAAATCTGCTTAACTCACATGTGTGTGAAGAGGAGTTCTTGACTGATAAACGAACGAGCACTTACAGGTACTTACCTCAATGACTGTACACAGTGGTCTCTGGTTCCTGTCACAACTGCCACACAGAAACATGCCCAGAATGCTGGCACTATCCCCCCAGAAACTACCCCCTCCACAGCCAGAGGAGGGCGCCATAAAGGCAATGGGGAAGTGGCAAAACTGTAGAGCTTGCCGACAGCCACCAGGCTGGCTCACGCTCCGGGTATGAGGTAAGTCACTCTGAGAGTTAGAAACAGGGCACCCAGAGTCTGTCACTCTGATACCCCAAAATAATCTAATGATTTTTAGAAGCACAGGTGAACTCCTCAAATTTCAATTATTACAAACCTGGTATAAGATAATGGTCCAGAGTAAAAGTAGGTAGACAGAGAAGAACTGGGACCAGGAGCCCAGAGGGAAGAGGAGAGGAAAGGGGTCAGAGGTTTGGCAAGGTGGCAGTGAGGCAGGGGAGTACAGACTGAGGAACCGATTTCTGAAGGAACGTACCTCTTAGTTCCCACGTGCTGAAACGCAAGCAAGACTATGGATTTCTAGCTGGAGCTGATGGAGCCACTCCCTGAGGCTTCCCGGCCTCTCCTGGAAGTTGCCCAGCAGCAGACAGAGTATTAGCAAGTAAAAGGCCAGCCCACAACAGGTGCTGGGGAGGGGCTGGCCTCCAGAGAGCTTCCCACAGAGTGCCAGAGCCCCCCAATGAGCGATTGAGGGAAGTGAAGATCACACAAAAAGAACAGGTTTTTGCCTGTTGGACTTCCAAACTTCTCACACGTGACAGGGGTGTGGGGTGGGGGTCAATCCCTGGCAAGAAGACCGTAAGAGAGCCAGGGTGAGGGCCACAACCACACCTACGGAGGCTGTGCAAGAACCAGAGCCCTTTCCGGAGCCATCACACCCACAGCTGTGTCACATTCCCCCAAATCGTTCAAGGGTGCACATTCCAGCAGACAGCTGGCCGGCGGGTCAGGCACAGCTGCAGTGGAGCATGGTCGAGAGAACAGGGTGGGAGGGGGCTCAGGTCTGCACATAGCTGTGGAGGACCCCTACCCACCCCCACGCAGGAAGCCAGCACTGCCACCATTGCTGGCCACATCCTCTGTCGTGGTGGGGGGCGGGCGGTGACAGTCACACAAGCAGGCCAAGACCTGGACTGAGACCTCTCTGGAAACCCCATGGCTAAAACTGTAAAGGATGAAGTGGCCGGACCTCCACACCTGCAAGAATAAAACAACAGAGATATTTTGGGGGGAAGGTGTGGCAGTTTCTTTAAAAGAACTCAACACACACCTACACTGTGACCCTAGCAGTTCGACTCCTAGTTACTTATCAAGAGAAATGATAATCAATGTCACGTGAAGACTTCTACAGAAATGATCACAGCAGCCCCAAACTGGAGACCACACGGTATCAGAGGACAGTTGAGTGGATAAACTGCATATCCATGCAGGAGTCGCTCAGCAAAATGCTGCTACACACAACAGGGATGAATCTGAAATCACATGGAGTGAGAGAAGGCAGACCCCACCAAGCACCAAGCACGTACTACATGATTCCACTCATAGCAAGTCTGAGAAAAGGCAAGATAAGTCGAAAGCAGAATACACCCAGTCCAGGAAGGCAGGAAATGTACGGATGGCTCCAGGGAACTTTCTGGGGTGATAAAGCTCCATATCCTAATAAGGCTTTGGATTACACAGGTGGATGCACGTGTGAAAACTGTAGCAGGAGAGGTTCACAAGGCATGCACCAGCAGTACCTCCTGGCAGGGAAGTGCAATCCCAGCATTACTGTATCCTTCCTCTCCCAACAGGCCGCTTGCAAAGAGCGTCCACTCAAACAAGGACTCTGCCTATAACCCATGGAGTCACCTAGAAAAAGTTAAGTGATGCACATACATACATACATACATGTGGGTTCCATTTCTACACATAACAGAATAAGGCCATCCACACAGCCCCACATTACAGACGACAGGCGGAAGCACTATCATGTTACTTTCAGATTCATTTTCGCTTTGGAAGAGAAGCTGGGCATTAAAGTGGGTGTGGAGAATGTGCCCCACACACCACACTCACCACTGCTGGTCGCCAAGCCCTGTCTTAGTAGCAAATGATCAGCCACTGAGATTCCTGGGTGAGGAAGAGGTGACTGGCACCTATACGGATGTGTCGCTCCCCACTACCAAAGTCCCAGACGAAAAGATGGGGCAGTGGTTCTGTCATCAAGGATTCCAGCTTCAAGAAAGGTGCCCTGCTTTGCAGGCCCGGGAAACAGAGGGTGCTTCTGATGCATTTTATAATGTGTTAAAGCTTGCAAGAAGGCAGAAAGCCAGAAAAACTAAACAACAGCTCTAGCAGCTCAGATGCTACTGCTACTGCCTACACCCAATAGGCCCCATGGAATACACATCAGAGTTCCTCCCACCCACAGAATGGGGCAGATCCTTGGTCCAAGTGAAGCTCAGTCCCACAGGAAGAGAGACACATGATGCAAAGGGGGAAACGGGAGAGAGGAGGGTGACACAGCTGCCTGAAGGCCATGCACCCCAGTGGAAGCCAGGGAGCGGCAGTCACCAGGACACTTGCCCCACACATCCACCAAGGGCCATGTAGCAGGCTGTTAATAAGCAGAAATGGGCCTCCGAATCTGCCCCTGCCCTGCCTGTGAGACCCCAGGAGCCCCAGCCTTACTTCCTCCCAGGTAAAATAAGGAAACAGACATCATCTGCTTAGGTGCCCAGTGACTTCCACCCTTGGTGAGTCACTAAAGTCGAGTCTCCCCAACACCTCTGCATGTTCTTTCATAAAACAGTATCCCTGAAAATAATTAAGTCAGGTCCTGTCCTATCATTTCTGCCCCTAGGGACAAGCACGGTACTTGTCACAGACAATCCAGGGAGAGTTGGCACCTCAGAAGAAGGCACACACAAATACGTTTTCAGTGAAGCATGAAATGGGGGTGGAGAATCATGAAGCTTCCACCCCACACAGGCCCAGCGTAACCAAGAGACCCAGTCCTTACCTTTCAGGTGCAGGACCTCGGGAGAAGAGTCTCATGTTTTACTAAGTTAAACATTCCTCCACCCAAGAGGGGAAAATAAAGCTGTCCTCACCTGTGCTTGGCCCAGATTATTTCTTAAGATCAACAATTTGTGACAGAGACCTTCATCTATACAAAAGTAGAGTGGAATCTACTTATCTGAGAAACAAAACAGAGAACCCCAAACACCCTCCTCCACCTGCCCCAGCTCCAGCCCCATCCAATGGTCCCAACTTGGGGTCAGAGGAGGGCAGCATGTGCTCATGACCTTTGGGTTGGCCCCTTAAGACCAGCAGGCCCAATTTCCACCTCTGTGGGTTTTTGTTTTTCCATGAGCACATTTACGGATGCCAGAAAGGAAACCAAACTAGTTTAACCTCATTTATTTTTTTAATATCCATATTGAGGTAAAACTTATATACCACAAAATTCATCCATTTTAAGAGTATAATTCAATGATTATTAATAAATTTAGAGTTGTGCAACCATCACAAGCCAATATTAGAACACTTCCATCAGCCCATAAAGATTCACTGTGCCTGTGAGCTGTTAATCACTGCTCTTACCCACCCCCATTCCTGCCCTAGACCACCATTTGATCACTGTCTGTCTCTGTAAGTTTGCTTTTTCGGACATTCCCTGTAGATGAAAGTATATAATATGTAGTCTCTGTGTCTGGTGTCTCCCCTCTTAGCATAGTGAGTTGAGAGGTTCTTCTGTATTGCAGCACAAACTGGTGTTCCTTTTTTTTTAGTGCTGAATAGTAATATGCTGCATGGATATAGCATATTTTGTTTATCCATGGCTATCTGGATTGTTTCCACTTTTTGCTTATTATGAATCATCCTGCTATGGACACCCAGGTACTGGCCTTTGGGTGGACATGCTTTCATTTCTCTTGAGCACCTTCCTCAGATAAGATTGTTGGGTCATGGGGAAAGTTTATGTCTAACTTCCTAAGAAACTGCCAAACTGTTTATGTCATTTTACATTCCCACCAGCAGTGAATCAGGGTTCCAGTTTCTCCACATCCTCACCAACGCTTGTTACTACCGTCTTTTTTATTACAGCCATCCTTGAGATTTGTTTTATGGCCAAGCATATGGTCCACCTTGGAGAATGTTCCATGCACACGTGAGATGTATTCTGCCTTCACCAGATGGAGTCTTCTACAGACGCCCATAAGCCAAATGAGTCAACAGCACTCTTCAAGTTTTCCAGAATTTTGTCGATTTTCTGTTTAGTTTCGCTACCAATTATTGAGAGTGAAGTATTGAAATTTCTGAATATAAATGATGAACTGTCTGTTTCTATTAGCAATCCTACTAGCTTATGCCTCAGGTATTTTGGGATTCTGTGGTTAGGTGAATGTACACCTGTGACTGTCCAATCTTCCTAACATACCGTTAAAAAATGTCCCTCTTTGGCTCTCAGAATTTTTTGTCTTAAAGTCAATTTTACTGGATATTAATAGTCATTCTAGTTTTCTTATGGTTACTTACAGTCTCTCTTTCCCTATTCTTTGACCTAAAGATCTAAGGAGTATCTCATAGACAATACATAATTAAGCTTATCTTGCTTTTTTATCTGCTCTAACAATCTCTGCCTTTTGATGAGGGTTTTTAGATCATTCATATTTAATGCAATTATTAATACGATGGGATTTACATTTGCCATTTTGCCAAATATTTGTTTTCTACATATCTTCCTCCATTTTTGTTCTTCTGTCCCTCATTGACTTCTGTGTTAAATATTTTTTAATGTACCACTAAACTCTTCTGTTGATCTAATTTTTTAAACCATATTTTAAAGTTATTTTCTAGGGATTATAATAAGCATTTCATTAATTTATCACAATCTGCTTCAGATTAACACTAACTTGACCCCGGTAAAATGTAGAAACTTCACTCCAATATAGCTCCATTTCATTCTTCCTGTTTCATACTACTGTTATCACACGTATTACATCTATAGATTGTTGTATGCTTTTTGGTCAATTTCTAGAGAGCTAAAATTGTTGTTTTTATCAATTCTATCCAGTGTTATACTTAATGCTTTGTAGGATATAATGTCTTTTTAACTAAGAAGAAATGAGGAAAAAAATGAAGTTTTTAATATTAGCCCACATATTTACCATTTCCAGTGCTCTTTATTTCTTCCCGTGAACCTAAGTTACCAACAGGTCATTTCCTTTCAGCCTGAAGAAACAGCAGGTCTGCCAGCAACAAATTCTGTTTTAGTTTATCTGAAAATGCCCTTTTGCTTTTGCTTCTGAAGGACAGTTCTGATGCATCCAGAATTCTGGGTTGACAGTTTTCTTCTTTGAATATTTTAAATGTCATTCAGTTCCCTTTTGGTTTCCATTTGAATGTCTCAGGCAACAAGTCAGCTGTTAATTATATTAATGCTTCTCCTGTATTTGATGAATTGCTTTTCTCTTGTTACTTTCAAGCTTTTCCCTTTTTCTCTGGCTTGCAATAGTTGGAATATGATGTGTCTAGGTATAGATCTCTTTATGCTACTTTATGCTACTTGAGGTCTGTTGAGCTTCTTGGATAAACTTCTCAAACACATTTTTGGCCACTTTTTCTTCAGAGAGCTTTTCTGTCTTGCCCCAACCATGACTGCAACCTTGGGCTAATCAAGTCAGTGTCCCTCCCCACTTGCTCATCTCCAAAACTGTCACTTCAACTAACAAGACCACTGGCAGGGCCATTGCTGACCACACTAAATTGAATGAGTCCCTTCTTACCCCTGCAGAAAAACTGTTGGTCCTTACAGCCTGCACTAGCTAGGCAGAACCTCCCTACCCACAAAGCTGGGGAGAAAGCATGGGAAGAGCCCCAAGCCAAATATCACAGATTCTCATTGTTGTAATCCAAAATTCAGCCATTTCTTAAGCACAAACACTTCTCAGGCTGTTGTTGCTTCTGGTCGATTACCATAGTGCTGAAATGGTTGACTTTTGGAGGTCAATTTTGTCCTACTTTATAACTGTTTTGGGAGGAAAAGGATTTGACAGTCTCTCCTCACTCAATCACTGTTGGTAGTTGTCCTCCAACCTTATTTTAAAAGTAAAACACACACACATTGGAAGACTAAGTCAGAAAAAATGCCAAAGAGAGATGGAGAGGGGAACCACAGAGAAGGAGAGAACTCATTCCCACCCCTTTATCTATCTCTGCATATTCTAAATAGCCCCAATGTAGTTAAAAAAAAAAAAAAAGTTGTATCTTGGTGATTTAAATTCACCAGCCACTTCCCTAAAGAAAAAGGAAATTCTCTATAATACAAGCCACAAGAAACTCCCTCTGGTCTTCAATATTCCCAAATTGGGTCATAAGAATATGACAGCCTGAAAGAATGAGGCAGTTTTAGACCCAAACATAAATTCTAGAAACAGAATACTATACAGTACTGAAAATGAATTCACTATTCCTGCACTCAACAATGTAAATCTCACAAACACTATATTGAATGAAAGCAAGCAAAGGGTACAGACTATATAATTTCAATTATTTTAAGTACAAAAACAGGAAGGAAAAACTTCAGAGTCAAGAAAGTAGTTACTCTTGCAGGGTAGTGACAGCAAGTAGGCATGAGGGTGCTAGTAACGTTTTTTAATTTGAGCTACAAGGATGTGCTCAGTTTGGAAAATGTATCAAGCGGCACGTGTGTACTTTTTATTATGTATGCTATACCTCAATTAAATGGAATTCTCTATATGGAGGTTCCCACAGGATGTCCCGAGCCAGACGCTCTCAACAAGGATCCAAAGACTGCCTGCTTCTAACACAGAAATTGTGACCACTCACTCCAGAAAGGATTACAGTTTTAGAATGACTGTAGGCTGGACTTAATCCTATGATTCTGTCAAAACTCACAACTGTACTTATCCAACAAACTATACAAAACGTTCTCTGTGGGAACTCAGGGAGACACTTAGCTCTACATACTCCACACACGACATCATTATTTTAAGCGAAGCTTAAGACTGAATGAAGGGTAGCTGTTACCAACACTTCTTTCCCTCACCACACATCATGCACCAGGGTTAATTCTGGATATATATCTGTCATCCAGAGATGCAAAGCAGAAATTATCACCCATTTTACAAATGAAGAAGCACCGGCTAAGATCATCTGCCCAAGACCAATCAGGCAAAGCCGGGCTCTTACCCCACTCTGCCAAAGCTGGGCTCTTTTCACAATCTCACACTGCTTCATGGATGTCCTGTGGTATCTCTAGTCCTGCAGGATGACCCCTGTTCTGTGTGCTCAGGTTAATTTCTCTCTTGCTCCCTTGCATTATTCTATGCTCCTTCAACTCTTAACCTCTCCCTCACAACTTACTGGCCTGTCCTGCAGGGGAGCATGGTGATTACAGGAGAAAATGTATACCAGAAGCCTAAGAAGACAAGAGGGACCCGGTAAACCTCCACAAATGTGGGCTCATCCTTCTCACTCACCTGAGACACTGCTAAGGAGGGAGAGAAGTAGACCCAGATTTACAGTTTTATTTCTAGAACTTTAAAGGAGATCTCTGGTTTTACAACAGGAAGGACAGAAAGCAGAGCCAGAAGGAAAGGCCTTTCTGGGTAGCAGGAACACAAAGCACATACCCCCAGACTAAGATGCTTCTCCAGTAGGAGGGGGTTAGATTTTTCCCATTTATCAAGAGGGTGTAAGAATTTTTAAAGCCGAGAAATGCTAGGTCAAATAATCTCTGAAGTCCTTAGGATGCCAACAGTCTGTGCCCCAAAATGAATTTAACACAAAGACTACAAGTAGGAGTCCCTCTGTGGGGTCAGTCAGCACAAGATGACAAGGAGCACCTAGGTTCCCCAGGTCTGCACCTACCACCCTTCACCCTACCCGGGGCAAACAGACATGGAGGAGAGTCGGCAGGGGAGGCTGTTGAGGGAGATAGGGATGAACTGGACCAGACAGGGGATGTGGGGCTTCTCAGGAGGCCATGGCCACACCCACATACCCACCATGGGACATCTAGGTGTGAACATTCTGATTCTCAACAGAGCTCTGAAGGGAGGAGTGACAGCAGGAGCAGGACCTAGGTCTGAACTTCTCTTTACAGGGAGAAAGATTTCTGAGTGAAGAAATGGGGTGGTACATTGAGTCTTATTTCTTTCAAGCTTTTTCCTTAAGAACCTCACAAAAGCTGAAGATTGGGAAAGTTAACTCTTGAAGCAATCAGTTTCAATTAAGGAGGAACCAACAGAGCACCTTACAGAAGACCTGAACAGAGTGGATCCCTCTTCCATGATGCACTGCCTAGGAGGAGCAGTGGCGCATGTGAGAGGTACCCTGGGCTGGGTTCCAGACTCTGACCCTAGCCACATGACCCAGGCATTATGAAGCATCCCTGGTCTCCCATGCCCCAAACCTGAAAAGCAGGGAGGCACGACCAAATGAAAAATTCAAGTTTTCCTACAAATCAAAAGCACAGAGTTGGAGAGCAAGTACAATTTTAGTGAAGATCTGCTGCCAAGCAGAGGAGCCAACAGAGGCTCCCATCTTGTGAGACCCACACCCCATGCTACTGATGTCTAGGCCCCAGGCCCCCAAGAGGTAAGTCTCTAGGCTAGGACGGTGGGAGAGGCCACTGATGGAGAAGGTGACAGGGCTGGAGCCCACAGCCATCTCCATGATAACCCACCAAAAGCTGCTTCCAGCAGGCCTGGAGGGAGGCTTCACCCCTACCTCCTCCCACCCAGGGCTTTCCCTGGTTCCTGTCCCCTCTTGCTCACCTGTGTGAGGTTCGCATGTCCACGGGCCCATCGCCCACCTGTCCTTCGCCTCTGCCCATGGCCATCGCCTCTGCCCCCCTCAGCAACCCTTGGGCTGGGCCTGCTCCTGGCTCAGGCGTCACTCTTATATCTCCGTCAGCGTTTAAATCTGAAGCCAACACTCCTCTCTCCATTTTTATTTTCTTGCTCTCCACATCGTCCTCTGCTGGGTCCCGTTCAAGTGCTCGTTTCTGACTCCGTGTTCGGCATGCTTCTTCAGTCATTCTGAACTTTGGGGGAAGGAGAAAACATGACATTTAACTTGACATAATGAAGCTGTTACCTTCTTAGAAACTTTTCATAGTGTCAGCATGGGGTGTTTTCCTCGCCATGTGACAATGGAAGAAGTAGGTACAAGAAACAAAAGGCCCATTAAGTGTGCCCAGGACATTTCTTCCCTGCCTTGGGGAAGACTAGGACAGGAGCAGCAGAGCATCTGGGAAGCCAAGCTATGTGCCACCCCTTTTGGGGTCAGAGACCAGCAGGGACCTGGACACGAATAATGGAAAGTGGCTATTTATCAGAAAGAAGGAGGAAATCTCTCCAGTCCAGACTCGAGAGCAAATAGAAGAAAACTTTCTAGATCTGAACTCCCTGCCTACAGGATCCTGCGCACCTACACTGGATTGGAGGTATCTGGAATCCAGGAAGCAGAGACCACGCTGTCCCAGGAGCAGGATCACAGCCTGGGTTTAGCCCTGCACTGCGCTGATGCGAGTTGACCCTTCTCCCCTTCAGTGAGAGGCGGCCTCTTCACTCCCTGCTCATCTCAGGGGAGTGAGGAGTGGGGGGTCACATTTAACCCTTCCAATGCCAACAAGGTGAACTTTAACTGGGCTGAGGCCTGGCCCATCACTGTGCCGGCACCCTGTACCTGCAGCATACACAAATTTTGATTTAAAGAAGGAAGAAAAGAAAGAACAGCTGAGTCAGTTTTTGATCCCATGACATCACTGGGCTCCACATGACCCTTCCCAGGATTCAGTCTGAGAGACAAAGCACTTTCCAGAAAACCAGTCTGAACCGGTTCCAGACAACAAGCTGAAGTGTTGTTAACCCTCACAGAGACAGGAGGGAAGACCGCAGTGATGTCTGTCTGCAGGGAGACTGCTGGCATTCCACAACCAAGTCTGGGACTCGAGCACTCGCTCTTAAAGGGGCCCGATCTAAAGGGGCCCAGACTTGATGTCTCAACAGGGCAGGAC
This sequence comes from Vicugna pacos, assembly GCF_048564905.1. Lineage (NCBI taxonomy): Eukaryota > Metazoa > Chordata > Mammalia > Artiodactyla > Camelidae > Vicugna > Vicugna pacos. The sequence goes on from NC_133008.1 coordinate 20,606,614, forward strand.
GCAGGAAAACAGACTTGGACAATCAGGGTCTAAAAAGTGATGCGAGAGTTCACTAGAGGACAAAAAAAGAATCTGGCTGCCAGACTCCTGAATTCTCGAAGTACCAATTCTCCATAAAACAGTCAGCACCCACATCCACTAACATGGGGCCCAGGGAGGAGCACACTATACAAACACTTCAGAGAATCCCAATTTACACCTGCAGCTTGCCTACACTGAAGCTCTCCCAGCTCTGTCTTTGTCCAAGCAGGCAGGGACGCCCGCACCTCAGTTTCCTCTGCAGCAAACATCCTGGGAGGCCTGTCTCAGGTACTGCCAGGCAAACCCAGTCCCAAAGCCCACCTTCTGGGAGACTAGAGAGAGCACAGGGCAATGAAGGGGCCACACCATCACATCTGAGACACACTCCTGAGCAGACTCACTTGCAACCTCCTTAAAGGAGCTGATTCCACAAATGAGCAACAGTGCAGGGCCCTGCCTTGGACGGAGACTGAAAAGGAAGGAAAGTGACAGCTGCTTCATGCTGCTGGCAAGGGAGGCACAGTGGCCGTCTGACACGTGTAAGGCCAGCGTGGTCCAGTCTGGGCACTCAGACATCTGCTCCTACAGGCAGTACAAAAGGAGTGAACTGAGCAGGTTTCCCCATAGCCATGTCACTGCCGGGGTGCTCCCCACTCCAGGCAGGACTTGGGAACTCTGAAGCTCAAGGGCATCAACCTGGCCTGTCTGCCTCCAAGCCTCCCTGGCGTCCCAGCCTATGCCTGCCGCCCACCCTGTACCAACTCATCCCTCTGTTCTCACCCAGATCTTCCCAGTCTCTCCTCTACCTCCCTGTGTGGAGGTCTCCTCACTGTCCGAGCAAAGTGAGGGATCTTTCTTGTCCCTCTTAGCCTAAAGTTCTAATTTCAGTCTTCCTTCAACATGCCTTCACCACAGATGCTGTCAGCCTGCTCACTGAGTCTGTTTTGTCTCGCCATGAGCTGCAGACAAGTCACTGCCCTGAGTGTCAGTCACCCTCCCCTGCATTTCCTCATTGTGGGAGGGATGGGTCACTTTTCCTTGGGGCCCTGCCTGAATAACAGGAGCTTCTTGAATGTCTGGGGTATTAGATGGGGAGTACTTTCGGCAACCACACTGGACAGCAGGACTGGGGAGGAGGCTACTTGGGTAAAAGATGAGGGGAGACCAGGAGCTCAGGCAAGGAGGGCTCCCACTGGAGTCAGAGGTAATTCTATCCCTAATGGAGGAGCTCCCAGTTTGGCCTGGTACCCACTGTGGGAAGGGGACCCAAGATAAACAAGGAGAATGAATTTCTACTTCGCAATACTGCACCCCTCAATTCTGCACAGAATCCCCTCCACCATGCTTCCCCACTTGGCCGCTGCTCCAGCCTGGCAGGGCCCCCACCCCCAGCACAGTCTCCAGCCCTGTAAGCCCCAGGCTCCAATTTATGAAGCTCACTCAAACCCCTAACTTGGCATAAAGTCCTTCTTCCCAACTGCCCAGAAAAGGGGGAGACTGACGAGGTCACTGTGCGTCAGGTCACCAGATCATCAAGCTGGTGCCCAAGTGACCTCACTTCATCATCACCGGTACGACATGTGGTTCCTGGGGCTAGAGTAGAGTCTCACACCCATGGGGCCATTCCCTCCAGTCCCAGGGACCACTGAAGGGTACAGGGCACTTGCAGGGCCCCAGTTCTGGTCAGGGTCCCCAGCAGAGGACCTGGGAGACTGCTTGCTTGTGCTCTGTGTGCAGTATAAGGGCAGCTCGCTCGGAAGCTGAGGGGCTGGAAATCTGCCAACCCAGGGCACGCCCTGTGCCTCTGGCAGGCGGGGGGTGGGGGGGGGAGGCCTGCTGCACCCCTCCCCCACCACAGGAAGGACAAGCACAGCTGGAAGAGGCGGGGCCAGCCATGGGGGACGATGCCTCAGGCTCTGACCTCCCCCCCCTTGGGTGGAGCCTCCTCTACAGGAAGGCGGTTGCCTTAGTGTCCACATGGGACCTGCCACTGACCAATCCCTGGTGCTGCCAGGCAACTGCTCCTAGGGAGGGCAGGTGCTGGTAAGGAGCAGCTCCTCCCTCCTCTCTACAGGAAGGAGCAATGCCCCAAGAACATCAGGGCTGGCAGCCACCGCCCTGCAGGCGCAGCTGCAGGGACAGCAAAAAAAAAAAGTTGTCAGGAAGAAACCAGCCTCGAAGAATAAAGTATGACCTAGGAATGAAGCACGACCGACAATTTCTGCAAAAAGCAGCAAGGGGGTGCATTAGAACCCTTTCTAAAAAGCAGATGAAGAGTTTGTATTACCCCAACTGGCAAATTAGGATCTGCTTCTAAACTCCTGGCAAGTGAGGGAAGAACGAAGGGATGGCAGCGTAAGTTCCACCACAGGCCGGCCAAGGAACTTCTGGCCCACAGAGCAGCCCCCTCTTATTGAGGCAGGATCCTGTGCTGGCTGCTTCCTGCAGAGGCAGATCCCATCAGCAGCATGCCCACTGTAAAGATGCAGCCCCCAGGGCTGCAAGGCTGCTAAATAGGGAGCAGGACTGGAACCCAGGTGGCCTCAGTCCCTCCCTCTCACTCTCTCCAAACACATCCCAGCTGGACAGGTGGGGACTGGACAGGATGCAGTCCAGGTCTTCCTCAGGCCCAGGAAGATCAGTTTCCAGCCACACTAGGCTTCACAAGCACAGACCAATCCCAGGATGATGGGGCTACCAAGTCCCAGGTAGAATGCTGACACAGGGCTTTGGGTCAGATGCAGATTTCAATTGCTTCTACCAAAAGATGCTTTATTTTAGTAAAATGTCACCTTCCAACTGGTCTGAGAACCTCAGGTGGAAAACCTATTCTAAAATAGCTCCAAAAGGGTGAATCATGCTGTGGCAGGAACCAACATTTTTAAACAGGACTCAAGAGACCAATACCCCTGGCACAGGCCAGGTAAATATTTCTTGATTAAAAAAAAAGAGAGAGAGTAAATAAGTACAAGTCATAGAGCCAGAACCCTGAGGCATTATCATTATTTTCCGTACTAGGAAATGCTATTTATACTACACTGTTACTAACAAGCAGCAGGAACACTACTAGTAATACTTCTGTTTCAAGCGTGAGGGAAGTGAAGCTTAGAAATGTGCTTAGGAGAAATGACAGAGCTGATGCTCTAAAAAGTTGACCACGTGGGATGCTTTTTCCAGAGCCCAAAGAAGGGAGTGAGCAAGAGGAGGTGGCAGAAAGAGGGTGCTAAGTGTACAGTGACCTCATGGGGAGTACACGGGGCGGGGGCGGGGTGGGATCTGCAGCCATGGCTGATCTGGGAATAGACTAAGGCAGGGGGTAACAGAGGGAACAGTCAGGGCAATTCTGTATCTCATGGCTCAGGAAGGGAAGGGGACAGAGCAATGGGGAGACATGGCCAAATGCTGGATGTACTTTAGGAGGACATGGACAACACAACATGCCAACAGCTGGATGTGAGTGAGGTGAGAGAGGGTTGCTTCATTTTGTTTTTGCCTGAGCAACTGGAAAGATGGGATTAATTTTCTGAGATGGGGAAGGAGCAGATTTGGGGGAAGAAGGTTGGGAGTGGGACAGTTTGGCACGCAGAGAGGCTGAGGAGTGTCTGCTGACAGGTGGAGGCCTGCACACAGTGCAGCCACCATCTTCAGGCATGGAGAGAAGGGCCTGTGAAGCAACGAGCACAGAGCTGAGTGACGACGGTTTCCAGATGCCAACCTCACTAGCCACTGGCCAAGCTCCACTCTCGACACACAGGCAGACAGCTCCATCAGGCCTGCAGCCAGGTGCCTACTGCCAGAGTACCCCCAAACAGGGCTCAGTGCCACCTCTCTGCACGGTCTCCCCAGGCCCAGGAACCCCAACTACCCTACCCAAGATAGTGGCCTGAGGAGGCTCCCAAAACCGAGTCCCTGATCTGCACACCCTCCAGGGCTTCCCATGTTCTCAAAAGTCAAATCCAGGCACCTGGGGAGAGGTGAAGGAGAGAATGCACAGGCTGTATTTTGGTGCCAGCAGCCCTCAGTCTTCCCTTCCACAACAGAGACCAGACCTCACTGCTCATGCCTGAGCTACTTCCTGATGCATATCTCTGAGGGACAGTGGCAGGGATATAGCAGCTGTGCTCTGGAAAGAACTCACACCAAAAACACCAGTTCTCAAGTTTTAAACGTCAAATCTCATTAAGGCCGAGCATAAGGAAAGCAATTTAACTTGGGAATTAAAAAGCTGATCCCAACAGCCAGATCCTACCAGCAAACATAGCAGAGAACAGAGGCTGGACTTCAGGGAGCAACAGACAGGGGAACTTGTCACTCTCGGAGTCTCAGTTTCTCCATCCCTACCTCACAGATGGGCTATGTGAAAAGACAAGAGTGACATTAGTAATAACTTGACTGAAAAAATCAAGTTGCAGAATGGTAGGAAACCAGTCATACATATGGTTTTAAAATGCTTATAACCTGCAGGAAAAAAAACTGAAAGTTCGCTAAAATCGAAACTGAAAGAAACTGGACTAAAATCCACAACACTCATCTCTGTAGAGTGGATTATTAAGAAACTTTCACTGTCTGTATTAAGCCTTTCTGCATTAAATTATTTCCCTTAAAAGTGACTCTCAGTTTCTTTGTATTCAAAGAAAACAAAGATAAAAAAGAAAGCTAGATAAAACAACACTCCCACCTACAGAGGCCGAGAAATGAAAGAACAAGTGTTATGGGGAAGGAGTGAGGGAGGAAGGCCCTGCAGGGGAGGGAGGCCCCCTAGGCCTGGTCAGAAGGTAGCAGGGATGTAGGGAGGACACTTGGCCAGCTCCTCCAACAGGCAAAACAGGAACACAAGACGAACTGTAACCTCCGGTGGACTGAGAGGGGATGCCACTGTCACTTTCCCATTTGCTACTGGCAAATGTTCATGTAGCTTAAAAGTCCCCCTTCCATGTCACTTGCTACAGTGACTCTTGAGCCCTAAGCAGTAAACCAAGCCCCTCAGCTCATCTCCACAGCCCACCTCCTACCTGGGCTACTAGCTGTCCTAAGTGGCCATCAGGCCACAGCATCAGTGTAGGCTCACTCTGAGAGGGCCTACAGCCCACAGCAACAACCACCCCCATATAACTCAAGGGCTTCATCTCTTCTCCCAGCTCGATGTTAAACTCGTCCACAGCAGAAGCTTTTTCCCTTTTATCTTCATTTAGAGTGGGAAGCAAACAGTACATGTTCAGTACATGCTACTGAGTTAAAACCACATTTCTATAAATTAGCCTCATGAAGTTTGATTCCTGAGGTTGTCCGACAAGGCAAAAATGTAGCAAACAAGTCAAGTGCTTTCATTAAAACTTCTGAATTCTAATTTTCTGGAAGGCACGTATACTGACATGGAGCCTCACAGATTGAGGCCAAGATGGAAATCCAGAGAGACAGTCCAGACAGAGAAATAGCCGAGGCCAAGCCACCAAGCAGTGAGAGTCTCAGGCAGAGAAAGGGAGGCCACAGTGAGTCCTGTGCTAAAGGTTTGGGTTCTGAACGCTTAGCTGTCTGAAAACTTAAGATGCTCCAGAAATACAAGTGTTTTCTCTCTTGTACATCATCAGGAGGGCCCCTGGGTCAGCCTTCTGGCCTTCAACGACCTGGACTGAGAAGATGAGAGGGATAGACTCTCCCTGCAGCAGTCCTGTGACCTCAGTGGGAACAGGCCACATCCATACATGCAGGGGCAGGGGAACAGCTGCCATTCATCCACAGCCTCTGTGAGTAGAAGACCAGCCTGTCATCGTGGGGAAATCCACATCCAGCTGGGCCTGGAACCCAAGTGAACATTCCTCTTTCTACCTGGCATTCTTGTAAGCTGCCTACTATGGAATGTTCCACTGTACAAACTAAAGGCCTTTTGTTAATCATGTTTAAATTGTCTGTTTTCACCTGGATACACAAGCTTGTGCTGGGGCTAAAATGACACTTGCCAGAGGGGAGGAAGACAGAACAGAACAGTTGTCCTCAAATGCCTCCACGGCAGCCTCACCTCAGAGGTGACTTGTCCTGCCAGTGGCTGTAGGAGCGATCATGGTGAGGCCTGGCCAGGGAAGACCTCTGGAACCGAAAGGAATGAGCTCCCTGTCTTCAGATGTCACTACCACCCACAAGGTAACAATAGGCCATGTGACAGCATGGCCATACCATCAATGTTCCTGGTGTATCCCCAGCTCCAAGAGTGCCAGCCACACAGTAGGTGCACCTCAAAACATCTGATAAATGAACAAATGTAGGTTTTACAGAGAGACGCTCAGGGGATTGGGGAGGGGGCAGAGGGACACGGATCAGACACCTCAGGTTCCCATTCAACACTGAGATCCTCAGATCTCAATCCAAGTTTAATGCTCCTCTGTTGTCAACAAATGCAGGGTCTTCTTTTACAGACAAAATACCTAATACTGACAGAGCATTTACCCAACATGGATAATCTCAGGTAATCCTCACAACCACCTGCAAGGTGAGTGCTACCATCAGCCCATTTTACAGGTAGGGAAACTGAGGCAGATGAAGGTCATACAGCAAGTGGATGGGACAGTGCCGGGAACTGAAGCCAATGCCCCTTCAGACAGTGCCCATTGAAACACTCTGTCAATTATCTAGAGTCAATTATCTAGAAGCTCCTCATAAGGAGGAAGTTGAGCTTAACTTCTTGCTCTGGCTCCACGGGGTCCAGATGAGATATTAAATGTATACACCTTTATTGGGCGTTACGAGTAGGACCACACCTTTCGCTGTTTGCTTTCAAAGTACAGTTAAGTTCTGCTGGAGCACAACATATGCACTCCTAAAAATTGCCACATGGTACAAAATCAAGCAGTAAAAACACAGGGTTTGTGGGAACAATGGGATTAGGGCACAATACTCCAAAACTTCAGTGACATAAAGGCAGGAAACTGATTTTAAAATGGTAGCTTGTTAAACAGCTAATAAATACACAAATACTGCCTAAAGCCTGATGCCTCACCTGGGGGAAGTCCTGGTGTTTGCTATGACTGGGTGGGGTGCAGTTTCTGAGTTACTATGATATGCTGGAAGGAGGCTGTCTGACCCCAGAAGGGGATGGGTGTGGCTCAACAGGCTTTATACACATCTGACATGTATTTTGACTTGGGGTTACCGGCAGGTACTCTTTTAGCTGGGAGCAGTTTTCTGGATTTACCTAGTACAGGAGTCAGCAAACTCTTTCTTAAAAGGACACAATAAATATTTTCAGCTGTCCAGGCCATTCAGTCTCTGCCCTAATTACTTAAGCTCTGCAACTGTGACAGTATGTTCTCAAATGGGCATGGCTGTGTCCTAATCAAACTTTATTTACCCAAACAGGCGACCAGCCTGCAGGCCACAGCTTCCCAACCCCTAGACTAGCATTTCTCCTGGACAAAATCACACATAACCAAACATAACGTGTGTGTTATGCTCCAAATGTGCCCTAATACATCAATAGTGTTGGAACAAATCTGTTTTTCTAAAACAAGCATTATAGCAAAACTGACTACAGAGAAAAATCAGTTTCAAAAAAAAAAAAAAAAAAGGATGTGAATGTGTAAATTCAATCCAAGCCCAGGACTCAAGGTTAACCCCTTTATAAGTCAGAAGAAATTTAGTTCAGAAAGTACTGAGTGCAGACTGCATACTGTAGGGTCAGTCTGTCCCACTACACGGGTCAGTTTTATACCATCCTAAAAATTCTACACACTCTCAAGATAAATAGGTCCCTAGTAGAAGGAAATTGTATTTCATACATTACTGCAGTGTATGAAACTTTAACCCAGTTAGACAGAAACAAGCGGTTCCTCAGTTTACGTGCCTGAGCATCAGACCAAAACTCTAAGGAAAAGCACAGGGGCTGAGAAGGATATGATTAGGGGGAGGAGGGTTGAGGCAGGAAGGAGAGTGTGAATCAAGCACACTGGGGCTGAGTTGCTGAAGACTTGGGGGCGCGTGGGAAGAGCCACAGGGCCAGACTTTTCCAAGTAACCAGGACTCACCCCTGCCCTTGAGGGCTGGGGAGGGGGAAGGGGGTCATCTACACCAGGGAAGCCCTAAGAAAGGCATTTAACCTGGTTTTTTGGGGGGAGGGGGGATCCAAGAGGACACAGGTCCACACCACACTGCCCCCAACTATCCCACTCCAGGGCAGGTGGGCAGTGCTGTCACAGTCCTGCACCTTACATCCTGAACCTTGGTGCATTCTGCCTGCAACTGTAGCTCCACAACTCAGCCCCAGCCTGGGAACAACAGGAGAACCTTGGGAACCTGACTGGGGCTTACCCTCCACCCGATCAGCACCTTGGTCCTTCAATTCTCCTAACCTTTATGTGAACACTGGGCCTGACTGGTGGGTACATCGTTTCACCCCCAACCTGGCGGCATCCTGTCCATCTCACACTGGGGCTCCCTGGACCTGGGGACTTGATACAGGTTTTCTGAGCCTTCTGTCTAGTGTTACAAGAAGCCAATGCTGCTCACCAGGTAGACAGTCACTTTACAAAAATGAAAGACATGACCAACAAATTCTTCTGACTTGCTGAAGGGGCTCACTTGCTCTTTCAAAGGCTTCTCACAAGGTGGGCAATCTTACCACTGGCCTCTAATGGTGGTCAGTGGTGCCTGCGCTCTGGGTAGACTGGAGCAGTTAAGAAGGGAGTAAAGGAAATGAGGAGCATCTGACTCCACTTGATGGATATCCTATTGACAGAGGATGGACACAGGAAACCAGGGTGACAAACACCACCCTATTCCCCCAAAATGCAGCACACCAGGCTAGATGACCACCAAGCAAATCCCACACAAATACACACGTGTGCACACCCACACTCATGCCTAGACAAGTGTACCCAAACATACATGCACACTACACACACTCACGTGTGCAGTTTTCACCCCCTCCTCCCACTTCTGAATTTTGTCCAATTATCTCAGAAAAGATCTTTCTTCTCTGTTCATTCATGAGCAAAAGAACAGCAGTTCTTTTGGGTGATCAGTGTCCACTCAGCTCCTGATCCAACTGTCTCAAGAAGGAAAACCATTAAGTATGGAAATGCGATTAGACACAGCGACCAGAATCACCAACTTCTAAAGTATGTGCAAGCGCCCAGAGCCCTGCAGGGCCTTGTGTGGATCTCGATCCCTGCACACCTCTGCCACTCCAACCCACACTTCCTCCAAGACAAACAATTTCACACCTGGGTGGAGCAGCAGAGCGTTTTAAAATCACTAGCACTACAACCATGCTCATTTCTACTACTTTGTGCACACAGTAATTTAAGTTTCCAGAGAAGGCAAAAGAACTGACTTCTGTTTACTGTTGTTTATCTGAGTGATATGCGAACCCAGAAGGGAATTTCTACAGCACCAAGATATCTGGCCAGTAACTAATGACCAGGGACACCCCTTCTGGTTCACAGCCTGTCTGGCCCAGGATGTGGATGCCAAAAGGCTCCAAATACTGATTCTGTGCCAGATGGTGACTTTCAAGAGGCCAGTGACACTGGGGTACCACCTCTGTAGAGGACAAGAGCAGCAGCTTGGAGTCACCCACTTTCATGGGAGCATAGATGTAAGGGCTATGAAATATGGATGCCAATAGCCATTTTGTTACAACACTGGAAAAGGAATCCACCCTGCTGGTCCACAGAGGAGGGGAAGAATCTGAAAATGCTTCATTTGAGCTGAGCCCCAAGAGTAGAATCTGGATTTGCAGAGATGGAAGAAGGAAAGAGAAATGGTAGCCGAAAAGGTGAAGTGGCAGAAATATACAGGCACGTGAAAACCCATTTCCAAGAAAAGTAAACGAAATCAAATAAAAGATCAAAACATGAACAGCTTTTACATGGAATGAGGTCATTTACAAAAAAAAAAAAAATCCCCACCTTATAGAGAAGCCATTTACATTCAGTGTGAGAAGCCAGCAGTGACGACTGGGCCTCCCACAGGCTTTCCTGGGCTCTAGGTGCCCCTAGAGAAAGTGTAGATTCCATCTGGGGAAGATGGTGTACGGGGTATGTTTTTATCTTCCCCAGACACAGGTAATTTCCTAAAAACTTCTGAAAACAGGAACACTGCTGACCAGACAGGCCACGCAAATCCCACTCCACTCCTTCTATACCTCAGCCCCAAGCCCTGGCTTCCGAGTGCCCCTTCCCAGTGACATGAGATGAAAGCCTGCCTGCATCTCCAAATCAAGCACACCGTAGGACAAAGTACACCTAAACTGAAAACTTTTTTTTAAACTTTTTTTTATTGAGTTATAGTTATTTTACAATGTGTCAAATTCAAAATTGATAATGTTTTAAGAAGCAGAGAGATCAGTACCAAGTGTTTTTAAAACTGTTGACAGCAACCCAGGCTCACCCTGGAGATGAGGACTTGGATTTTGTGTTTAACGCTCTCAGAAGTGGTCAGTAAGCACCCAACGCTGCCCACCTTTAAGTGGCCCCACATGGGTGACTGAGCCTCTGATGGCCAAGGCCTGTGCCCAAAGCCCAACCCCTGCAGCCCCAGAGAGAGAAACAGATGCTACTAGAGGAGTACATAACACAGAAATAAGGTGCCACCTATGGAGGGGAATCTGAACAATATTAAATGTCCATAGGGAAATGGTGATCATTTATACCCTCTGGTACAGGGTATCACTGTAAGAGATAGCTGGCTGAGTTTCCCTCCCAGTCCTCTGTCCCCTTCCAACTGCCTCCCAGGCTGAGTCCCCTCAGCCCACAAAGGGTTACACCTGCCATTTCCACGCCATCTGCAATATGCCTATCGGGTGTCACATCACAAAATGAGAGTCCTTAACCCTTCCAGGGCTGACTCCCTCAGGGCCTGGCCAAGGTGCAGCCCTGACCACCAGCTCCATTAAGCTGGAATGGCAGCGAGGTTTTGCACAGAAAATTCCAGAAAGGGTCTGAAGAGCCTTCTCTACTCCTGAGAGGAAACGTGAGTGGAAAGTGGGAGAGCCAAGTGTGCATCTGTTGTCATTTTCATCAGGACGCCCAGCAATGTGGTGACGCCATCGCCTGGAGGCCCTGCCTGGGCTCCACTGTCAAGCTCCTCCCTGCACACGTCCTGCAGCGTCCTGCAGTGGCTGAGCCGCCCCAAAAGGATCAGAGCCAGCAGGGAAACCTACTTCTAGAACGAAAGTAAGTTTCTGGTCTCAATGAAGCCCATGGGCCTAAGAAACATTTCCTACCGATGAACAGTTCTCACAACACTTCCTGCACAGCTGTAAGAGCTGGAACAGAAATCCTACTTCTCTCCTCCACCCTGGAAGTGGGAATCTACCCCTTGGGCAGGGGGCTGGTTCTGGGTATAGACACCTACACCAAGCTCCAGGGAATAGCAGAGCTGACCTAAAGCGTATCACATTAGTGGTATTAGTGGTCATTTTATAAACCATGCTACTCTCAAGGTAAAAGCAAGGCCTCACCTCAGCCAAGGTCCTGCCAGCCTCTCTGACCAGTCTACTGCCACCTGCCCCTCCCCCTCCCTCCACCAACCCCATTCTCTCAGCTCTGGCCATACTGACATTCCAGCTGCTCCTCTGAAAGCCAAGTTCACTCCCATCTCAGGGCCTTTATACTTCCTGCTCCCTCTACCTTAAACGTCTTCTCCCAGGCCTCATATACCACTCTCTTTCTTTCAAGTTTCAGCTGAGACAACAAAGTGACATTATCTCCCCTCCACGCATGGCCCTCGATGGGGCTCTATCCCCCTTTCTTCTTCATCACCACTTTACATTTTATCTATTTACTCATCTATCTGTTTATGTATCCCTCCACCCCCCACAAGAATAGGGAATAATTCCTTGTTCAGTGCTGCCATCCCAGGGCCCAGGGCAGAATAGATGTTCAATACATATTTGTTAATACAGATGAGAAAAAGTACTTTCAGAACTCCGAACTATCACACTCCCCTTCCTGGTTAAATAAGGCAAGACGTCTTCATGTCAATAGAAAATATAATGATCAAAACCAAACAAAACCCTTACTTCATATCATATACAAAAATTAACTCAAAATGGGTCAAAGACCTAAATATTAAAAGTGAAACCTAGAAAGCTCCTAGAATAAAATATAAAGGTAAATCATGATCTTCACTCTGGCAATAGATTCTTAGATATGGCACCAAAAGCTCAGTACCAACAAAAGAAAAAAGATAAATTGGACCTCATCAAAATTAAATTCCTTTGTGCAAGAGATTGAAAAAACTCACAGGATGTGAAAAAATATTTGAAATCCTATCTTTGATAAGGGTCTGGTGTCCAGAACATATAAAGAACTCTTATAACTTAACAACAAACCCAATTCAAAAAACGGGCAAAGGCCCTGAAAAGACATTTCTCTAAAGAAGATACACAAATGGCCAATAAATAATGAAAAGATGTTCAGAATCATTAGTCATCAGGGAAGTGCAAATTAAAACCACAATGAGATACCACCTCACACCCACTAGGATAGCTATTAAATTCTACTCCTAGGTATATGTCCAAGAGATGTGCATTTATTCAAACAAAAACTTGTACACAAATGTTAAAAAGCAGCACTATTCACAATAGCCAACAAGTAAGAACAACCCAAATGTCCATCAATAGGTGAATGGACAAACAAAATGTGTTATATCCATACAATGGACTATAACTTAGTCACAGAAAGTAATAAATTCCTGACTCACGTCACAATGCAGATAAACTGAAGATATGCTAAGTGAAAGAAGCCAAACACAAAAGGCCATATTATATATGATTCCATTTATCTGAGATGCTCAGAACCAGGCATATCCATAGACAGAAAGTAGATTAGTGGCTGCTAGGGCCCTGGGGGGCAAATAAGTGGGGGAGTTGGGGAGTACAGGCTAATAGGTACAGGTTTCCCTTTGGGGTGATGAAAATGTTCTAGAGTTAGAGGTGATGGCTGCACAATATTGTGACTATATTAAATGCCAATGAACTTATACTTCAAATTGGTTAAAATGGTGAATTTTATGTTATGTGGATTTTACCTTAGTTTTTTTTTAAGCAGGAAAATAAAAACAAAACAATCTTAACCCCAAGAGCCATAACCTATCTACAGTTATTAAACTACTAAAAGGCAAAAGGAGGTTTACTATGACCCCAAGAACACAGAATAGAGTCCTCAAGGAAAGACTTCTCAGTGTAACAAGATCCCAAACAACTGAAGAGCCATTGTCCACTTGGGTGCAGTCCCTCCACAGGCAACAACCATCAATTTTGCACAGCAACTAAGGGGGCCAGAGAGCAAGCCCACTGTATAGATGGGAGTGTGACCACATGGGACACAAATGGGGCAATTTACCAACAGGAAGCCAACTTGGAGAGAGGACAAGATGTCTGATGGTTGGGGTCACATGGGTCACCACCATAGAGTAGGATTCAAGTCAGGCCTGTCACAGGCTTCACACTGGGACTGTGCCAAACACCTCAATCTCACAAGTATTTCACTCATTCATTTCATCCCAACACGTGCTTAGCTTCTCCCAGGGACCAGGGGCTGATTGCGCCCCAAGGAAACCCTTGGGGGTTCCAACGAAAGGCTCTCACCCTGCTATGGGTGAGCAGCACAGCCCAAGGAAGCCCTTGGGGAGACACACACAGATGTGTAGGGTGGGCAGTGGCACAAAGCAAGCAGAGACATGGGACTTAGGTCCCTCCCAAACTGGGAGTTGCAGTAATCCCTAGATTACACATAAGGATCAAACTTGTAAAACACTACTTTTTATAAAACAAAGTCATGTTGAAGACCAACTACCTACCTACTTTATTCATTATTCACTCTTAATTGGCTACAGCTGCTATGGATAGACACCAATGGAGAGGTGAGACTGATTTTTAATCAATATAATTTATGTCAGAGAACAACTTATGGGATGTTACTGCATCAGGGTATTGAAGTGAAGCAGCACATGTGGTGATAAGATGCATTCTAGGTACCTGCGGGGGGTGAGACTCAAAGAACAGAAGGTGCCATTGGCATCACAGTACATCCATCGGGTCAAAACCAGAATACCTGGTTCGCCTTCATGCACCTCAGCTTCTTCCCCTGTGAAATGGGAACAGCATTCACTGTATCACTAAAATTTTCCAAGGGCTCCAGGAAGGGCACTGTGAGTGCTGTTTTTACAGAAAATAAGGATGCTGTAATGGGAGGCTGGCCCGCCTGACAGGCTACTGGTCAAAGACCTCCACAGCCATTCTAGAATCTCTGCTGAAGGTTTTCTGCTTGAACTTAAACTAGCCACAAGTGGCCACCACCCTCACTTTTGTAAACAGGTGTTTCCCCTGATCTGGGTGGCATGCATCATAAAGCCCCCTGAGGGTCAAACCCATTTTTCAAACTTTTGATTATGGAAAATTTTAAACATACCCAAAGAAGCAGACAGAACAGCACAATTAACTGCCCTGGCCCACCACCCAGCTTCCATGGTCATCAGATGACCAACCTTGGTCTTCCACACACCTCACACCCACCAGCCTCTATGAAGCAAATCCTATGCATTATTTATCAGTGAACAGTTCAGTATTTATCACCACAGGACACAAAAACACAATCCCATGATTACATCGTCAACAATTAAACAATCATTCTGCAATCTTTGTCAAAGTCACAGTTGGTTGAAATCCAAAGGCTTCCCTGCCCCTTTCCCTTCAATCATATGTTGCAGAAATTGGGCCATTTGTCCTGTTTCCCACAACTGGCTTTTGTCAGTGCCATCCCTGTTGTACAATGTAACATGACCCCAATTTCCCATAAACTAGATTTTGAGGCCCAACCAAGCACACATCCCTCTGGAAGCATGTGCATCCTTCCTCAGGGGCTGGCAGCCACTGAGAATCATTGTCCTGACCCACCATTTCATTAGTTGTCTGCAAATACATGAACTTATAATTCCATCATTTCACATTAATTAGCCAGAATATGTCAATAGCTACACTGTCCATTAGCCACATGGGGCTTTTTTTTTTTCATATGAGGCTGTTTAAATAGATTTAAATTAAATAACATTAAAACTTGACTTCCTCAATCACAATATTCGAGGTACCACATTGGATGGTGTGAGTGAGTACAGAGCATCCTGGAAAATTCTGTAGGGCAGCACCCATCCATCTTTGAGGGAAACTTGCCCCTATCCACTATTTTGTTCCTTGCAAGTTCAGTCCATAGAGAAGAGGTAGGATAAATGCTTGCATCTCTTCCTCTATCAGTTTTCAAAATGAGTTGATTCCCTAACCTGCCAAAGGGTATCAGTGAGTCTCTTCCTTCCCTCTGTGCACCAACATGAACTCTGGATTTATTTATTTTTTTAAACACATTTGATGCTCCAACTAAGGGACTCATTCTCAACTCATTCACCTGTCCTACCCTTAACCAGGGGAGTCCCTGTGGTTCCTTCTGACACAACCCTGGTACCATCGTACACAACTGGGACATTCTCAATGCAGATTTAGAATTAAAACATTTTAATTTAAGTGCTTTGATCTTTTATTTGCATATTTCTTTCATCCTAAAAATTTTAGACCTTAAAGACATCAATTAATTGTCTTCTCCTACAACATATACTAGTAAGACTGTTGGCACTGTTGACCTGACACCAAAAATATGATTCCCAAAAAAGGATAAAGATTTTTTTTTAATTGTTGCCCTTATGGTGTATCTCACTAAAACATTTACAATCAAACTACTGTTTTAAAGTCATGTGAAATAAATCCTAAGAGGTTAAATCACCAACTTGAAGAACAATTGACATGCACCTAGATTTATTTATTTCAGTTTGCTTTTGGTTTTTAGGAATCCCCTCCCCCAACAAATGACATAATTTTGTTTTCTAATTATGTAAAACATGCATCTGGTGCTACACAGAAAGAAAACTGGAAGGAGTCTCCTTACAACCCTATCCCCTTCTCATTCCTCCTTCTGAAGGTGACAGTGTGGTTTATTTATGGTCTGTATATCCATTAAAAAAATTAAATATAAACAAATACACATACGGCTATCTACCACCCCATCTTTCCCGATGGGGGATAAGAGTGAATGCAATACATCTCTTTATCCTTCACCATGTTATTTTTTCTACTCGTCATTTTACCCTAGAAATCCTGTCACTGTGACACGAAGACATCCCTCCTTCCTCTGCTCAGGGCCTTGGCTCCAACCCACTGGCAGATGTACCCCCATCAGTCCCAGCCACAACTGACAAACATCTTAGTCATTTCCAGTTTGCTACTTCAGAATGGTGTAATGAACAGCCTTGTCACAATCCTTATTTTTGACAGTGTCTCTTTGGGATACATTTCTAGAAGTGGATGTGCTGAACCAAAGAGTAAGCAAATCCCCCTGTGAGGAGTTGTGAACCTGCAAAAGCAACATATGGTGATGCCTGATTGCCACCAATAAAACGGTGTTCACCTCTCAGGACAAAAGGTCAGAGTGTTGTCTTAGGGAAGCTCCAATGAACATTATTCTTAGTATCAGAAAAGACTGAGTATTTTTCATGCCATGGTCATCTGCATTAGCTTTTCTTGTAAATCATCTGTCTTTCTATAAGTCATACCCATTTTTGATCCTTAACATCAAGCAAAAGGGCAGTCTCTTGGCACGTGAACAGTATATGTAGCTGCTGAACGAACAGGACCAACTAACAGGCAAAATTCAAGGGTAGACACCACTTCCATTAGCCCAAGCAGGCAGCCTGACCCTCAGTGCGTACACCAACAACCATGTACAATGTGGGGTGGGGCTGTGTGTGTGCCTCAAGGACTCTCAAGGCCCCAGCCCTCCTCCTGCCTTGCTCTTCCTCTGTGCCCACTGAGTCCTGGGCAGGAAGGGAGACCCCAGCTGACCACATGCCACAGTTCAACTGAAAGTGGAACAATCAGTCAATCTGCTGGGCTGATTTACACCCACAACAAAAAGTACACAAGCTGACATATTTATACATCTTTAAAAAATAACTGCTTAAGGCTGCTTCTGATTGTTTGACACTGACCATCAACTGCCACTACCATTCACAGACCATCCTTTCCCATCAAGCCCCTTCATGCACTGGGCATTGGAGAGGTAGGGCAAGAGGCTCCCAGATATGGCTTCCAAAAGTTCCCTCCTGAACCTCCAAACTGATTGCTTTGTAATGCTATGGCTGTGTCTTCCTTACTGGCCCTGTGATAGGAAATGAAGAGTTTTCATTCATTCATTCAGCAAGTACTTATTGTTTGGACCACATATTTCTTAGTTAACAAAAGACCAGGCAAAGGCAGGGGCACCCAGCCCAGGACCTCAGAGAACCCTAAGACAGCTCACTGCCTTCAGACAATGCTCTGGGCTGCAGGACAAGGGATGGTCACTCACCCCACTGGGCTGCAGGTAAGACATTTTCCATATGTAAAGTTCCATATGCAAATTATCTCAATTTTTTTAAAGTTGTTTTTTTGTTTTTTTTAACACAAATGAAGTTTGTTTTTGTTAGGAAGACATTCAGAAATGTTTTCCTGACATCAGGATTACTTGACCATACCCATGTTTTCTTGCTATATGCAGATAAGAGCTGAAACCTCACAAATCAACACCCAACCTTTGTCACACAGTTTGCTCAGCCCAGCAGACAAGTCTGAGCAGCCAGTTCTCACCCCGGGCAGCTGTGACACTGTCAGAAGGGTATACAACCTTTGGAAAGTCACCAGCCGGCTGGCCTATAAGAGGAAGCAGCTAACCAACCCTATAGCTCTCCGAGCTGTCTCCATGTTCTAAGATGTCTCTTCAGTTCTATGTTCTTTTCCAGGTAGGCAGCCTTGGCCCAAAACATCACTGGCCAGGCCCTGATAATAACAGACAAAATCCCACCTGGGGTTAGGTTCTGCCCTGCTGGGTCCTGAAAGCCCTGGACAGAGTCTCTACTTGTGAGTCCTAAGCAGTGTGAGGATAGCTCAGTTTCCTCACACGGTAAGGGCAATCAACTCCAAGCACTGGTACCAGGGCCCTGCACCACTTATTGGTGGTTAAGGATAAATTCTAACCACTACCATCAGCACTGGGAAATCACAGGAATAGCCAGAGGGCAAAGGCCACCTGGCCAGGATTATCCTCTGCCCCTGATCCTCACAGAGTATGACTCATCCTACTTGGGTCTGGGCTTTTCAAGCAACCCCTGAGAAGCAAAGAGAGAGCAAATGGCCATCCTGGAAGAGGCAGGGCCTGGGCAGCCCAATGGAGATAGCCCACCATGCAATGCCAGAGAGACATGCCTTCCTCCTTCTCCTCTAGGAGGTGGCCATCAGTTTTTGAAGCAGCACTCCATTTCAAATGTCCAAGGGCCTGAACGAGGCCTCCTGGCAAGTCAGTGCCTCCACTCCACAAATACCAGACCCTAAGGACTCACCTGGCTTCTGAGCACAGGACGGTGGTCCTACCAACCAGCCATGGTGGGCACTAAGTCAAAAGGCAACTTCTGTCAACGTGCTGGCCAACCTAAAGCAAAGGACAGAGGAAGAAACACTGAGTTTGCAAGGAAAATTTCTGGAACATATCAGCAATTTTAAATGTCTCCAATCCCTGGAATTACACAGCCAATTTCTAGACTTCAACCAGAGCTATGCCTCTGCTACCTTCTACATGAGGGCAAGCTGGAGAAATCAATTTCTATCGGTCTCTGGCATATAACCCAATAAAATGTGCTAACCAATAACTAACATGCTAGACACTAAAGATCCCATCTTTAGCAATATGGATGGAGACAAGAGGTAGTACACAAGCACATGCCAACATACTGAACACACAGAAAATGATTCAAGGTTTTGACTATAACAGTAATGACACATGATAGAAATAAAAATACTAGCTTTTAATAGATGTTCACTAGTTAGTTCTGGGTACTATGCTAAAACTCAGTATTTCTCTGAATCCCCAGGACAATCTTAGGGGTAAGTTATAAAATCAACTTCCTTCTATAGATAAGGGACCTAACACATCTGATATTTGGGAATTTGCCCAGGGTCACCCAGGTCTTCCTCTCTAGATATGATCTCTCTCCTTCCCAGTGCCTACTCCCTGACACAGACCCCAAGGAAACCACCCACCATTTCAGGCAGTACTGGGTTTGTCCTCAAGAAGCTGAGTGCATGAGGTGCTGGGAACAAGCAAACTTCACCTCTCACATGGAGGCAGGTTCACTGTTGCAGGGCAATTGGAAGTTTCACCACGGGATCATCTCCAAAGGGCTTACACTGCCCAGGGAGGAAGGGGCTGCCTGTTTCACAGATAGGAAAACTAAGGCCCAAGAATGTTCAGGAACTCTCCCAAGGTCACAGAGAAAGTATGGCCCTAGGAACTCCCCTCCTTTATGATGTCAGATGTCCAGGGCTCTGGGCACAGAGGCTGAACCTAGCGAACCAGCCAAATCTCAGGTGCCCAGGCAGTTCTGTCAGTTGCAGCTTGCCGAACATTGTCAATATCACCTCCGTTGTCATTCTTTGCATCCACATGACTACCAGGAGGTTGCTCTGATATGAAACCTTTATTTTTAAACTGGGTTCACAGCAATTCACAGCTCATGGATGGTGAGAAACACTCTCACAGGAGAACTTGCAAAATAAGCAAGTATCAGTGAATTCTATGGAAAGATCCTTGGGCACCAAGGAACACACAGCATCGTCCTTAGTGAGGCCCAGGGCTGGCTGGCTGCAGCCACCACCAGAGCTGCTTAGGGAGAGGTGCCCTTTCTGCCACTCTTTTTGGCCCTAGTCAGACTGGTAAACACAGTGGATGCCATTAATCCTAGTTCCTTCATACCTTCCAAGCCAAGGTTTCTCTCTGCCATAGAGAGGGAAGTCTCAGAAGCGGGGGCCCTGAGCTTTTCCAAGCACCTGCCCTCTTCAGAATCAAGGTCAATACACAAAAATCAACAGTATGTCTACACACTGACAACAAACAACCAAAACTCAAAGCTTTTTAAAAAAATCTATTAATACTAGCATAAATGACTTAAGGATAAATTTGACTTAAAAAAGATGTGCAAGACCTACAACCTGAAACTACAGTAAGGTATCATTAGGAGAAATGAAAGAAAACCTAAATAAATAGAGGACCTTCCCATGGGTCAGAAGGTGTCAATTCTCCCATAACTTGATCCAGAGTCAAAGCCCCAATCAAAAATTATAGGATGCTTTTCTGCAGGAAAAAAAATTATTAAATTCCAAAATTTATAAGGAAATGCATAGGACCTAGAACAGTGAAACACCGAAAGAGAAACAAATCTGGAAGACAACACAATCTGATTTCAAGACATACCATAAAGTTACAGTAACCAATAGAGTGTAATACAGACATAAAGACAGACAAGTAGATAGATGAACAAAATACACCCATGAACATGTGGACAAATGATTTTTGACAAAGAGCCAAGTACCCTAACTCAGTGAGACCATAAGACATACATTTCCCTAAAGGGTTAATTTAACCCTGCAAGGAGAAAGGTCACCTTAATCTGCTATCATAATGCACACAGTGCATCATGGGACAGAATACAACATGCAAGTTTTAAGGTCACCTCAGACTTTTAAGCTCCACCATAGCTTTACCCATCTCAGCTCATGGCAAATCCAGTCTTACAAGATACTCAAATTAAAATCTGGAGTTGCGTTCTTGATCGGACTACCCATCACTCAATCCATCAGGAAATCTGACTGATTTTGCCAAACATATCTGGGGTCCAACCACCTCTCACACCTCCACTAGCCACATTACCCTCCCCCTTGGTAGGAAAAGGTCTGCAAACTGGACCCCCTGCTTTCACTCCTCAACTCAAAACCCTCCAAAGGCCCTACGTTCACTCAGAGTGAAGCCCTATCCTCTCCTAGCCCCGGAGGCCTGTCCACTCTCCTCCAGCCACGCTGGCCTCAACATGGCCGTGCCTCCAACATACCAGGCACCCTCCCATCCTGGGGTCCTTTTATATTTTCAACAAAATCCCAGATACTTCATGATTTTATCAATTCTTCAATTTGTATCCTAAGTTAAAAATGACCTTTGAAAACATAACTACCATATGATAATCCCTAAGTGTCAACAAACGCCTAGTCCATATTCAGCTTTAGTTTCTCAGAAATGTCTGTATACTGCCTGCTCTACCAGTAGTTGCTAGAGCGTTTGTGCTAGCTGCACCCTCTTCCTCCATCACCCTCCCCCTGATGGCTAACTCCTCCGTGTACCTCCAAATCACTGCTCAACTGTCTCCCTCGAAGAGGCCCACCCTGCTCACCCTGCCCCCTTCATCCTCACGGCCCTGGCCCTTTCCCAAACTCCACACAACACAGCTACTATATCTATGGACTTTCTTACCTGGCAAGAACATAAATGCCACAAGGAAAGTGGTGTCTGTATGCCTGGTGCCTAATTTTATTTCAAGCACCTACAACACTGTCTGACATACTGGTGCTCAATAAATATTTATGGAATGAATGAACAGAGATGGTTAAACATTGAGGGAGAAAGAACCAATCTGAGGAGCTCACACAGCAGCAGCCCCTCAATACAATTAGTGCAAAATTCACAAAGGAACAGAAACCAAGCAGAGACCACTTAGCACCATCAGAACTGGGAGTATTTCTCTAAAACTATAATCACTCTTCACCGATATATCATTTGGGCTGTTTTGCCATTACCCTGCATTGGTTGGGTTTAGAGAGCTTTTACTGTTTTTATTTCCAACCCATACATTTAAAACAGTATCAAGTAACCCTTAAGTACACAATTACCAACTCATAAGAGACTCTTCCGCTCCCTTGATAAATCATTATGGTTTGGCTTTGACCCTGCACCTGGGTACTCTACTTACATGCGCACACACACAACACCCCGAGTCTGCATCCTACCCAAACATAAGAATTTCCAGTCTGAGGGATATCATGCTTGGTGAGAAGGCAGTGATTGGTGATTTACATGAAATCAAGTCACTGCACTTTGGGCAACAGAAGTTCACTGTTGCCATTTCACCCTCCCCAGCTCAGACAAGTGAGGCTGGCTCCCTTTTTAACTTGAGGAAAGGAGCCCCTGGCCAGACACTGGCTGCTGTCTAGGGAGCTCCAGTTCCATAGAGACACTCAAGTTGCAGTGCCCATGGGCAGCCCAGAGACAGCTCTCAGGGGTCATGGGCACCTGACAGGGAAACCTGGGATCTCCAAGGTGCCCACCCCCAGAGGGCCCCATCATCCCTTCTGAGGCCTGGCCTCATGGAAGCTGCACACCTCTGGTCTCCTCCTATCAGTCTGCACTCACCAAACACTTGCGCTGTCCTTAAAATTCTTCAATTGCATCTGCCCCCAAATATTTACTACACTCGCTCCAATCCAGTCCTGGGAACAAGACATTAAGCCAAAAAACTCCAAGGTGAAACCCAACAATACCATTCACCTTCTCCCACCCCTAGGTTCACAAAGTCCACATGTTCCACACAAAATGAGCACCCCCTAAAAACAGCCACCCTAGACCTTCTCTGCCAACAGTCTTAGCAACTGTACTGCTAATTATCAAGGAAAGAAATTCCCCAGCCAGCCCAATCATCAGAAAGGGAGAAACTGAGGTAGGGCAAGAGTGGATTATCTCAAGGAAGCCCCAAGGTGACATTGTTCCAACATGTACTTCCTAGTGAGGGAAGGATTAACTTGGGCCAGAGTTTATTCCCTATTTCAGGGGTCAGCAAACTACTGCCCGGGCCTGCTCTGGTGAATGCTTTTCCTGAGATACAGCCATGCCAACTTAAGTATGCACTGGCTGCTTTCACCTACAGGGCAGGGCTGATTAGTAATGACAAAGACCGTACGGCCCCAAAGTTAAAAATACTGGCTACCTGATTCGTGGCCCTAACAGGCTGTGCTGAGCATTAGAGGACAGAGGTGACTCAGGCACAGCAGCAGGCCTGAGACAACAAGTCAAAGCAGAGGGACAGCAAAGAGATGCTCTGGCTACACGTCAGCCCCTGGGGACCAAGCAGTACCTGCTCTCCCCAAGGCACGGGGCCTCATTAACCCTATATTCCCCACAGAGCGAGGGAGAGCATGACTAGGCAGACGAGAGAAGCAAAGAACCAGCCCCACGAGGGCCAAGGAGCTGACAGTGAGGCCGGCTGCATGAGCCTATTTTGGCAACCAGAGGTGGTTGGTTTCCACTGTCAAGGCAAAGCTTCTACTGGGGTAACAACCCAGTATGTGCTCTCCAGGCCTCTGGTCTGTCCCTACTTGTGCTGCCTCAGCCACGGTAACCATGGTCTCACTAGGTAACCATGGCCTCACTAGGTAACCATGGCCTCACCAAGGGACTGACTTGTCCACTCCCCACACTGTGCCAATGCAGCTGTTCCTAAAGCTCCTTAACCCCCCGCCCCTGCAATGCTCCCAACACCTCACCATGAACTTTAACGCTCTGTCTGTTAAGGTTAAGGCCCAAGTGACCCTATGAAGTCATCTAGTATGCACATATGTATGTACACACACACAGCATGCTCCTGGCTCCAACCAAACTGGCCTTGTTTTGATTCGTCATACCTACCATATCTGCCTGCCTCCACCACTGGGCCTTTGCACATGCTGTTCTCACTACCAGGAAAGTCCTTCCTTTCCCCTACTCATCTTTCAGACTCAAAACATGTTACTCAGGTACCCTCTCCCCTTCCATCCCTGAAGACTACAGCCCCATCACTTGGAATAGCTTATCTTGACATTGGACATTAAGCATCCCACTAGGTTCTCTCTCCCAAACTACTACACTCCATAAGAGAAAGGGCTCTTGTTCATCTCCTTATCCAAGGCCCAACGAGGCATGGAGGAAGAAATGGCAAAATGGCATCCTCTGTGAGTTATAAATACCCAACCAGTATGTTTCCACCATCAACGACGCAAAAACTTAACAATATAAACTCTATCCTTAATTAGAATATCAAGTCAACATCAGAAAGAAGCAACATGGAGACAGGCAAGGCCACAGCAACATCACAGCCCGTTTCAGGAGGGGGGACAGAACTTATAAGCAGGGAGCTCTCCCCGTCTCCCTCACACAGATGTTTGGAGAAAGGTGCTTGGAGGGTCCCACAAGCCTCAATGGCCTTGTATCTGGAAGCACCTCCCCTGTCACCACTGAGTAGTGTGAGCTACCGCAGCACCCATTTACCCACACCCTGCGCTCCCCTCCCTTTCCTACTGCCAAGATCCCATATCCCTCCCTCCCTAAAAAACCCAGCAACAATCCTTCCAGCAGATCCCTGCCCTCTTGAAGACTCAACTCCACTACATCCCTCCTCTCTCCTGAACATTCCAGGCATCCCTTTCTTTCACACCACCAGACCATCCTGACGATGCTGATGAGCAAGTCCCACGATGAATCCCACACCACCACCTGCCCTCCTGATAGTTCAACAGTCCGTCCAAATCCAGCCGTGGGAGCCCACCCACCCCTCAGGCCTCGAGACCATCCCGAGTACAAAGTGATAGGCTCTGGCTCCAGGCAGGCTCTCAAACAGAAGCAACTAGTTCTTACTTTTACTAATGTGATTAATGTTGTTCCTCAAAATATTCTGACTCCTTATAAACGAGGTTCCTTTCAGCGTTTCCATACTCGCTCCCCAGCAGCTGTCCAGGCAGTCCACTTGGCAGTTCAAAACTTCAGATAAACCATATTTAAAATGCCCAGAAATCACATGTCCACATCTAGACAAGTCTGAGATTTTGGTACGTGTTTGAAGTGGTTAGCACTTGCGCATTAGGATATTAAAGGACACCCTGAAGAAAATGTCACAAGAACAAAAGAGGAAATAATTTGTCTTAGTAACAAGCACCTACAAACTGATGTCTCCCCTCTGTGTATATCCTCCAATATGCACCGTATTTAAGGGAATTCTCTAACAACGAGCCACAGGAGAACAAGGAATACCTGCAATCTCTGTGCTAAGCACTGTAGCAAAGAAGACCTCAAATGTTCCTGGACACCGCTCTCCCCAAATCCCCTGTAGACCCCAGTTCTGTGTCACCCTACCAAATGGAGGAAGTGCATCCAGGCCCCATCCCTGGGAACCAAAGAACACCCACGGAATCATGCTCCCAAGATGATGTTACAATGAGCCTTCTAGAACCATACTTTTTTTTTTAAATCCCCTAGTATCTGGCATAAGGTAGACAAAATGTGAGTTTTTGTTCCTTTCTTCCTAGGCTTAACTCTTGGAGGGTAACTCCTATAAGGATGAAGGATATTTCTGAATTCAGAAAGGTTCCCTTTTTTAATGTGGTAAAATAGATATAACATAAAATTTACTGTCTTAGCCATTTTTAAATGTACAGTTCAGCAGTGATATGTACATTCACACTTTAGTGTAGCCATCACCATCCATCTCCAGAATTCTTTCACCTTGCAAAACTGAAACTGTCCCCATTAAACACTAACTCTCCATTTTCCCCACTCTCCCACCCCTGGCAACCACCATCCTACTTTCTGTTCTCTCTCTATGAATCTGACTACTCCAGGTGTCTCATGTAAGTAGAATCATGCACTATTTGTCCTCTTCTGTCTGGCTTATTTCACTCAGCATAATGTCTCTTCAAGGCAGAACAAATCATTTTAACCTTTTGGGGCCTAAGTGTGTACAAAACAAATCCCATAGGCCCGGTATACCCACAGCCAAAATATGGCTCTAGAGCCCTGCTTCCCAGACCAGCCATGTCCCTGACATGCTCCACTATCAACTAGTCCTTTCCTCCACTCCCCACATAAACTGCACAAAAAGGTACTGGAAAGACTTAGAACAGTGAGATGAAAGCGGCATCTGATACCTCAGATGGACTTCAAGTATGCCTGTCTCACCCCAGCTCTTACCTCCCAAAGCACTCTGTCTCCCCAGGACATACCTGTTCCAGCCCCATCTCACAGCATGAACCAAGGGAGTCAAGAAATGCCTGTCAGATAAATGACAAAGATGACTAGCTCATCTTGGGCACAATCTTTTTCTGTAAGTGGAACCCAGAGATATCACAGCACAACCCAAACCTACACCCTGGAGCAGCTGAGAGCTAGACTTAAGAAACCTTACACAGGCCTACCAGGAGTATAAGCCCTGAGTTCCAGACAGGTCAAACTCAAGACAAGAGAGACACAGACAACTAGTCCAAACAGTGCACCCACCAATCAACATCACTGAAGAGGAAAGCACTGCATCTCCCCCATCAAGGTGTGAGCACCAAGCCCACCTATGTTGTGAGGCAGAGCCAGGCCCAGGGGAGTCACCACACTGGCCAAATCAGTGGACGCTGTGTAGAAAACTAGTAACACCAAGTGATCCCACATGAGGCACCCAACTCACACAGAGGGAGGGCATTTCATTGCCAATTATTTCAGATAGGAATACCCAGAGCACCCCAACTGCCACTTTGGTTAACTGCTCCAGAATAAGGAGAGGGGTGAAAATGATTTTCTGGGGTTCTCTACATAGTTTGGCTTGGGAAGCAGTCAGTCTCCTTTCCAAACAGACAGGTCCCTGTGTGACCTGTGACTGCAAAATATGCAGGGTCCTCCTGAGAGGATTAACAAGGGGGGAGGGAAGTTTGAGGGGGCAACTGAGTTTCCAGGACCAGTTAGAACAGAAAAACTTTAGAGTGAGGATCACAAAAAGCCCCAACTGCAGAAGACCTCCATTGTAGCAGGAGGCCTGAACAGGAGGTTTCCACAGCAGTGGGCCTCGTTTTCAACAAGACACCATCCAAGGCAGCCTCCATGTCACACAGCATCTCAACCAGCTGTATTAGCTGTATTAGCTATATTCACATTTATTTTCACGTCAAGAAATAAAACCTCCAGCCATTCTATTCTAGCAAGTTTTGAGTTTCTTTTTTAAAAAGCAACACCTTATGTATCACAAAGGCAATCTCCTGGAAAGGCAAGAATCCTTTCCCCAATGGACAGGGTGTCCCCCGGCCCTGGCCACAGGTGCCACGTGCTGCCTCAACCCAAGTCCAGTGGCCATGGGCTCGTGTGTGCTGAGAAGGTGGAAGCGAAGCCCCGAGCTGAGCACCATCTCCATGCCATGAAGAGAGACCCCAACTCTCCGTGATGGCACAGGCACCAACCCTGATCTGCATATTCCTGGAAGGGCAAAGACCAGCAAATTATCCCAAGTCTCTCTGAGGAGCAACATGAAGGCCGTACTCGGAGCCCAGTTTACTTCTTCACCAGCCATCTTCAAACAGGTGGTCCTGGCAAACAAGAAGCTAAATCCAGTGCAATCTGGTAACCTAGGGCAGGTGCTCCCCACAAGTTTAAGAACCAGTATCTTACTTTCCAGAACTGGAATAAAAAAGAGGAAACGTGCTATTGTTCAAGAGCACTGAGGGAGCAGCAGGAGCAGCGTTCGGTGCTGGCTCCACAGTATACAAATGAAGACCTACCTGGGCTAAAGGAAAAACCTTGGGGAGGGGGGCGCAGGTATATATAGCTCAAGTGGTAGAGTGCATGCTTAGCATGTATAAGGCCGTAGGTTCAATTCTCAGTACCTCCTCCAAAAGTAAATCTAATTACCTTCCCCACAACAAAAATAAACAAACACATAAATAAATAAATAATTTAAAGGAAAAAGCTTTATGGTTCTGAAATTCAAACAAACTCTACCTATAGCAGTTCACATAGCTTATCCCTGTAAGGTCCAAGATAAGACATTTTGGTCTGGGAGCAGCAGGTAGGATGGGCAGAAATATCATCAAAGAAATGTACACTGGGCAGACCCACACAGCCAGGGGGGAGATCTCCAGTTTTCATCTTCAAACCCCACTCCTTACCCCTGCCCAGAAGAGTCCCTGTGGCACTTGGGTACTTCCTAGGAGGCAAGACTACTGCTTGCTCATTGCTGAGGAAAGCATCCACCAGCAGTCCCACTGCAGCTGGACAGACCTGGAGCCTCAGGTGGCCTCTGTCATCTTGATCCTCCAGGCTGGCAACAGGACACTGGGAAGGAGTGACCAAGGTCTACATAAGCTGGTAGTTTCCAGAACACCAAAGGGTCCGCCTAGATCCAAATCCAGGGGAGCTAGTAAGTATCCAGGCAAGCGGCAAGGTCAGTGTCATCCACCTACAAAACTTCCAGATGCCCCCAAGCTGAATTTTGGACAGCATGGAGGCCTTGGTAGAATTCTAGAAATCCAATCTAATGCTAGGTCTTCAAATACAAAACAACCTACAATCATCTGAGCAACCAAGCTTCCTTAAGAGGCAGAATTCAGTTTCTTTGACTGTCTGTCAGAGGCCAGGTCAAACAGTCAAAATCAACTGGTAACTTCTGAGACGTGACTAGAGCAATGGTGCAGCACTGATGGCCAGACTGAGGCCACGTGTTCAGCCCAGGAGTCTGGAGGCCTCACAGCAATGTCCAGGCCAATAAGCCAGCTCCCAGCCCCAGAAGCTTCATCACTGCCACAAACTCTGATGATGTATCACAACCATCACAAACTGTGTGACTGACTAAAATGCTGCAAAAGTTCTAAGGAAGAAACCGCAACAATGGCCACATCTATCTTAAATCATGGCCTGCACTACACAAGCCAATTAAGAGCAAATTGAGAAAGGACATGAAAAGAGGCCACATCTTCTTGACAATGTGTCCAACAATAAAAGTATGATCAGAGGATGTCAGGAATAGAGTGGCTCCTCAGGGAGGGCTTCAGAGAACTGTCAAACTGTTCTCACTGCCCTCAGCCCTTATAGGGCAAACTGAGCCCAGGATGGAAGAAGCAGAGCCTCCCCAAAGTCTCAGCAGAGGCAGGGAAGAGGGGAGGGTAGGCTAATACCCGGCTTCTCTAGGCCATCAGAGCTTCCCAGCAGCCTGCATGAACATTTCCCATCATTTATCCTCACACTGGGGAGAGGAAGTACTGGGCAGACACAGAGCCTTGCTGGCTGGGAAGAGTTCTGCTCAACTGGGCCAAAGAGCCAGCATCTAGGGAGTAAGCAGGAAGGAAACTGTTCTAGGGGGTCAGACACCTGGAGAAGCCCGCTCCAAGAGGAGAGAAGCAGCAAAGGCCAAACTCCCAACCCCCACTGCAGCTTTAGAAAAGTGAAGGGCCTGCCTCCTGGGGTGCAATGGCGAAGAGACCAGAATTTCTAAATATGCTTGGCTGCTGCTGCCTTGAGTCGGAGTTTTCCTTGCTGATAAGAGAGTTCAGTACTAAAACTGATGTGCCTTGAGAAAATTCAGAGGGGCTTCAAGATGGCAGAATAGAAGTATGGGAGCTCACCCTCTCCCACAAATATATCAAAAATACATCTACAAGTAGACCAATTCTCAAAGAACACCTACTGAACTCTGGCAAAAGATCTTGTACAAGCGGAGCTATAAGAAAAATCTTCACCAAACCAGATAAGAAGAGAAAAAAGATAATATGGAAGGGACCTGCACCCATGGGAGGAAGTGGTGAAAGAGAAAAAGTGCCCTCACCCTGGGGAGCCCCCTCTCCAGTGGAGAGGTCAGCTGAGACACAAGAGGAAAAAAAAAAAAAGACTGATGTGCTGTGAGGTGCAATGAAAATGTCACATGAATCTCTGCCTTAAAATAAGGTCTGAAGAAATCTGCAAGGACCACACAGGCTTGTGCTGTGCCCTCAGCGGGACTTTGCCTGTACCTGAGCATCAAGCCCAGAGTAAGCCAGGGGCCCCACAAAAGGAAAGACTCTGCCACACAAAGCCCATGTTCATCACAGACTGAAATGGCTTTCCTTCATTTGCACACACCAGAGTGGTTGCGTCAGGCTCAACTCCAGCCACTGGGTCCCGCACACACACGCAAGCACATACAGAGCCATCACACACGTGCACA
Source organism: Vicugna pacos (assembly GCF_048564905.1). Classification (NCBI taxonomy): domain Eukaryota; kingdom Metazoa; phylum Chordata; class Mammalia; order Artiodactyla; family Camelidae; genus Vicugna; species Vicugna pacos. Next base: position 20,636,503 of record NC_133008.1, read on the forward strand.
TGCACAAGCCCACGTGCACACACCAGGCTAGCATGCACTTTGTCCTCAAGGTAAATGTGCACTCCCACTGTCAGTTGTTGAGAAAGCAGACCACACATCCCAGAGAAATATTGTCTTAAGTGGGGTCAGATTCTCAAGCACCCCACAAAGTCCACCTCACCCCAATATCCTCAAAGCACAGTCCTGCCAGTACAAGCCAAAGCAAGCAGGACACCTCCTGGGAAGTCACCTCATATCCCAGGTTACCAGCCCTCTCTGCAGGGAAGCTGCAAGGCCAGCACAGGCCAAAAGGGGCAAGGAGGGAGAAAGAGGGGCAATGCCACAGGGGCAAGGGGGGCACTCACTCACGCGGCCTTTACTGGGCCAGCCTTGCAGGGGACCCTCTGGCCTTCTCTAAGGCCCACCCTCCTGCCATGTTCTATCTCCAGCTGCCTCATACAGACCCAGGTCCTACCCAACCACCCAGCACCAAGATCCAGCCTGAGACCCAGGCCCCATAGGTCTGTCCCCAAGACCCCAGTGACACTACTGCTAGGGTGAGGGTTCAGGTTCAGGACTCCTTGTCAGTGTTTATCAGGCTTTGGTGGAGCAGGGAGGGGAGGGCCTTACTCTTGAGAAAGCTCGTCAGAAGGGTGGTTACAGCTCAGTAAGTAGAGTGTCTGCTTGGCATGCAGGCCTGGGTTCAAACCCCAGTACCTCCATTAAAAAAAAAAAAGTGAATAAATAAATAGATGAACATAATCTCATCTCCACAAAAAAAGCTACTGCTAGGCACACAGATTCAAACCACCACAGAAAAGACTACTGACAATATCAGGAACATCCAGAGAATCATCTTTAACACACTGACAAGAGATTTTGTTACTAAAGGAGGGAAAGAAAAGTGCAACAGTGGCTAACAATTACTGAGTTCTTCATTTGGTGCCAAGCATAGTGCCAGTACTTTACATGCTTGGTTTCATTTAATCCTCATGACCACAGAATGAGGTGCTACCAATGCTACCCACATTTCACACGGGGTACTACTATTCCCACTCACACTTCACACAGAGACTGCCACTGATGCCCACACTTGACAGATGAGAAAACTGAGGCTGAGAGAAGTCAAGGTGATTGGTCAGGGTCACAGGGTTAAGAAGTTAAATGGGGATCCAGACCCAGATAAGCCATCTCCCAGGCCCAGGCTCAAATCTGAACTAACACACCTTCCAGGACAGTCTGACTCTGAAACCATCCTAAGGCTGGATCTTTCCAAAGACTCTGGAAAAACTTCCTAAAGCAAAGATCAGCACACCCTCGATTCCTCTTCTAAGAGTACACTAAAACTTAGGCCTTTACTGAATTGCTGGAAACTTCCTGGAGGAGTGACCCTTGTTGTGCAAACCCTTTTTCCACGGACCAAACAGCGAATTCAATGACTCGTGTGCATCTTAACATTCTGTAAAAGACGCTAAAACCCTCAGAGGTTGACAAAGCACGTATCTCTGAGCCCCTAAGTTGGAAGGGTACAAGCCAAGAGAAGGGGCTTAAAGGACCTGATCAACACAGCCAGCAGGGGGAAGTAGGGTGGGTAGATAAATTGGGAGTCTGGGATTAGCAGATACAAACTACTATATATAAAATAGATAAACAACAAGGTCCTAATGTATAACACAGGGAACTACACTTAATACCTTGTAATAACCTATAATGAAAAAGAATATGTATGTATAACTGAATCACTATGTTGTACCCCAGAAACACAACACTGTAAATCAACAAAGCTTCAATTAAACAAACAAACAAATAAACAAAACTGCCCCCAGGGCCAGGAAACAGGATCTTTTCATCTTCATTTCCAATGAGATGTACACACAAGCCAACCACACTCTTAGCACGCCACACAGCAAACTAGGGGTCCTTGGCAAGGAGCACATGCACAGACTTACTCTTTCCTTCCATTAGAACAGCGGAGCACTCACACATGGCGGGGAACAGAGCAGACATAGACCAGTGGGAAGAAGACAGATCCCCTGGCCACTGACACAGCCAAGAAGAGTGTAAGGACAGCGGAAGACACAAGGCCCAGGGGACGTGGAGCTTGGGGGACAGCCCAGGCCCTATAGGGATGGCTTCCTAAGGTGGGTAGTGGGCAGAGCATGTGCTGGCCCTCCCAGCTCTACATATGAGGCACCAGGCTGCTGCCATCACCTAACTCACCTGATTCCTCCCTCCCACCCCTGGCTTCAAAATCAGGACCCTGATGATGTCTTGGTCATCACCAGGCAGATGTTACTCTCAGACCCAAGTCATTTTTTTCCCAAGTACCAAATCCCCAAGGCCCCTTTCCTTCCTGTGACAACCCCTCCCTACTCTCAACACCAGTACTATCACTCAGCAGGACACCCACTTGTCTTCTCCCTGAATTCTGCCAGAAGAGCCAGGATCTGAAAACATTTGAGCAACGCATGAAGTAGGGAAACTTTCTCAAACTAGGAAGCAGCAGCTGTTCGAATAATTCATGTGGATGTTTCAGAGAGGCATCGTAATCACTCTAGGTCTGTCTGAAAAAGTGTCCAAAACCTCAAGCTGGAAAATCCTCAGAATCTAGAAAATGTTGGTTACCAACCAGCTCCCAGGATACAGAAATTACATCGAGCCTCTTCCGGGTCCCTCTAATTGCCACAAAGCTCCTTCTCAGGCTAAGTTAAGGGCTGTGTCTCTCTAATTTCCATCCATTTGTTACTACTTCATTCTTGTTCCAGAGCAGACCAAATTCATATATGAGATAGTCCCTCAGATATTTATTCTTTTGCCTGTTATTCCATCTAACACAAAGCACTATTAGTTTGGGGAAGAGGAAACACAAGGACAAATCAAGTTCTGCACCCAGCCCCCAGAGCCAGCTGAGATGTGCCAGGGTCAAAGACATACCCCTCCAGTTCATGAGGGTCCTAGGTCCTGATGGTCACATAGGACCTCCACACCTCAACCCACTGTGTTCTCCCAGCCCAGGGAAACAGGGAGTAGCCATCAAGGGCCACAGGTTAGGCTATCTGACCAATACTCCCATTCTCCCAGGCAGCAGACACATCTCAGACCACCCTCTCCACGACTCAGCTCATCGTCACCTTTGCTCAAACTCAGCATCCCTAAAACCAAAGACCCACTATCTCAGGACCTGTGTCACCTTCCAGTCCTCACTCAGCTGCCACCTCTCAGACATATTCCTGCCCACCCGTCCTCTTTCCCAGGGCATCTTGCCCTGTCTCGTGGTAAGACCCCCAAGGATAGGAATAGGCCATCTCACCCATCACCAGAACCCTGGGGCACAGCACAGGCCCAGCAGGGAAAGGACCCCAGTTGTTGGATAGACAGATGTCTTGTACTCAGCCCTTGGTATCCAGTTAATCACCACCCAGTCTCCACACACAGTGTCTCTGGCACCTGTCCCTGCCTTTTATTCCCTATCAGGCTAATTCAAGGCCATATTAGTTCATGCCTGCCTCTTATCAATGACCCTTTTACCTCACTGGCTTCCCTGACCAATTCAAACAGACATTCTTCTCCTCACTAATGTTGAGGGCTCTCCATGCTTTTAGGATGAGGTGTAAAGAGTCTTCCATTTAAGGTCATCAACAATAATCATTTTTCAACCTTATTTTCCACTAAGACTTTCCATAAACCCTGAGGTCCAGGAAGTTGATCGGCCAACTCCATCCCTTCCTGACACTCCGGTGCAGGGAACTCCTTGTGAACAGTTTAGTCCAGCATGACAAACCTTCTTCACAGAATCTATGAACCCAACACCAAGAAAAATCATCTCTTCTCAGAATAGTGTGCATGGAGGGCACAAATCAGATGCCCCATCTTTCTCATGTCATGGCATGTAACAAAAATTATATTTGTACAATGCACTTCAGTTAAAATGAGGGCTACTCAAAGCCTGAGGAGCTGGCCTGGAGCTGGGACCACCTGGTCACAAGGACTTCTCTACATCCCTGCCACTCATCTCAGCCAGCTGGCTAAGCTCTGCTTAGAGAATCACACAGCCAGCGTCTCCTACTCTGGTCATTCCATTGTATGGTAATGAGAAGCCTGTGCTGCATTTCACTCCATGTGGCATCTGTTGAGTAGTTTCTGCTCTTAAACATCAGTGGGAGATAAACAACAAGTTCATATTGTACAGCACAAGGACCTATATTCAATATCTTACAGTAACTTATGGTGAAAAAGAATATGAAAACAAATGTATGTTCACGTATGACTGAAACGTTATGCTGCACACCAGAAATTGACACAACATTGTAAACTGCCTATACCTCAATAAAAATATTTTTTTAAAAAGTACACGCTCAGAAGATTTTTTTTTAATGTCAATGGGTTAACTTTTTAAAATAGCTTTAAAAAAAAAAGCCAACACTGGTTCAGTAGATTCAAAAGACTGGTTAAGCTGATCAAAGTGACCCTAATTTTTCTAAGCAAGTCAAGTATCCTTCTCCCTTCTGCTATAAACCAAGGCAACAAAGTACACATGCTCCCACCATCTTAAACTTCACTTAAAGGCCAATGCATGTCTCTTATCTGCTCACCCAAAGCTGAGCACCTTCCCCAGGTGGTGACCTGTCCACTTTTGCTGCCATTTGTGGCAAGGTCACCTGATCTTACCTACAGAAAGCAAGAGGAACCTCTCCATCCTCCCTGAGAGGGTGAGTGGGTGCCTAATGGCACCAGCAGGAGGAAAGGCCTACCGGCCAATTCTGAGCCAAGATCTCAACTCACCAATGGGCCTCCTAGAACCCCTTCTCCACTCCCAACCCCCAATACTGTCTCTTCCAAAAACATGTTCAATTCCTCTAACCAGTTCTCTTGTGATATGGTTTAAGGACCACTTCAGCAAGCAGAACATACTCCCCTACATATAAAGAATATGTGAAAAATAACCTCCTTCAAAGCTTTTTAGCAGCTAGGTTATGCTGTTCTAGACTCACCCTTATCTGAGTGTTAAGGCCCTTCACTCTTGCCCTTCACTCTTGCACAGCTGACTATCAGAACCTGATACAGGATCTGACGTCTAGCCCATTCCACCTTATTTAATTTATATGGGTTGCTTTTTTGAATCCTGAAATGATCACCCAAAATGGTTCCCCTGAAGTTCAATAATAAGTGCCATTACTTTTTTTAATAGATGAGGAAAAGCAATTTAATGCTCTCAAAATTGAAAGCCATCACCAACTCCATTTCAGAACAGGAATTGAGTTTTGGGGGTCTTTTTGTTTGTTTGTTTGTTTGTTTGTTTAAGGCAGCCCTGAGATTCCAGAACCAGCCCTGAGTGAAGAATTCCAGAATTCTTCACTGTGCCCTGACCCATCTTCACATTAGAAACACAACAATGACCTCAAAAGGCAAGGCCCTGAGGAAGGAAACCTGCCAATGGACTACATAAATAAAGAGAAGAACCTAAAAACAAAAAATACTAAACTAACCAAGCCATGAAGAAATAAGAATGACAGAGATCAGACCACTCCAGGAGGGAACAGAGATCTATGTTCTCCTCCTCTGCAGGTCAACCCACAGCAGGCCACTCCTCCTCTCAGGCCTTAAGTTTCCAGTTCGAAACGTCAAGATGCCCCGCTTATCTTGAAGTCTGTATGCTGCACGCTGGTTTCAACAAAACAGCACATAGAAGCAAGCTAGCCAGCTCCAGGTGAATGTTAAACTTATCTGCTGCCCAAGGACCAAAAATGGTTACATTTCTAATGCTCTGCCTGACAAATATAAATTGACAGTAAAGCTGCAATTACATTTCAATCTGGACTCAGTCCGTTAACATCCTCGACCAAGAAAATTTCAAAAGCAGACCAAGCAGTACTTACTACTGAGTACCTAAGGGTACTCTTGTGTCCTCCTCAGACTTCAGCATCAGGAAATGTCACTTGTAAGGTTGAAAGAGACAATAAAAACTCAACAATAAAAACTTAAAAAGTTTGGAGAGGGGAAGCAAAAGACAGATGACCCACATACAAAACTGCTGAGGTCAGCTAATTAAATAAAAGTGTTAAGAAAAACACTAATCAAACCCTCAAAATATCCCAGGGTTCCAGTGGATATAAGAGAATCCCAGGGAGGAATGTGACTCTAGAATCCTCTGAAAGAACCGCCTGCCATTGAAGGGGGTGGGAATTAACCCTTTACATGCACAAGAATAGGAGATGAGAGAACAGAAAATGAAGCTCATGTGTTCGGTCAATAATATGCAAGTCTGAGAACATTATAGGTCTGGAGTGACAGAACCAATTCAATCAATGCCTTCAAACGAAGAATTCAGTTTGCCTGTTCCTACTCTCCCCAAATCATTTGGCAACTGGGAAAAATGTGTTTCCTCTGAGGATGAATGAAGGTTGTAGCAGCAAAGTCTTAAGAACAGGCTGGCAGGGGGAGGGTATAGCTCAGTGGTAGAGCACATGCTTAGCATGCACCAGATCCTGGATTCAATCCCCAGTATCTCCGTTAAAAAAATAAATGAATGAATGAATGGATAAACCTATATACCTCCCCCTCCAAACAAAACAAACAAAAGAACTGGCTGGCAGATTGAACCTGCCCAAAATACACAAGAAAACTTAAAAATTTATTGCCACTGCTATAAAATTCCACCATACGGAAACTAAAGTGAAGATATTGGCCTGAAACCTACTCACCTCCAAGATTATGGTGAGCAGCTGCCTCTAAGGTAAGAATGTGTTGTCAAATTTAACAGCCACTGACTCAAAGGCTAACAGCACTGAACAACTGGGATTGAAGGAAATGTTACATTGGGATTATATGCAGATTTAAACCACAGGGTTTTTTCACTTTCTTTCTGGGATAACCTGACTGACCTTTTAAGGTCGAGATTTCCTTACAATGAGTCCTGAAGACCTCTAAATTGTTAGGCTGAGGTGGGATTTTATGATAAAGAAAATCTAGTTCCTCCATCTGAGTGATTCATTGTGTGTGACAACTGAGATGTAACACCCCAGGGGGATCATCATGTAGTTGTCTACTAGGGGGAGAAGGATTTTGTCTCAGAGGTGAATGGAGGAGCAAGGGCTAGGGTACCCCTGACTACTTTCAAATATTTCCCACTTGTCCTCATGGCCAACCCATGAAGTTAAAAATACAATCCCCATCTATGGATGGGAAAGCTGAAGCCAGGTGGCCAGGCAACCCACCCAAAGCTGAAGAGCAGTAAGCTGTAGTCAATGACAAAGCCAGACCTGTCAAATTTTCAAACTGGCTAGAGAACTGTAAGTGCAAGTGTGGAAAAAGGACAAGATTCGGGCCCAGAACTTCCCATTTGTCACTGCAAGCACCATCAAGCAATACACTTCCCATCCCTGGCCAGAGTCTACTCAAGGATAAAACCAGAGGTACAGGGGACCCTCTTGGTTCTCAAAGGCAGGACCCCATAAGAGAGCTGCCTGGCAAACATATTCCCATCTTACAGATGGAGGGGCTCTCCCTGAAAGTCAGAATGTGGGGCTCAGCAAGCCCCAGGTCAGGAAAAGGGGCTGTGGCTCCTTTGCCCTGGTGAGGCATCACCAACCCAGCCATTCTGTATCTCTAGGGAGGTGCTAAGGCTGGTGGCAAAAACATTCATAGTCTGACATCAGAAAGGCTAGGGCCCAATCCCAGCTGTAGAAAAATCAGCAAAGTGATCCTGGCAAGTATTACCCTCTGTAAGGACTTCATCTTCCATCTGAAATGTAGGGAAAGACTGTGGCTCCAAGGGACACAGAGCAGACAGTGATAGTTTCTCCCACAGAGATGCTCCACATAAGAGAAGCAGAGCAGTCATTCATGCTTTGGGGCTCTGCCTCCTCTATTCTAGTCACGATGCTACACTCACTGAACTCCAGTTTACTGAGCAGGTACACACACTAGGTGCTGTGCTATGTCACTTGCATTTATTATCTCACTCCCAACTCTGTCATTCAATGTAGACATTACTATTCCCTTTTTAGAAATGGGAAACAGAGGGCAAGGTTCACTAAGGTCAAGTCATAAGCAAGTGACCGGGTGGAGCTCACTCACACCCAACCTAAGGCAAAGCCAGAGCTGGCCCACAACACCACTCTAGGGACCTGCTGCCTGGGAACAGGCCCACAGCCCCACCTGGCAAACAGCAGGAGGCACTGGATGTGGAACAACCTCTCAGGCACCAGGAGGAGCTGGTTGGCCACTATAATGCAGCAGGAGTTTTTTAAGTGTGCCCAAAGGCATTACCTCATTTAGGATTAATTATGTTTGAAGGTTCAAATCAAAAGACCTGGCCAGCAAGGTGGGTCAAGTAGTGTCACGTCTAGAGATGGAATTGCAGGAGGAATGGCAAAAAGGTTCTTCAACCACAAACAAATGAAGACCTTCTCCCCAGTCCCCCATGCTGCCTCTGCCTCCACCCTCTCTGCCCTCAGTTGCAGCTGCACCTGTCTATCTTTGAGGCCAAGCAGCCTCAAAGTCTTACAGCCTCTATCCTTCCCCCAGAGTCCTGCCTCAACTTGCTGGGAGCCCCCTTTCAGGTACAGCCCATCCCCTGCCAGCACATTCTACCTTAGATGCTGGCCTCTGTTCCTTGGACAGATATCAAGCCTTCAGTCCTTTTATGTAAGGAATCCATGAACTGGGAATCAGGAGAACAGGAAAGCAAGGCCTCTGACAAACTCACCTGTGAAACAAGTACCTTTGTGAAGATAAAGAGAGAGAAAGTGGGTGCAGCACACTGAAGCTGCAAGGACCCTTTCCCACATACCCTGGAGGGTTCCCAGATGATTCCCAGTCACTTCCTAGGGCTACTTGCAGGTATTTAATTAGAGTAAGTTCCTTTGTCTTCTAAAAGACTAACCTACATTTTCATCAGACAAAAAGAGGTCACAAATACAGCCTAAAAAGCAAGGGGAGGGGCAAGAAGCCCGTGGTCTGACATTCCTCTTGACTAAAATGTCCTGGATCATGTTTGCTGGAATCCACAAGTATGCAAGATCTGTCCCCAGCTGGTACTTTTGTTTCTAATAACACCATAACACCATTTCACTATTTCCACCTCACTGCCACCACTTCAGGTCCCTTGTCTTTTTTTTTTTTTTAACTCAACCGTCTTAACATGTTACCTTCCTAATTCAAGGCAAAGATACAGCTTTGCATAGTTAGCACCTGAAACAAGTTTCATTACCTGAAAGAATAGCAATCTGAGGCCAGATTATCTAACTCACCTCCTAAAACAGTTCAGATAACTCAAGAGCATCCATTCTAACAAACAACCACACTTAGCAGGCAGCACAATTCTGTAAGCCTCCAACTATGACACTGCCAACTCGTTCTTCTGGTTCTGCCACACTTCCCGACCTGACACTTGTTACAAGCAAATCCCAACGATGCTCTATTACCCCAGGACAACTGCTCATAAAGACCTCACCTACTCACCTATTTCATAATCTTCCTAGTTTTCTACAACGAGCATAAATTAACTCAATTATCAGGGGGAAAAAAATAAGCCTAAGGAAAATAGCCTTGTCCGTTCCATTTGATGGCACAGAAACATCCCAAGTCCAAACAGGTAGTTCTCCAGACAATCATTTGAGTTGCCCACGCTTTCAGAGATTAGCACACCAACAGTCCTTAAATGGATTCAGGGAAACTGACACATTCAAGACCTTGCAGGTCATTCTTGATTTTCTCCCGAGAACAAAACACCAGAAAAAATGCCAACATTTCAGAAAGGCTTCGCTACTTCCCCACTCACGTCCTTCAGGTGCATCTTTCAGTCCTCTGCTATCTAAGGTCTATGAGGTCCTAGTTATGAGCCCCAACACTTCCTCACGGCACCAGTCCCTGCTTTATCCTCTTCAGTGGGGTCCCACTACTCTCAAGGTAAATTCCAGACCCCCTCAGCCCTGGGGACTGACTGCCTGTTTGTCTCTCTCTGCTTCAAATACACTGATCTTCCTTCAGTCCCAAGCACTCTCCCTGCCGGAAACGCTCTCCCTTTTCTCTTTAACCTATTTAGTTCCTACACATCCTCTGATCCCAGTTGAAGGCCCCCCTCAAGTCTTGCTCACCAGGTCACAGTGTCCTCTCTCCTTGGCCTTTGTAAGTTTCCCCAAGTTTATGAGATTAGTTATGACTTTTCTCCCACTAATCTCACAGCAAACTCCACTGAGCACCGGAGGCACAATACGCACACTTATATTTATTGAATAAATCAATCCAGAAATCACAACTTGCAACACCAGAAATTCACAAAATAAATGATGTAAAACAAGTGAGAATTACTGAAGAATTGAGAATTGGAGTCTTTAAAATGTTTTATTACTGAAATAAACAATGTTCCTTAACTTTTAAAAAATCAGAAAATAGAGATACCAAAAAGTTTAACCAAAACACAAAAACAAATAAACAAACAAATGAAAACCCTACTGCTAACCCTAATCCAAAGATTTTGTTGTTGACATGGTACAAATCCTTCCAGGATTTTTTCTACCAAGAGCAGCATTACTTCTTTCCTCACTATCAAAATATAAGATTGTAGGATCTGCCAAATGATACTGCATTAATAGAGATGACTTGACATTAACAAAAAAATGATGTCATCTGAATGGAAATAACAATGCATCCAAATCATTAATACAGAAGCCATCCCATTCTCTACACCATATCCAAGATGAGAGGCAATCCTCTGTAAAAACAGCTTCAGAATTTTAGGGGACAAACAGAGGATGAAAGATGAAGAGTGGAGGGCGTATGTAAGAAGAGGGTCTAGTAAATCACTCTCAAAATCTCCAATCTAAACTGCTTCCTAGAAAAGGGCCAATTTTTCTGAGTTGTAGGCTATGGAAGCAAAGCAAAGGAGTGACTTTGTGGCTTGGTTCTTAAAAGTGAGCTGTTATAACTCTGCTCTCTGAGGACAAAACAGGGCTAGAAATGGTGTCACCAGGTCATCCCCCAACTCCAAGGAGAGGTGCACTGGAGCCTGGACAAGTAAATGTCCCTCTGTTTTAGGAGCCCTCAGGAAATACTCAACACCTTGGGCTCGCAAACAGGAGCATTCTTGGGCTCTGTTGCCCCGCAGGGAAGACGCAAGCCCAGCTCTGCCTCTCCACTACTCAGCAATCTTGGGCAAGCAGCCTGGCCTTCAGAAAGCCTCAGTTTCCTCATCTATAAAGTGGGGACTATACTTTCCCCTCCCCACTGGATTGCTAGGGGCACTGAAATATGTCTATGCATTGAGCTTGACACATAGTAGGCACTAGAATCCGGACCAGTAATGATCTATTAGCTTTCCACCACAGCTTGCTGTCAGATCTAACAAGCTACTGATCTTGATGTACTGATCTGGTGCCAGTAAACATTATTTCATACAATCTAACTTAAAAGAAAACTTGTAACCACTACCAGAAGAAAAAGAACATCAACAGGACAATAGGTCCAAGACTGAAGCAACTACACACAAGGCTGATTGTCCCTTCGTTTCTCTGTGCTACCACAGCCAGAAGGTGTCACTGTGTGAAATGGACACACAGAACCAGAGACTTAACCAGTACTGGGTACTCCAAGAAAACTGAGAGAAGTAAAAGGGTGAGGAAGAGAGAAAATTAAGGGCTCAAGTGACTCACTCGGACTTTGATCTAAAGAATCCAAAGCTCTTACGATAAGGATGAACTACACACCTAAAGGTGTAGGGTCAAATACACAAAATTAAGCAGTCCTTGCAAAACTCCCAGGGTAGGGCAGAAACGTGCACCTAAGGTGTCATCCAATTCCTAAAGGAGGGGTCCTCATCATTTCTGGGTCCCAGTGTATGCGCAAACACCAAGTGTCAGTCACACTCTAAGCTTGGGCCCTGCCCATAAGCCTTTCCTTGTTGAAGTGATCAATTCCGATTCTTGGCAATAATCCCTTTAAAAGGCCAGCTGCTGCTGTCTAGTCACTGATGTCGACCCGTTCCAGGTGGGAAAAAGGAAATCAATACAGCCACCGCCTAGATGGGGAGGCAAATTTAAAGTGTAAGGCCCTGTGAAAGGCTGGAACCCAGAGAGGGGGAAGGGTCCCAGGACTCCCGGGGGTCAGGCAGGAAGGGCGCGAGCCGGGGGGAGGGCTGGCCCTGCAGGCGTGGGCGCGCGGGGACTCTTATTCTGACACGGGATCCGCAGCCGCCGTCGCCGTCGCCGCGGGGTTCAGCGCCGCGGCCCGGCCCGCCCGCGACCCCCGCCTCCCTCCCGGGACCCCCGCCCCGCGCGCCCACGTGCCGCCGCCCCCCCGCGCGTCCCGGCCTCTGAGATGCGGCGCCTCGCGGCCCGGCCCCTCCCCCGGCCCCGAAGGAAGCGCAGGAGGTAGAGGGGCGACGCCGCGACTTTCCGGGACCCCCGCCCGGCCCGGCCCCCACGTGCCCGGGCGGCGTCGGAGCGCGGAACTTTTCGGGGAAGCGCAAGGAAGGCGCTCCCTGAATACAAGGAGTAGAACTCGCTCGCTCTCACTTTTCCATGTTCACACGGGGGTCTCTCACAGCCCCCGACCCTCCGACCCTGGGCCGCCCCCGCAGCTCCACTATCCACTGCCCAACCCCGACCCCGGCCCCCGCCCCCCGCCAAGTTTGGTCCGGAACTTACCGGGCCGCGGGCTGGCCGGGCCCTAGAGCAGAGCGCGGGTTCAAGGGGCCGCGGGGCCGGGGTCGGGGTCGCCTGCGGGGCCGGGCGGCCGAGGGGCCGGGGGCGCCGGGCCGCGCGCGCTCGCTCCGCCTGTGGGGCCGCCCGGGCCCGCGGCGCTCGCTCCGCCGGTCCGCCCGCCCGCCCGCGCCGCCGGCCAGATAATGCGCCCCTCGGCCGCACACATGGAGCCCGGCGCCGGCGTCACCGCCCGGGACATGCGCACCAGGTCAGCGCGCCCGGCCCGCGGCCCCCAAAACACCGGGGAGCTCTTAAAGGCGACGCCGCCCGCCCGCGCCCGGCTGGGCGGGGCCAGGCGGTTGGAGGGCGGGGCCTGGTGATGTGGGCGGGGTCGTGTTGGCCGGCACCGCCCCGGAAGCACCGCCCCTCCTGATCGCGCCCCACTGGACGCCCGACCCCGTGCGTCGGTTTCCCACGCGGGCTCCGGCGGACTCCTAACGCAGGGCCAAGGGGTCGTCGCCAGCTCTCCCGCGGCAGAGCAGGGCGGGCCGCGCCCAGGGCTGACTCACGACGCGCTCACTACTGACCTCGCTCCAAATGAGCTGCGAGACCTCAAGCAACTTGGCTGCTTCTGAAAACCGAAATCAGAATGCCACCCCCTCGGGGTCGTCACACAGAAGTTCCCTTCCAGGGGATCAGCTAAGCCATCACTTATCCAGCGCAGGGAAGAGAGTTCTACAAAGTAAGATCCAGACCCACTCACTGAAAAGACACTTGGGGGATGACTGCTCTCCCTCTCCAGTTACCTCCCAATCTGCCTCTGGGAGAAGGTGAAACCTCCCAAGAAAACGAATCTGTACCCTTCCCTCTCCAGTGACTTGGAGGAAACACAGTCTGACCTAAGAGAGGATGGGCTTTGGAGATGTTAAACTACATAAAACAAAACACAATTTTAATAGGGAAAATAAAATATCTAGTATCACAAGAAGGCTCTCAATATCAAGATTAGGTTCTGAAGAATCACCAAAAAGGCCCTTTCCACGTTCTTTTAGTGTTAAAATAATTCATAATGAGACACCTAGAATCCTAAATAGCGCCTTTTAATTTTTATAACACATCCTAATACATATTCATACAAATGAAACAAGTTTCATCAAACATACGTTTATCACTTGCAATGTAGTGATATTTTCTATTTCATTTTTAAAAAGAGAATGTAATTCTGACCCACAATTGTTCTTGACCCCAAACTTTAAAAACAATGTAGAGTAAGTTTTACAAATAAAATTTTCTGCTATGAGCCCCCACCCCAGAAAGAAGTTCCAAAAAATCCCATTTTAATTGTGTTGAGTTCCACACCTAACTGGCAACTTTTTGTCACTGATTCCACCCCCTACTACACCCCCAAAATCTTTCAACAGCTTAGTGCCAACATCTGGCATGCCTTCCCCAAGGCTAAAAGAGAAGCATTCCTCAAGGGAAAAATGATACAAAGTACAAATTGTTGACCCCCGAACACCTTCCCTGACCCAGTTTTGTCAACAGCTTGCTTTGCTACAAAGAAATTCAAATGTACAAATTCAAAAACCAAACAAAAAAGTCTTATTCTCAAACAGGTGACCTAGTATAGGAATGCAGGAAGCTCCCTGATCCCATATGCAAAGATAGGTTAAAGCAAATATCCATGACTTTCATTCTAATTCAGCAGCTGTACATTTTGAGAACTGCTTTATGCTAGGACGATTAATCAGATGATGTATATTAAAGCAATACAGCAAAATATTACCTCACTGCTCCTCACCTGGGTCTTGATTAATGCCAACTTAATTAACTACAAACAGAGCAAAGTGCGGTCAGGTGGGAGACCCAAGACTTGAGATTGACGTAGAGATTCCAGAGTCTGAGCTTGCAAACCCTGTGCGAGTCACCAAGATGACAACCATCCTGTTTTAAAGAGGGAGGCATCAGCAGTGACATATTAATGACACACCCTCGTGGACTGAGGTGTGCACTGGTGACAGGTGGGCTGCTCCAGAGGACAGTGCCAACATCAGCTGGAAAAGCAGGGGTGAGGGTGGGGTGAAATAGTTGGACTTTATTTCTGTGATAGGAAGAGAGGGCCAAGTGTGTAGATGGAAAAAACCATAGTGAATTCATACCTTTGGGGTCCCTGATGCTTAGGCAGGTGAAAGCTGAGGCTGCTTGGCTTAAAGACCTTGATGCCTCAGTGCCTAGTACCAGACTAAACAGCAAATAGTTCAGCTGGGTGATTATGAAACATGATGCAATCATCTTCAGATGCCATTCTAAAACTGAAGAAACTCTAATTAAGAGACAACTAGGACTAGAACCATGTTTCTCTTGAAGTTTTCCCTCTGCCTTAAGAACAAGGCAGTCAATTAATACTTATGGATACCAGTTAATATAATCCTTTAAAAACACTTCTGTTACTAAGTTAAACAAAACTTCCTGCCAAATTCACTTCATATCCTTTAGACCAAATCCTTGTTAGCAATAGCCAAACCTCCTTCCACCCTAACAACGGCAGAAATACACTAATTATCTTTCTAATATTATCTATTAGATAAACTTTTAAACATCATCTGAGCTAATTCTTCTACAACAGAGGGATTGAAGAAAACAAATTTGGGCCAAATTCAATGTTCATGTCCTCTTTTATAAAGCAGAAATTGGTCCACAGTAGTGTGAAACTGACTGAAAAACAGTAGCATCACCTATTACATGTTTAAGGTACTGTACTTTTTGGTTTTAATCAGAAATTTTCTTTAAAGTTTCTTTCTGGTGGACAAAATTTAAGATGTCTTATGTGAAAACACTGATCAAGAAGAACTGTCTAAAAGACCACTCATCCCAAGGGTTTTGAGGCTGGGGAGCCTGCAGGTACCAGCCCCAGAAGTTCACAGGCTGGTGGCACAGAAAGACTTAGAATGATTTCAATGTAGGAGATGCATTCATAGGAAAGTTAGGAATGACAGAGGAAGGGGCTGCTCCCTTGCCTGAGGAGGAGTCTGAGAAATCTCTATGGATGTGACATTTGAGCCGTCTCTTAATGGATGAACATCTCAGGCATCTAGAACAGCAGAGACAAGGACCAGAACTGGCTACTCCCGGAGTGTGAGGGCTTTAGAGCAGAAAAGGCTGAAAAGGGATGGATTCATTATCCTTTAAACTTTCTAGATGGCTTTCTCTCTCAGAACACAGAATGATCTGTCAACCACTTACTTAAATTTACAAGATAAGCAGACCTAGTTATGTAGACTTTAACCAATTTTTAGACTTCTAATATCAAACAATGATATTAGGCTCCCATTTGTTTTCTGACACTCTCCAAGGAATTATAGGTTGTTCACTCAAAAATGTACCATGTTAAAATTTTTTTTAAAAAAGGATCCTTATGAAAAAAAGCATTGACTGGTTTCCATGCTTCACATTTTTAGTACTCTAAAGTCTAAAACTGTTTTCACTGAGTTTAGGGACAATGTTATCACAATCTCTAAGAGAGGATTATTTTAAAGTTTCTTATTTCACCCCAAATTCACACTCAGATGTTGAGATTACAATGCAATTGGATGGGAAAGGAAAAGATTCATTTCTATATGAATTTTATTTCCTTAGTACTTTGATATTTTTGGTACTTTTTTTAGGATCAGGATATAGTTAAAGGGGCTATGTCTTATGAAAAATACAATACTCCCAACACTACGGCTGCTGCAACAAATGTCAATTTTTTTAATCACAACATTTTTACACTAGATTAGGAGTTTTGGGGGGACAGGTCAGCACCAGTTTGCCCCATCCCTGTCGTGTATGCAGAAAAGTTCTCTGAAACATAGCTCTCTAGAGATGAGCCACTTTGTCAACATGTGTTTGTTTTGAGTATCTTTTCTAACCACGATTCTAAACACTTAGTGTCAACGCAACATGGAGTTCAGGCTCCATCTGCAGTTAGTCTCTGTGTAGCCATGATAACACACTATTACAGGGTTCTGAGCACAGATGCTTCCCTAAAGGGTTAAATACAGACTGCTCAGAAGTATCATTGTGAACCGGAAGTGTATCTCCCATTCTGTCTTCATCTGCATGTGTCACCAGTTGGCAAGGAATATCTCTTTTGTGTCTATACATGGCTTACAAAAAAAAAAAGGCACACCTAATTTAGATCAATTTTAAGTCTTTGAAAAGTTAGCAAGTGAACCATGTTTTCTATGAATTAAAGAATTAAAATGAAAAAAAAAATCAGAAAACCACCAGAAAAAAAATGCTACATAACAGTCAAGTCTAAAGATCAACCTATTCAAACCTGCTTAGCAAAGAGTGTTAGTCACATCATCGGTCTGCTAATAAACATCCTTGGTTTAGACATGAAGGAAAATATGTTTTAAAAACCTGGTATCCAATTCATACCACCCTCCCCAGTTATTAAATGGCAGATCTTCCAAACGACATAGGAAGGAGGAAAACATTCCTCCCCAAAGTCTTCCTAATTAGAAGAGTACTCCCTCCTCTACTGGTGCCCAGTATTTCACTATAGAAAATACAGGAGGCGGGTCTTTCTAGTTTTCTCCTTTACAGCTTGATAACAGGCCTACAATTTTACCAACTCCTGGTTTGGGAGCAGTAAGATCTTTATTTCAAATCTAGGTCAAAAGTCAATCTTCAATAGAGATACTTTAAGAGGTTAAATAAGAATTTGAAAGATTTATAAATATAAATACAAATATAAAACCTAAACCTTGAAAATGTCATGCAAGTTTAAAAAAATCATTCTGCTGTGTTAAGAATTTCAGACCAGCTTAAATGACAATTCTCAAAGGAAAAAAATTCAGCAGCGCCCTTATCTGTTCTCTGGAAGTTCCTTAGGAGATTAAACTCCATGTTGACCGCATACAGAGTCTACATGGTCTGATTTCACTGGTCATCATTGGTTTCTGATTCAAAATGCTTATTCAGAGCTCAATTTAGATATTATTTTAATTTATTTGGGGGGACATTATTTTAATTTGAATTCAATTTTGAATCCTACTATGGCATATTTTATAAGACTCTCTACTTCTGAAGGTAACTTTGGGCTTTTCTTGCCAAAGGTGCTCAGTTCAAACTCTGACTTTTACATGAGCAAAACTCCTCAGATCAAGGGAACTCACCAGGCTGTTTTTCTCCTCTAGGTCCCTGACCGTGCCCATGCTGTTCCTCTTCTGAGAGTGCCTAGCCACCTAACAAGTAGCTCTCCCCACCGCCCTTTCCTTTGCAGGTTCTCCAAATAGTCCCTCCTTCCCCAATCCAACTGCAGCATTTTGCTGCACTTACCAGTTCATGAACCTGTCTTTTCCTGGTAGCATATGAGTTTCTGTGTCCAGCCAAGTGCCTGACCCTTGGCAAGTTAAATGAGTATTTGCCAGCAGTGGCAGTATAAGGCTACAATGAACTAAGGGAACATACTGAGAAAAATCAGCCAATCCAAGAACCTCTAGATCGTCCCTCAGTCATAAATAGCAGCCTGTGGCCCCAGTGCAGACCAATCTGCTCTTGGGCAGTATTAACTGCCATAGATAGCTATCCAAACTTGGGTGCCAACCTCAAGAGGGACAGTCAGCCTTGTTATGATTCTGTAACAACTACCTTTACTAGGCACCTACAGCAATCCAGCCACTTGCCTGGTGTTTACCATCACCATCTCACAAATGAGGAAACTGAGGCTCAAAGAGGTTAGGCCACTTGCAGTTAGGCCACCTTCCTGAGGTCATTAAGCGAGCAAGTGGCGGAATCTGGCTCTCTGGCTCTTAAGTTTCTACTGCACACAGGGCCTCCCATGGTACTTTTACAAAGCAACAAAGACAAGAGCACACTCCTGCAGAAGGACTTATCTACTGTCTGCTTCCTTAAATTCTATACACATCTCCAGAACAGCCCTCTGCAGGCATGCTCCTGCAGGGAACGTTGTGATAATACAATAGGAAACCATCCCATTAACCACCCTGCCAGATAGTCCTGAATTTGTGGGTACATTAGCTGAGCCCCCAGAACTGCTAAGTGCAGGTCCACTGGTGGCTCCCAGCTCTGACGAAGAAGTTTACTGAGCAAAAAGTGAGAACCTGAATGAGCTGGAGCCCAACAACCCAGCCTGGAGGGCGAGGAACAGGAAGTGAAGAGAGAGCAAGCATTTACTTCCCAAAGGCAGCAGAGCCCAGAGGTGGGAGCCTGGTCACGTGCACATTGCATTACTTGTCCACGCCCACTTCCGGCCTGGGCCTTCCTCTTCACCTCAGGAGTCAGTACTTGGGTAGAAGGAAAGAAAAAGAAGAGACTGCCAGAAACTCTCCTTATAATATGCTCCCTCTCTCCTGGAGCCTGGGTCCTGAATGAGTATCCACCCTTGCTCTCTGGCTCCAACCCTCACAAGTACACTTACTCACTTACTTAAGAAAAGCACCAGTCACACAATTCACCTATGTGGACTAACATCAAATCTGGCCAAAACATAGGAAAGTCAATATAGCAGGTCCCCAGTCCCAGTACAAGAGGGAACACTTGAGCAGAGGAAACTCTGTGCAACTCTTTTTTTTTTTTTTAAGATTTCAAATAAGGCGGGAAGGGCTTTTAGAGCTGTTTATTTCTTTGCATAATATACACTGCCATGAAGAAATGCCACAGGATTCCAAAAACACACTGCCACCAACTTCAAGAAAAAGCAAAGCTGAAAATGCTCCTGGCAATAACCATTCCAGACTCTCTCTTATTTCTCCAAGACCACAGTCAGTCATCCTGGATCAACTAGTGCCAACAGCCAACAATCAACCAGGAAAACACCATACTTTTTGCTTCCTTTCAGAGGAAGGAAACAGAAGAAAGGAACTCTAGAGAAGAAATTAGAAGAGTAATAAGGTTTCACTTCCAAACCTCCAAGAAACTCCACCCCAAGTTCCAAACATCCAGGGATATTCCCAAAGAAGTTCTGAGATATTCTTTCATTCATTTGTTTGTTTACTTGTCTGTCACTGGGATGTAAGCTCCCTGAGGGCTGACTGCCACTGTCCAGCTCTCTGCTAGGCCCCCAGCTGAGCATGTTGCGCCTGGTGCATCACTGGCACACGGACATTTATTGCTGAATTATTTGCTGGCACAGGAAGTTACATGAGCCAGAAGATTTAACATTTTCTATTTTTCAATCCAATTTAAGTTGCATTAAAAAAAAAACTATCTTATGGCCACACAGAAAAATCTGTGGTAAGTAAAGCCCTTACCTGAGTGTTCAAATGTCCCTTACAGGCCAGTTTGGAGGGATAGATTCATATTCAAAAGATGCATCAGTATAAATAAAAAGACAGCCGGGCTGCAAAGAGGATAAAGTCAAACTTAATACTAGGAATTGAAAATAACAACATCCGTTTATTTGGATGGAACAACTCCACAGAGTAGTTATTTCCCAATTCCAAAAGAGGTCAACTTCTTTCTTATCATCAAAATCCCACAGGGATTTAATGCCCCGAGTGCTGTCTCCAACAGGAAGGAAACCCTGACTTCCCTAGCTATTTCAGTTATATAAATCAACAATTTATCGTCCCAAGTTAGAAGCTGGGCAGTGTTGGGACCCACATGCCTTTTAGAGCTGCCCACCAACGGATAACCACGTTACATTACATCTAATAAATGTACCTAGATCAATATCATTTCTAACTATCCAAGGGTTTTTATTGCTGTAAGGATCTTTCAGTTCAAAAAAAAAAAGTTTAAAAAACTTCCTGTTAGATAAAAGAGACTCGGTGGTGGCGCCACCATCCACCAGAGTGAAGTCTGTGGTGCACAAGAGATACAGCATAATTTCAAAAGGGATAATAATCCCTTTAAAGTTGTTTACCTTACGTTTTATATTTTAAAAATAATAAACTGCTCCTTTCCTATACAATGGAATAAATGTCTTTAAAAGAATTAAGATTATACAATGGAATAAATGCCTTTAAACGAATTAACATTAATTTCAGATTGGCAGATACTTCTTGGGCTCAATAGTAAACTCAGCGTGTGTGTGTGTGTGTGTGTGTGTGTGTGTGTGTGTGTGTGTGTGAGAGAGAGAGAGCGAGAGCGAAATATTTTAAGGGGTGGGGGAAAGATCTTTTCTTCAAACTTGGGAGTGGTGCAGTGAAAGCCTTAACAGATTTTTCACCCACTATTTCCCCCTACCTCCAAAGTGCTAGCTATCAGGGGCAAGTGCCATCTGTCCCCACATGAGTAAGTGAAAAGGGCTGGGCCCAACTCACCAGCCATGATGGGCTTTCACTAATTGCTAAGAAAGAACCCTCTTACAAAAAAAGCAAAAAAAAGTGTCCTGCCCTCCCCAGCCCCCACCCCCAGAGGTTAAGTTAGCATCTTCACAGCTCTCTGGATCCTTGAGACCTCAAGGTAAATTCTGATTTCCTCATGGTCACTAAGCCACAAACTCAATGTACTGTTATTGTGTAGCAAAAAATGACTTTGTCCATCACTTTCCCAGTCTTTTATCCCCAAATCCGATCTGCTACCCTAAAAGAATGGTTCTTCTTTCAAGGTTCTAATGTGTAAGAAGAGATCACTCACCAGGTCATTGCTGCATATCACTCACTCAAGCAGTTCCAAAATATGGATATTTAGGTTTATGGTTCACTTTCTTTTTTCTTCCCACAATTCAAGTTCACTGTTATCTTCTATTTTGCCTGTGGTCTAATTATAGTAATACATCTCCTTGGCCTTAACTCAGACATTACCCCATTTTATAGAGGGAGAAAGCAAGGCCAAAGCAAACACAAACCCTTGCCACATAGCAAATCCATCTCACGTCTGCCATTCTGAACACAGAAAAATGTTACTAGACCCAGGTGGGCAGTGGGTTTTTCAAGAGACATATCAAATTTCTTTCTCTTTGCTCTTAGGGCATATCTAGCTTGGCAAAATGTCAAGTGCTTCCTGCTCTGGGAGTCCAGGCCAGAACCCTAATCTTCTGAGCACAACAATCAACCTTTACTGCACACCAACCATGTGCTAGGCACTGTGCTGGCCGCCTCCTGTTCATTATCTCAGATTCATTCATTCACACGTCTACGAAGCACTTCCCATCTGCAGGCGCCTTCAAACACATTCATGGAAATGTGACCCCCTCAAGTATTTAGTAACATGACAATCTTGTGCTGTAACTTATCCAAGGCCACATGGCTAGGAAGAACAGACCCAGAAACTGAATCAGGTCCTTCTGACTTCAAAGATCCCCCTTCCCTAACACCCCACCATGATAGTCCTAATGGTTTCATTTCAAATCATAAATATGTGCCAGCACTTCTCTACCCTGTCACAAGACACCTTAAGCCCTGAGCTCCCCCACCATCTTTCCCCTTCCCCTCAGGGCAGTGCCTACAGCTGACCAGGAAGAGGCGGCAGAAGAGCAACCAGGTCTGAAGCAGCTTCCTGCCTGGACTTGACTACCCCAGGAGCAGAGGGCCCAGGAAACTCTCCAAGCACTTCTCCACAGAAGAAAATAGCTCGAGTTGAAACTTGTGTCCACATGGTCCACCGACAGATTTAGAACTCAAATTATAGCCTCGGCAGGAGTCTTCACAAAGGACTCAAATTAAGCAAGACCCAGATGGAAATGAACAGGAGAGAGACAGCCTTAAGTCAAACTGTAAAGTGACCTGCAGTTCTAGCAGAGTCAGAGGGAGGAACTTGTTGAAACGCTAAACTAAACAGAAGTTTAGCCTCTATTTCAGAACTCCACTTCAGGAACATTCTCCCCACGTTTTTAGCCTGAGACTTGTATGTGGACACGAAGTGGTTACAAGTTACTCAGGTTTCAAACTGAGTTCATTCCTGTCCTTTGGACCATCTCTCAATGCCAGCATTCATCTACTTGGGCTCCAGAGAGCTCTGCGTTTGGCAAAACAGATAAAATTAGCTACTGGAGTGAACTTGGAATCCAGGGTGGGCCATTAAAAAAAAGTACACATGAGATTTGTAAAGGCCACGTAAAAACTTCCTTTGGGCCAGGCTGAAGTCATCTAAAACGTAGAGAAATGAATTCAAATCCCCTGATCCTTGCCTCCCTTCCACCCTTCCTGGATCTAACGTGACCCATTTCCTGCTTCTTGCCCTGCCTTCCAAACCAGAGTGGCCCACAAACTGAGGATTCTCTAGAGATCAAGGGGTAAATCAGAGGGCCTAGGGAGAGAAAACACAGCAGGAAAGCCTAAAGAAGTGTTTTTCTTCTCCTTTTTTTGGAGGGGTGGGAGTGTGGTGAGGGAAGTGAGTTACACTACGCAGAGGGAGAACTGAAGGATGGGACAGGAAGTGGGTCAGTCCCACAACTTGAAAGTGTGATAATGGGGGGATAATGCCCCAGCCCTGTCCCTCCCACCTCTACACTCGCCTGACAACACTGCAGTGGCTTCATGGCTCAAAAATGGAGTAACCAAGACCGTCATCTGGCAATAGCTCCTGCTCCCCTAAACCTAGCAGGTCTTAAATTGTAAGAGAAAACAGCGTTTTTTGCCTGTCTCCCAATTTTCCTTCCAGTCACACAATCCTCCAGGTCCCTGAAAGCTGAGGTAAAAGTTCAGAGAATATCCCTAATCTGGCATTCCAAGAAGACTGGGGTTGGGGGGCAGGGGGGCTTGCATATTTCTGATCCCTCCTTCCAGAATGGAGAGAAGTGGGTACCACAAACAGAAGTAGGGGAACCTTGAAGTTGGGGGCTCCAAGGAGAACTGAGGGAAGAGTTTCTTCCTTAAAGACTCAGAAGGGGAACCTCAGGAAAGGGGGAATGTCCTCAGACAAGTGGAAGAGGAACCCCCGGGAATGCAGGGGGTCCCTTCAAAGAAATGAAGAAATCTACCGTGTCTTCCATCAGAGACGAGGTATCTTGGAACAGTGGAGGCACATTTCAGAGATGTGAGGAACCTAACAGGGAGTGGGACATCTCATATTAGGAAGAACCTCTGGAGATGTCAGGGACCCCTCCAAACATTGTGGCATCACAGATTAGCAGGGGACCCCCCAAAACAAAAAAATTTTGGAAAGGTGGGAATGTTTCCTCAGACAAATAAGGATCCAATTAGAAGTATGGGCATTTCAGAGTAGTGGGGGTGGGGGGCGCCTCAGGAAAATGGCGGTACTCATCAAAAAGTGGGTCTGGAGGAGAGAGTAACAGCTTAAGGGTAGAACGCGTCCTTAGCGTGCACAAGGTACTGGGTTCAATCCCCAGTATCTCCACTGAAAAAAAAAATTAGGGGACCCCATCAAAAATGGGGACAGCTCAGAAAAGTGGGGAACATTTCCAAGAAGGATTCTGACAGAAGCGCACCTCAGATTAGTTGGGGGATACTTGGGGAAAGAAAGAGATCACCCAAAGAAGTTGAGACAGAAAAGCAGTGAGAGCATCGCAGAAAGGCAGGGGGGCAGGGGGGAACATCTGAAAAGTAGGGGGGACACCTTAAAAATGCAAGGGAGAAAAAGGAGCACAGAACAGTGGGACAACAGCTCAGAGAAGCAAAGATCTCCTCAGAGAGGTGGGGGTCCCCCACAGAAGTGAGGGGGAGGGTCCCCTGGAAGCAGAGATGTCTCCTGAGAGAAGCGGGGGTCCCTCAGGGAAGCAGGGTATCCCCAGCGAGACGGGGTTCCCAGAAAGGCAGGGAGTCCCTCAGAGAACGCAACCCTTAGGAGAAGCAGGGGTCCTCTTAGAGAAGTTAGGAGGGGTAGTCTCAGAGAGGCGGGACTCTCGGGGAAGTGGTCCCTCAAAGAGATGGGGGGGTCCCTCAGGGAAGGGAAGCTCCTCTCAAAGAGGTGAGGTCCCTCAAAGAGAAGCGGGTTCCCTCAGACAAGAGGGTCCACGCACTGGAGACGGCCCCCTGGAAGAAGCGGAAGCCCCTGAGAAGCCCAGGGCACCGGAAGCCGGGGACCCGCCACCGGCGGCGCCGGCCCCTCACTCACCGAAGTTGCTCAGTGCTTCTGCGGGTGGCTGCCGGGCCCCGGCCGGCCTCGGGTGGCGGGGTCTGGTCCGGTCCGCTCGGGTCCCGCGGCGGCAGCTCCCTCAGGTGGCGCCCGCGGCGGCGGCGGCGGCAGCGGCGACAGGACCACAGACGGTCGACGGATGGACTGCGCGGGCGACGCGGACCGCGTTCGGGTGGCGGGGGTGCGCGTGCGCGCGCCGGGGCGCTGACCCCGGGCGGGAGGAGCCGCTGCGCAGCGCTCGGAGCAGCCGCTCGGTCTCGCCGCACCGTCTCACACTGAAATTGCCCGCTTCGCAGCCCGGCTTCCCCGGTTGCTAGGCAGATTTCGTCTCGCACACTTCCGGGTTGAGACGCGTCTCACCGAGTGGCGGCGCCGCAGGCCAATGAGGTCCGGCAGGGGTTCCCGGGATCCGCGCCCCGGTGAGGGCGTGGCCAGGCTCATGACGGACATCACCCAGCGGCCAATGAGCGTACGTGCCGGCTAGCCCTCGGGATCGCGCCGGGGGCCTGGGCGGACCCAAGGAGGCGGGACGAGGTGACTGACGGGCGGAAGGCCAATGGAAGAGTGGGGCGGGCCTCAGGTCCAGTCAGGGCGCTGCGGGGGCGGGGCTTTAGGTTTGGGGCGGGAACACCTCAAGGGGCGGGGCCTACGGGACGCGTCAATCCGTGGTCGGCTAGCTCGGACACTGGAGGGGGGTTCCGCCGGGCTGCCCGGCGGCCGACAACTGGCTGGGCAGGGGGTTCCCCGCAGTGCTCAGCAGGGGCGCCCCACCCACAATGCACCGGAGGCTGTCTGGGCCGGGCGGGCGTGGGGCGGTTACGCCGGGAGGTGGGCGGGGCCGCATGAGGCGCGCTCTGAGGACACTGGGCGAGCTGTGGCCCGGCCTTGTTCCCGAGGGGTTTCGTTGCCTCTGGGCTCTTTTCTGTCTAGAGTCATGGGTTCTACTCTCTTCTGAGGAGAATCATGGGGATTCTTGCCCCCCGGCCTCCGTTCTGAGGAGAACCTTCAAGAATCTTGCCTCTGGCCCCTTCTGAGAAGAGTTTTACTGATTCATGCCTGCGCTGCCCACTTTTCTGAAGAGAATTGCCAAGAACAGAATGATTTTGTAGATTCGGAACTTAAGCTCTCTGCTCAGAGAAAACTTGTCGGGATTCCGACCCCTGTCCCCTTTGCTAAGGAGAATTTGGGGAATTCAGGGCCCGCTGCCTTTCCTGGAAGAGTCTTTAGGGGAACATACCTCTTTTCTGAGCACTGGTGGGGGTCACTGGGCGGCTCCCTCCCCTGAGGGGCAGTAGGGGCTGCATATCCCCGGCCTTCAGTTCTGAAGAAAACTTGGAAAATTCCTAACTTGTCCCTCCTCCGACCAGAGAAGAAATTTGGAAGTTAAAGCACTCCTCTCTACAGAGAGGAATTGCAGGAGACTGATGGCCCCTCACCCTTTTTACTAAAGAATTGCCAGACAATTGTGCTCCCTGCGCTTTTTCTAAGCGTTAATTGAGTGTTGCAGGAGTTCCTCTTTTCCTAAGAACTGCAACCATTTGACTCCTCTGCCCTAGAAAAGTTACCCATTTAGACCTCCTTCCCTTTTTTTTTTAAGGATAATTTTCCAACAGCTACCTACTCTTTCCCAAGGATCAAATCTGTGGCCCTTCCAAATTCTGTCTCCTGTCAGTCTTTTCACCCCTACCTTCCATCTCTGCTGAGTGTGGCCCTTCCAAGAAGCATTCTTGCTTCCCACCTACCCTAGACAAAACTAAACAGTCACTCCAGACTCTGCTGTAGTATGCACCATGGCCTACCAGGTGTCGGAGTCCTTCACTTCTGTCTTCCTCCAGCTGGTCTGTACTCCTCTCCTCTCCTCTCCTAATTTACCCCCAAAGAACCCAGTCATGCCCTTCATAGGCAAACATCCACTGAATCACAGGGGGAATGAATGCAGCGATGAGAAGGATCCACAACACTGAGGATTCAATATGGCAAACTTTTATTGCCCCTACTTTGTGCATAGAAGCATGGGATCGAACTTGTGAGCCAAGATGAACACAATAAAGGAAAATAGGCCTATTAGACAAGGCAGATTGTTGTAATACAGAGATACCAAGAATATGTTGTAGGAATGTAGAGGAGGGAGTGATTAAATGAGATAATGGATGCAAAAGTGCTTTGTAAACCTTGAAGCAGTGTACCCGTGTAGAAAGGTTTATTGTTATTGTTACAAGTGGGCTGACATTCCTGGAAGAAAAGTAAAAAATAAATTCTATTTTGAGCATCAGAGTGATGGGAGGTTGGCAGAGAGCTGTGTGGTGCCTGACTCCCTGAATAAGCTCAGCCAGGACACAAGCGGCAAGGCTGAGTCCTTGGCTAGGGAAGGAAGCCACTGGAAACATGAAGACACCATGTTCCCAGAGTGCCTTGTTTGCATGTCTGTTGTAGCACTTATCACATTCCGCAAGTATCTAAGATGGTCTGGGTGGACAATAAACACTTGGACTTTAGTGACTAGCAGAACTGGGGTCAAACCCACGTCTGCCACTGCCTAGCTAGGCCAGTTACTTTCCTTAGCCATATCAGAAATGAGAACGCCTGTCTCTAAAAGTTGCACTAAGAATTGTGAGCTCAAAGTTCCTTGAATGGTACCTGGTGCGTGCGCAGTAGGGCTCAAGAGCTTTTTGTTTCATTCCAGGCACTAATCAAGATACTTTCCGAGAGCAAGAATCCAGCCTTATCATTTAAATAATCCCTCGGTGCATTTAGAGTTCTGAACTGAACCAGAATAAAAGAGCAGCTCATTGTCCAACCACTTCATTTTACACATGAGAAACTGAGAGGCCCCAGAGGGCAACTGTGACTTGTTCACATCCCACTACTACTTTATGGCTGGATCCTAAACTTGCATGGACTTAATCTCACTTTGGGCCTATGTGTAGAAAGTTGAGAAGGAGGGAGCCCTGTGCCCTTGAGTCCTTGTGCAAAGCAGAGTCATGTAAGAACCCCAAATTCCCTGAGCCTTATCTCTCTCTTAAGTAAGCTGTGAGAAGGTTCTAGACACAGCTCTAATAGAGTCCCCAAACTCAAGAGAAAAGGGCAAGTGGGGGCACTGACCAGGGTCAAGACCACCTAAATTAACTTTATCAAAGGGAAATTGCAAATGAAGTGAGGTTATTTCAGAACTACTCTATGTAATTTCCAGATCATTCCCTGGAAATGTCAGGACCTATAATTACATCTCACCTTTTTATTTTAAGAATGTACAGAATTTCTCAGATTCTCTGAAAAAAGGCATTGCCTGGAGGCAGAGATGTTGGATTAAGGGATGTCCCTGAAGTCTGGAATCCTAAGCATAAACAAGAGTCCCATTTGGCTGGAAAATTGTATCCTCAAAGAATCAAAGACAAATGGGCATTCGTCAGAGAGAGAGAAATGCCCCACCAAAATGGATGACATGAGCACAGCTTCTGACATAAAAAAGAAAAGAAAAGAAAAGCATGTGACCCATACCAAGGATGGGCTTTCCTTTCCATGGTGGTAGCAGCGATTGTATCTCTCAGCATCAAGGCGTGTCCCTTCCTGGGTCTGGGAAATCATGTGGGCAAACTGGCTAAGTGACATTCACATCCAAATAGGGAAATGGGAACTGAGCCAGGTGAATGCACAGGCGGCAAGAAGGCAGGGCCTCAGTGGTAGTTAGACAAATGAGGACTTGGTGGGTGCCAGCCTGCAGAGATCTTCTCTTGGTGTTGTGGCCTTGGACAAGGAGGAGTGCCCACTAACAAAGAAGAACAACAGCTGGTTGATACCAGTAGGAAGGGTAATAAGTGCAGATATTAAAGCCCTCTAGTGTCACTCAATGACAGTAGCCACTCAAGTACACACAATAAAGCACTGTGAGGTTCACATATGTGAACTGAGCGTAGCTTTAGTGGTACTGGTTGACTAGACAATCTAGTATTGAGTCCAGTTGGAATTCAGGCATCCTTTCACTTTTTTTTTTTAAATAGATCTTTAGGTCAAAAACCTGGACTCTAGTAACAGATCTTACCTGGTTCTTTGACACAATTAAGTGGAATTAGTGATAACCCTTTTCTGAGGCAAAAAAAAAAAAAAAGTAGTGTATACCTACATGCCTGCAGCCTAGAAGATCTCTAAGTCAAAATGGTGACTTCCCCATCTAGGAAGAAAAGCATTTCTGATAGGAGAGACTTCATCTTAGACACTTGTGGCCACTATATGCAGAAAGGAGAAGTCGAATGGAGACTCACTGTTGCCCGTGGAGAATTCACCATGAGATTCTGTTGGATCTGAAGGCTTTTAGCATTCCAAACACGCACTTACATCTGAGCCTGAAACCCAGGTCAGGACTTTAATCCTGCTGCATTTCACACCCTTTCCTCAACCTTTCTGTGCCTTTCTGTGCCCAGAGACTGAAGTGATTCCAAGTGGCATGTGTATCATGCCTGTGGTTGGAGCCCATTGCTTTCATTCCCTCACCATTCTCTCCTCTTGTCAGGCTGGAGTCTAATCCTACCACTAAAATCTCTCTCAAGTTACTGAGAACTTCATGATCCCCCTTCTAGGAACTCTTCTTGGTGTGCATTTTCTCCAACCTGCAGCATCTAAAAGATACTCCCTCCTCCGTTGAAGTGTCTTTCATTGGCTCTTGGGGAACTTGAGTCTTCTGGTCTCCTGTTCAGTCTCCATGCAACTTCTACCTGGAAATTCTTCCAGGCTGTTCATCTCTTGCAACTCTTTGCCCTCTCTGTTTCTTCAGAGAATAAGTCCCTTGGTGGAGTGGGACTCTATAAGAACTCCCAGATCTGTATTCCCATTCTGCCCAAGTTCCTGTCTAGGGTGTCCTTTGCCTGCAGATAGTACCATGAAGATGTGACTCAAACCCAACCAAATATCACACCAAGGTTGGTATCTCTCTCTTTGACCCATCTCCCATTCTTTAAACTACCTGGCCTTTGTCATTCTCTTTTCTGCACCAGTGCCACTTTCCCAGTGTTCTAGACAGAAAGCACTTAAATCTTTAGAAGTTTTTTAACGTCACTCTCCAAGCTCAAACTTAGTTGCTAAATGTTGTGAGGTGTCCCCTCACTTTTCTATCTACTCTTTTCAATTTCTTGTTACCACCCATACCTGGACTATTACGTGCAAACTATCAGACATGTACCACTCCTACTCAAAAAACTTTGATTTTTAGGGAGGCTATATTGTGTTGCTTTTGTAATCAGAAAGAAAAAAAAATTAACTAGATAAAGGCTGAATCTTGGCTTGCCATTTGAAGCCCTCTCGTTGCCCCTCCCTTCACTACAGTTTCTTCCTGGGATGCTTCCTTCAGGAATGATACCTTACGCTGATTACTGCAAAATTTCCCACACTGAATTCCACCGGACATCAGAATGATTCAAGATATCAGTAGTGATTCTGTAATGAATTTCCCTTTAAAAAATTTTTTTCAACCTGAAGATTTCACTAAATTGTTAATATTAAGAATACACATTGTTATGGTATATTCCAACCCCTCTTGAGCACATGCTGTTTCCTTTTTCTAAGAACACCCATTAATATCCTGACGAACTCATATTTGGTAGAACATGGTTCATGGCTTGAATGGGGCTGGTTCGGCTCAGCACGTTGCCCTTGTCTAAGCCAGCTTCTTCCTCCCTTACTGCATCGCCCTCTCTCAGTAGTTGTGTGAGGTCAAGGTACATTGCTCTGTTTTGGTGGGGAGATGATTGAGGCTCAGGGTTTTTTATTCAGCTAGAGTCACCAATAAATAAAACCAGAACCTAGGTCTGAATTCCAATTCTGAACAAAATCTCAGACTCCCGTAGAGCCTTTGTACCAGCTAGGGCTACGAGCATGTTGGTAAGTAACATTTTCTGTTTGTAATCCTCGTTTTTGTGCATTTTGTATTAAGTGACCACACAACGTGGGTACGCTGGCTTGCCTTTCTTTCTTTCTTCCTTCCTCTTTCTTTCTTTCTTTCTTTCTTTCTTTCTTTCTTTCTTTCTTTCTTTCTTTCTTTCTCTCTCTCTCTCTCTCTTTTTCTCTTTCTTTCTCTACTAGATAACACATTCTCAGAGGATAGAACTATGTTCTTCAACGCACACATAGTAGACAAATACATTTAATATATACACGGCAGACTACGTTTAAACAATAAATGCCTGGATCACCTGCCTTTTCTGAATGCCTGCTCATTTCTCCCCCTTGGGTCCCCTCTTCTTGTACATAATACAATGTTAAGGACTGTCAGACCCAGAGGAAGTGCAGAAGTCAGCTAGTCCATCTTCAACATTTCCCAGATGAGGAGCATGCAAAGAGCTTATGACTTGAGCAAGCTCAACAGCAAGGCGAGAGCCAAGCCGGTCTCTTGGCAGAGCCAGCCTGAATCTCAAAGACCACAGACACTCACTGCACCTTCGTGGTTGTTAAACTCCAGTGGCAGAACAGGCGGCGTCCTGTCTGCTGTCTTAAGTGGAATTCAGGAGTCCCCAGGGAGCTCTGGGCAGTCATGGGCCGCGCCCCGTGGGTCACTTGTGTGCCTTTGTGCGGGAAGTTTCCTTGTCACTGCCCAGTTGCTTCCTGCCTCCATATTAAGGCCTCCAGACCAATCTGCGGGGAAGCAGCCATCAGGGCTCGCTGCCTTTGGCTTCCACCCAGACCAGGCCAGGCTCTTCCTGCTGCTGCTCGGCCTCTAACACATCTGCTCACCGAGGCCCTGGCCCTCTTTATGAGAATTTTCTCCTGGATTGTTGCCGAAACATAGACAAGAGATCTGGAAGAGGGAGACATTCCCCCAGACGTATAGAAATGTGCCAGTCATCCCAGATTCTCTCCTCTTCCTCCCCTGCAGGCGGTCGTGGGGCTGGCACTGGGCTGGTAGCAGGGTGAGTGCTGGGAATGGAATGCAAGAGGATACCGAGTGTCTCCATCTTATTTTGTTCCTTTGGACCAGGAACCTTTCAAATGTTCCCTCACTCATTGCTATGTTTATTTATTACACAAGTATTTAATGGGGTAAAGTGGTGGGCAAAGGTGCCAGGGATGAGGCACAGCTCTCTCACATTGACCCTTAGGTCTGCTGTCTCCTCACCCACAAGCAACCACTGTCACCAGTCTCTTACATGTCCCACCAAAGAGGTTCTACACCATTCACAGATGTACCAGGTGCGCTTTGATTTTATACACACAGAGTCATGGTGTGCACATTCTGATTTTTTAAACTGAAAGCAAGAATTCTGGGGGGTAATGTTTCTCACCACGGAGACAAGTTGCCACTCTCAATCAGTGACCCAGAACTGTACTTTGGGGTTAGGTTCCAGCTTCTAAAATGTTCCTGAGAACCTGTACCCTTAGCCCAACATTGCTGTTCAGTATAGAAAGCCCTAGAAGGCCTTGCTTCGGGGCCTGCTGAGGATAGGAAAAGGTCCTTGGATCCTCGGAGCAGTGGTATTTCTACACATCGCAACTTTTGCTTAGATCTAAGGACTAACTACCCTTTACTAGTGCAGGAGTCATTAGTCCCCCCCCCCCACCCTCGGTCTGGAAACCTTCACTCCTGCTCCAAATGATGCTGAGAGCCAGGAGCTTTCAGCTTAAGGGGAGACGGGGCTTGTGGCAAGAATTTCGGTGCAGAGGCCCAGGTTCCCCGTTGGAGCTGTCAGAGGCCTATGGTCATGGTGAGAGATCTGGGTGCCGTGGAAGTACAGTGGGGAGAGACAGACTGACAACAAAGTGAACAAGGTGATTTCAACTGCTCATGATGATAAGAAAGAAAAGTAATCTGGGGTGTGACACAGTGACACAGGCAGGGCACAGCAGGTGGATTTGAGGAGACACCTGAATCTTAACAAAGACTCAGCCTGGGGATGACCATTCTGGGTTGAGGGGAACAGTGAGTGCCACAGAAGGCACCGAGCAAGGGGCAGGGAGCAGCTGGCAAGCTGGTGGGCATGGATGAGGTGGGAGAGGTCGGCTGAGATTGTGGGTCTGGGAGGAAGCAGGATTTTATTCTAATAGGAAGAAGTAAGCATGCTACAAGTTCTGTTTCCCCTTGGCAAAACTCCTTGTTCGGACTCGGTAATCCTCCAGCTCTCTGGTTTCATGCCTGTGTTCTTTTATTCAAAGATGTTATTGAGCCTCCAGGGTGGCCAGATTTTACAAATGAAAACACAGGACACCCAGTTAGCTTTGAATATCAGATCAATGACAAATACTCCTGTAGTATAAGTTTACCCTAGAGTGTTAGAGTATCTTCCAAGAGCCAGGCCCCTGCTAGAAGTCAGCCCAGGTTTCAGTAATTCACTTCATACAACCCTACAACCTAGTACCTTCAGAGGAACTGGTTAGACATGAAGGTCAGAGTCTGGTGTGGCTTGGGAAAGAGATTAATTGGCTTAAAAAAATCTACCTTGGTCCCAAATTGTGACCTTGAACTGGTGATTCCTTTGGGTGCCCCAACGCTTGTCAGATGCTTACATGGCATTGATCAAAATGCCTTCGGTGTCCCTTGCATCACAAACATGTATCCTGTTGTGTGGGGAGGTTTCTTGGGTGGCCAGATATAGGTTCTGGCCTTTTTCATGAGAACTATGAGGAGAGGGGAGCATGCTTAGCACTCACCCATCACTCTCGCCAAGGGTGTGGCTGTGAGTAATGAGGAGGTGAAGTTTTGAAGGTTGGAAGAATCCAGAGAGAGATGATGTGGCCATGGGCTCCTCATCTTATCTTGGGGACTAAGTTGAAGCTGCCATGGGGTCTGTCTCTGTGCAAAGCCCACCTGGCCCTGTACCCTGCAGACAAGGTAGAAGGGTGTCCCACAACCAGGGCAACCCCGGGCATGACCTGTGGCTATTCCAGAACACAGCCAGGGAGGGGCAAATAATCCCTGAAAAATAATCTCCTTAAGTCAAAGTTTTAGGTCTCAGGAAAACTAGATGCTAAGAGAGAAACAGATCCTATGAAAGAGGGATTTGGGTGTGGCCCTGCTGGGACTTCCTTCTGTTGATGCCAGAAGACAGAGGAATTTTCCGGAGGCAGGAAGAACTTCTTGGAGAGATGAGGTCCCTTTTCTTGGGGAGGGGGTGTCTCCAGAAACAGCACGGTGGCCACTGGGCAGGGTGTTAGGGGTACGGTACTCATTTTGGGGACCCAGCTCTGAGGCATCTACTCTGGTTAGTTCCTGGTAGTGTCAGGGGCGCTCTGGCTATTGGTCACCTACTGTTGGAGTCCATGTTATACATGGGGGTTAGTGACCTCATCTCTGTCACTGTCACCCTCTGACCCACACCCCTGCCTCAGATTCAGCCATATCTGTACCACCTCCACCCTTGAGGTGGGTTCCAGGATGTGGGCCTAAGTTTAGAGGGGAGAAGAACCTGAGGGGACCCAGGGATTCGAACCCTCGCCTGGACAAGGGGCCTCAGTCACTTTGCCTATATCGATCAATGTCCTCTTGGACATGACCCAGGCATCAGCTGTGTTTGAGATGGCAGCGGGCACGGGCGGCAGCCCCTGCCCTCTGGAATGCCACAGGCAGTCCCGATGCACACCCAGCATCTTATCTGGACTGGCCAGACTTGAGGGCTGGCCGATTCCCTCCCCATGGTCTTGGTGGCTGTGTAGCAGACGCTGGAAATATCATCCAGCTCCCACTGGTTTGGCTGAGCGAGGTCTCCCCTCTGTCCTGTCACAGAGCCCCCAACCTGTCTCCTGGTTGTTCCATCCTACAGTGTGCTACTCCTCTCTCACAGACAGACCAGCACTTGCTCATCTGTGGTCCATCATAGAGCTCCCTATAGAATGTCCACTCCCTGAGGGCAGGGACTTTGTATGGTGTGCTTCCTGCTGTGTCCCCAGCACCCAGCACCCAGTAGGTGCCAAATAAATGTTTGGCGAGTAAATGAGGGAATGGTGTAGGCCTGACACTTGGAGAAACACAGAGATCAGCATGTTACAGGAGGGGAACTGAGAGGCCTTGAGGTAAAGGTCAGTCCACATCCTTGCAGATGAGGACAGAGCCAGGCTACATTGGAGTCTGGCAACATCCAGCCCAGCCTTCCCAGCCTGCTTGTCCTGCCAAGTGGGGACACTGCCCAGGGTGCCCACGCCCCCTGGTGGCTGAAGATGGAGGGGCCGGGCCAGCAGCCGCAGCTGGTGACACACGTAGATGACAGAGTGGTAGATACACTTCCGGTTCACGACGTTACTTCTGAGCAGTTTGTACTTAACCCTTTGAACCCTGTAGTAGTGGGACATCCTTCAGGGCCACACAGACCTTTGCTCTGGACAGAGCAAGCCTAACTGCAGATGGAGCCTGAACTCCAAGTTGCATAGACACTAGATGTTCAGAATCGTGGTTAGAAGTGACACTCAAAGCTAAACAAACACACACTGACAAAGTGGACCATCTCTAGGGATCTGTTTCAGAGAGCTTTTCTGTATACAGATAGGAATGGGACAAACAAATGCTGATCTGTCTTCCACAAACTCCTAATTTAGTGTAAGAATGTCGTGATCTTAAAAATTAACATTTGTTGTCACAGCTCTAATGCATTGGGGTTATTGTATTTTTCATAAAGCATCACTGCAATAGTTCCTTTATTTTTGAGTCTTTGCAAAACAAGTATCAAAAATATCAAAGTACCAAGAAAATAAACTTCACATAGAAATGAATCTTTTCATCTTTTCCCAACCAATCGCAGTGTAATCTCATCAGTTGAGTATGAATTTGTGGTGAGATAAACTTTTAACTTGTCAGCAATCCCTCCTCCCCTCCCCAACCCTCTGGGAATGAGCAACAACCCTTCCTAGAGCGTTGGGGAGGGGGCCCCCATGGCCCTCAGGGTCTAACTCCCTCGCCCACCCAGCCTCCGCCCCTTGTCCCCAGTGGGGTAGGGGC
The DNA here is from genome assembly GCF_048564905.1 of Vicugna pacos. Taxonomy (NCBI): domain Eukaryota; kingdom Metazoa; phylum Chordata; class Mammalia; order Artiodactyla; family Camelidae; genus Vicugna; species Vicugna pacos. The sequence goes on from NC_133008.1 coordinate 20,672,023, forward strand.
CCCGCCTTACTCTGACCCCAGCAGGGGTTAGTCTCCAGTTGGCAGCTCTGAGCTGACTGGGATTGTACTGGGGGAAGAAGATGGCGTGGTTCAAATCAAGGAAGATGTTAAGTGCTGGACACACTGGAACATGGTAGGACTCTCCCTAAATAGCTTTCTTTGTGGGGAAATGTAAATCCAAAGAGCTCAAGGAGGCCAAGGAGGGAAACCAATACACATCAGGAATATTTTAAACTCCCAGGTCCCCATCAGCTTGGGGGGTAAGGTCAGAATTCCCTGCAGGATGGCAGGGACTTGTTGGTATTTCTGGGGGGGGAGGGGACCGAGCCACAGTGACTGGGCATGCTGACACCTGCAGTCATTGTGGGCAGGTGTTCACGATGGCATCTGCTGAACCTGTCTGGAGTTGGGCCATGCACACTTTCATCTGGGCTGCCCTATGGACCCACCCACTATGTGGTAGGCCCAGACCAGGACATTCCCCAGTGTTACCCAGTAGCCACAGGGAGAGTGCCCCTGGCAGGGGGACAGCTGGGAATGACCACAGAACATTCTGAGACCATTCAGGGAGGAGGCTGGGCAGCATTTAGATGGGAGACATGACTGGGGCTCAGACAGATGGCAAAACGGCTAGGAATGGGCAGAGTGACCTGCAGGATATCTGAGGATTGGGGCTGTGTGTCTAAGACGAGTAGTGACCCCTTCCCCAGCCATTTGATGCTCAGGCCAGCTGCCCTGGCCACCTGCTATCCTCTGTGAAGCCTGTTCCTGTCCTTCCCTCAGCCCTGTGGACACTTCTTGGCTGAGTTCCTGTCATCCGCTTTCCAAGTGTGTTTTGCAGACCCCAAGAGCTTCTGTGCACCATGTCACTATGCTGGGGATCATTTCAGTCAGGGCTGTGTCAAATCACTCTCACATCCAGTGGCCCGCAGTTCTGACCTGGGACCCTGGCCCAAAGGAGTCCTCTGATGTGCCCCTGGAAGGGAGCAGTCAAGGTCACCTGGACGTCATCTTGGGGCACAGGAACAAGAGCAACATGAGGCTTTTGATGCAACATGGGCAGCAGCCTGGCACCATCCATGCATGTTAATAGCAGGGCACAACCCAAGAGAAATGAAAACACGCATTCAAACAAACAAACAAAAATGTACGTGCACACCCACAGCAGCACTACTCACAATAACCACAAGGGGGAAGCAACACAGAGCCCATCAATGGATGAATGGATAAATGTGGTCCATCCATCATCCAACAGAACATTATTTTGCCACAAAAAAGGAATGAAGAACTGATAGGAGCTAAACGTGGAAAAACACAAGCTACAATATGGAAAAGATGTTAGTCTCAGTGAAAGAAGCCAAACACAAAATGACATGTTACGTGATTCCATTTATATGAAATGCCCAGAACAGTCACATCCATAGAAACAGAAAGTAGATCAGTGTGTGTGGGGAGGCGGGGGGGCACTGGAGGAGGGGAATGGGGAGTGACTACTAATGGAAATAGGGTCTCCTTTTGGGGTGATGAAAACGCTCTGGAACTAGACAGAAGTGCTGGTTGTACATGGTGAATGTATTTAATGCCACTGAATTATAAATATTAAATGTTAATTTTACATTACGTGACTTTCACTTCAAAAAGGAAAAAGCAAAAACAAAACTGAAAAAAACCCACATGAATGCTGGCCCATGTGTTTTCTAAGAATACAGGGACTAGGACACCAGGTGCGTGAGGAAGACTGTCTGGCGAGACAACGCCGTGGGCCTGTGTGCAATGTCTCGGGGTTCCCTCCCCTCTGGGCAGGGCTGGACTGAGGCATATCACCATCAGAGAGGAAGAAGATTCAGGTTTCCATTAGCTCGGGCAGTCCAGCATAGGGGGCTCTGTATCCTCACGCCCTGTAGGTTAGAGCAGAAGTCCCTGCGGCCCTGCTGGGTGGGTGGGGAAGGTCAGAGTCCCTGGGGCAGCACATGTGAGGGGTAGACAGCACAACAAAGACACCGTGAGTGATGGCTCCTGCAAGTTATTTTACTCTGAATATATAGCAAAAGAAATCTACAAACGAGAAGCTATGTTCTATGGTTATATCTTTTAAACAAGGTTTTATATTTACAATTTTTTTTCCTGATTAAAAGCACCAGCTGAAGTTACAGGCTGCTAAAAACAGAAGATATTACAACAAATGCATTAAAAGACATTATGCCAAACATACTTAAAACTCTTTTAAGGATAAACAAAGACAACGCAACCAACGTATTTACCTACTGTGCCAGGCAGCCCTTTCTGATTTCCCTGCCTGTGTTCCCAGTTAGTGGGATGGGGAGTGCTTACCCCAAGGAGAGGACCCTTGCCTCTCCCATCGGTGACTGTGGTGACCCAACTGGGGGGAGGCAGCTATGTGTCAGGTGCCTCCTGGATCAGTGTTCCCAGACCCAGAGGCCCTGAGGGCCACCACTGCTGATAAGAGGAAGTGGGAGAAGCACACAAGGGGTCTGACCAGCTTTCAGTAATTTACCTGCCAACAGGAATCTTTCTGCTACTCCCTCAGAACCCTGTATGCTGAAGGATCTGGAGCTTTTATTTATGTTTTCTTCTTAACACTTAGCTATATAGCATTAGGTGTAATGTCTCCTTGGGGGCTTGCTTGCTGCCTGTCTTCAATTCTTACGATTGAGAAACTGTGAGGCACTGAATTTGGACTCACAGGAAGGTATTTATGACAGCTTTATGTAATTGAAAGGTGCTGCAGCGAAGCGGAGGTTCAAAGCTCACACATGTACACATGCCCGTACATGCGGTTTGGCTGCCATAAATCTAGAGTGGAATATTAAATATTGAGTACTGAATTTTTAACTGTAAACTTAAGAACTTACCCTTAACTTTACATATACATAGATAACAGAGTGGTCACTAAAAGCACTTAAACATCAGGACAGACGTTAAGTTTTGAGGTTCTTAACGTCAACAGCTCTACGTACAAAATGCCCTAAAAGCAAAGAAAGGCTTAAATAAATACGCAGAGACAAACATGATGTAAAGTGTGATCGAAGAAACGTGGGTCGGAAGAGGTCGGACTGTGTGGGGTCTGGGCCTGCAGATGCAGTTGTAGTGAGACTGGGGCTCTGTCCCTTGGGTGGAGGAGAGGACCTGAGGGGCACCCTCGAGCGGGGAGGAAGACAGGATGGGGACAGCTTGTGGTCAGGTGTCACACCCTCCTTTGCAGGCCTCAAAGGCCCACGGGTGTCATCGAGGGGGCAGCCGCATGGAGCATGGGACAGCGCCAGGCTCTTTTGGGTGACCCAGGATGACACAGAGAGGGCAAGTCCTCTTAGGACTAGACTCAGCCAGCTGTCCCTTCAACTGGTGGTTCACTTGTGTGCCTGTTGCTGGCCCCCAAGTGAGTAGCATAGCCCCAATGCAGGCATGGTGAGGGCAGTGGCCCAGGGCAGGGAGGCCTGCTGAAAGCCCTGCCTGTGGCTAAGGCACACCCAGGCCTCAGGGCCCAAGCAGCTGACCTGAGCTATCCCAACATTCCTTCCATCACAGACACTGAGGCTTCGAGAGGCAGCCTTCACAGTGCTGAGTAACGAGACTTGAACCAACGAACAGCCCTGACTACCAAAACCACTCACCATCCCTCAGCGGGGAGATGCTCCCAGGAGCCAGAAGCTAAAGGGGGCCTTGACTGCCTCCAATGCCACCATCACCTGGGATACCTCCTCAACTATCCAAGAGGAATACAGAACCAAGAACCACTGACTGGGCCTGGCAGAGCCTCCTGGGGTCCAGCTCAAGAAGAGGTTTCAATGCTGCCCTGAGACCAGGGCAGGGAAGTCTCCTCCTCCTTCTCCCTGAAAGCAGGGCAGGGGGCCAAGGAAGCTGCTGCCTGCAGGCTGGCGGAGCTTCAGGCATCTGCAAATGTTCTCTGCAAAGGAGGCTGCAGAGCTGACAGAAAGCAAGCCCCTTTGATCTGGCACCCTGAGTTGGGCTAAGGAAGGTCCTCTCCCTCTCCCGATTCCTGCCCCACATTATGGACACTGACAGGGGAAGGCAGCTGGTGCAAACACAGGCTCCAACTCTGTGAATTACCTGACACATACACACGCACGCACTCACATGCACACCCCATACAAGCACATGCACCCCTATGGCTGGACAGTGAATCCAGTCAAGATGCAGATGTTTGGAAGCCAAGTTCCTGGGTCCCCCAGGGCCCTTAACCAGAGGCCCCAGCTCTCAGAAGGATGGACACTGGAGAGAAAGGCAAGCTGGGAAAAGCACTGTTGTGAGACACGCATTTTTTGCGCAATTTCTTCTTCCCTCTAATTTTGGGACAGAAACTGGTGTCTTGCCTTTGGGCACTGTAAGCTGCCATGAGCAAACCCTCTAGCCCAGCATAGAGGTCTAGGCGATGGAAGTTGTGGTGATACCCTGGGGGCACCAACTGTCTCAGCACGCAGGATCAGGACCCGGCCAGTGGCTGGCACCTCACTCCCCACCCAGAAACACTCCCTCGAAGATGACTCAGATGTAAAAGCAGGATGGGCAGTTCAAGTCCACTCTGAAGGATGGCTCTGCAAAGTCGACTCCAACATCCCACCTGCAAGCCTTGCATCCTGGTACGTGGCAAGAATGGCCAGCAGGCCCTTCCTGGGAGGACAGGAATCAGCCCTCTGCACTCCCCAGGGACTTGGAAGCTCTGGAGACAGTCAAGAAAGAAGCCTGGGGATGGTCACGCCAGCACGCCTCCAAGGAAAGCTCAACTGCTGTCTGGGTGGAAGTCAGGGACACACCAGGTCCCACGGAGGCCCCGAGAAGCTGAGTGGCCTCCAGGGGCCTCACAGGAGGCTGGCCAGGCTGGTGTTGGGTCCATTCTGAGCTTGGAACTGCACAGGGGGCGGGCCGTCTGTCCACTGCAGGAGGGAGAGGACACACAGGTGAGGTCCTTCCTAGAGAGGAGCAGGGGTACGCTGGGCTGCATGTCTGCACCTGGAATGCTGCCCTCCTTGGGCTGGTCACCAGCCAGGGCCCTCTGTCTTCCACACTCAAGTCAGATGGGCCCCCAGGAAGCAGCCTGCATCATGTGGTGCCATTTTGCCCATCCAAGGGGGCTCCTGAGGCCAGGCTAAGTTAGAAATTGTTGGAGAGATGCAAGGAGATGGTCGCCAAGTGTGTACTTCCCACCTCAGCAGCGTGCCCCCCAGGCTATAGGCCAGGTGAGCTAGCCCCGAGGAGCCAACCAGCACCCCCATTTCATATCCCTCACCCCATGCCCATACCGTGATAAGGTTGTGCTCAGGGAGGCTGCAGGCCTCGATGTGGTCCTGGAGCAACTGCTGCGAGAAGTTCTGGTGCATCTGGGCGGCTTCGTGGGCATCCATGGCATTCCCACAGGCCTTGTTCAGGTCTGAGGGTGGGATACGCGCACAGGATGGGCCTGCTTTGGCCTGCCACCACACCCATGCCCTCCCCTCAGGTATGGGTGGAGTTCTAAGTCAAACCCCAGCTCCACCAGTGGGTTTCTGTGTGCCTGGAGCATCACCTGTTCTAAGCCCTGTCTCAAGGTCAGCAAAGCCTCCTTGCCAGCAGCCCTCACATGTGCCCTCCTATGTTCCTGTGTCGTATGTCCTTGGAGGTGGATGAGCAGCAAGGCCTACAGGGGCAGATTCAAGGGTTGGTGGGGCAGTGAAAGCTGGCCCTCCCAGAGATCTCTTGGCTATCTCTTGGGCACCCAGGGGCTAGCTGGAAGCAAGGCACCCAATGCTCATTTATGAGGCAGGATGAATGCAGATGTGAGCAACCTGTCTTCTACCTCCTCTCCAGGGCTCTGGTTATGTCTCTGGACCTTAGTTTCACAATCTGTAAATGGGGGAGCAGCAGTAACAACAGTGACACCTGGTGGTGCTCTCCCTGTACCAAGAACATCCTTCCATTCATGGGAAGGAAACTGAGGCCAAGCACCATGGCTCACAGCCCAAGTCTTCACCCACATGCCAAGGACCAGCCCTGTGGGTCCCAGAGAGACTGAATCAGACCCTGTGTTGATCTCACTACATGAATGAGCCTACTGTCCTCAAACAGGGCCTCCTGAGAAGCCTGAGAATGTGCTAGAACTGGGGCTGTGGCCTGCAGAGGTCCAGTCTGAAGCAGAGGCGAGCGGGGCTTACCCAGCATCTTCTATCCTTAGGCTCTGCCCAGAAGTCCTGATCTCTTACCTCTTAGCAGGGCTGATGACCACAGCTGCACCGACATGTCTGGGATCTTGCTGGCCAGCTGCATGGCTGGCACCACCATGTTGTTACTTTCCTGTCAATCAAGAGCAGCAGGAGAGTTGGGGGTGGCTGGGGCTGGTGGCAGGGACAGCTTGGGCCCCACCTGTGACCTCCTCCTACGGGGCTGGTGGCAGGGACAGCTTGGGCCCCACCTGTGACCTCCTCCTACAACCTGGCAAATTTCTACTCCTACTTCAGAGCCTATCTCAAATGGACCCTCTCTGAAGTACTCCTCGACCACCTCGGGGGAAAAATAAACTGCCCCCACTCCTTGACTCTGCATGTGCCTCCTCACTGGGACACAGCCACAGGCAACTCTATGTGCCTTTGTCTTTCTAACTAGAGAAAAAAGGCACTGGTGGCAGTCAGCTCTGGACCCATATCAAGAGTCAATTAGAAATACAGATTCAAGGGTCCCAAGGCTGAGAAGAGGCAGCAGTCTATCCTGGTCGGAGTGATAAGGGCTAAATGGACAAAAGAGAGAGGCTCCTTTTACATAGGAGCCAGCTCTTGTAGGAAACCACTTCAGACACATGGGGCTGTGGGGCACCAGGATGTGTTAACCCTCCAACCCTGACACCACCATGTGACTGCAACAGTGCCACCCCTCTCAGTCCCCAGGATTAGCTGAGTGAGAGCCACTGGGGGCTGTAAACTCCCATCCTTGACCCTACAGTGACCAGCAGCATTGCTTTCACTCCATCCAACCTACAGACCACAAACCTGCTGGCCTAAATGTTGGGTTCAGAGAGAACTCCCCATGTGGCAACCCCATGCAGCCTGGGGGACACTTATAACAGCCCAGAGACATATAAATCCTTATAATCAACTCTGGAGGACCCAGGTTCAACACAGCCAGGTTGTCCAGGGTATGCCTCCACAGTGACACAAAAGTTCAATGACTTTATGCTGCCCCCTGGCCAGCACCTTGAAGATAAGCTCCAGGTGGGTCTCAGAACTTTTCAAAATTGAACCAAACCCTTTCAAGACCTCAGAATGTACAACAGAACAGAAAAAACTACTCTCTTCCTCCAGACCTGGGGCTGGGCCTCGGGAAGCTGCCAGGAGGAAGAGTCCCCTTTGGCTCTCCCAGGCAGGCTCCCCCATGCCAGTCTGGGGCTGCCCGCACAGAACCTGGTTTCAGAGATTCGTGTGATCCTGACAGGTGGCCTGCATGAGGCCATCCACAAAACTGGCAATGCCTGTGTATGTTCTGGCCTGGCAGGCCCAGGGCAGGCTGTGTCTGCCCCCAGACCTGCAGTAGTGTGAGGCTGGGCCTGGACTTGAGGGCTCTTGGTAGCTCCATGTTACCCAATGTGGGCACGGGCACACAGGGAGCAGTGAAGGTTTCCAAATAAGCTCTGTAATTCGCTCTGGGACTGCTCCGAACATGAACTGGAAGCCACAGCTGAAGAGCTGTTCTGCCCATACTGCTCCACTGAAGGTGGCTTCTGGAAGCTTCTGAACAAACAAGACCAAGCCTGGGTCTGCAGTTTGGGGCTATGTGACCTTAATCTCCCCATTCAGAAATGTAATCACAGCCACACACCGACATACAAGGCAGGCAACCTGCACTTAGTGGGGCCTCCTGCTGAGACCTCTGTCCCTGTACAACACCCAGTTGCACACTGAGGTCACTGCCTTCCCTGTTGCTCAGTGACTGGGGCGTTCTAGAAGGAGTGGAGCTACATTCAGAAGGGAGAACCCAGTACTGGTCCTCCTCCTTTCAGGGTGGTGATGACCCCAGAATTCAGGCCACAGCTGCAGGGCATATTGCCCTTGCAAATGCCTGTCACACGACTGTGGGGAGGTGGGATGCTCTACGCTCATCAAAAAAAAAACCTCATTCGTTGGAAGTCCTGGGGTTTGATCAGATGAAATTTTATGGGCCAAGACAAGTGCCCTACATTATCTATCCCATGAAAACAGCTAAAGTGACTTTGACTAAACTATGGAGCTGATATCACTTAAAAATTCTCATTGCCATTAAAAAAAAGCTCTGACACAGTGGTGCAGAAAAAGACAAGATACAAGATTATAAAATGGCCTGACAAAACCTATGCATGGGCAGGGGTGGGCAATGGAAAGAGCTGGGAGACAGAATCATCAAAGATGATTTCCTTTGTGTCTCAGACTTTCTATGATGAACATGACATATTTTATACCGATAAATATTTTCTTAAAAAATTGAAGACCTTGTGAGGTTGATGGGTTAGAGCAGGCAACAATGTACACACCTAGGTGGGGAGAGTCAGCGTCAACTGATCACACCAGAGACTAGCTGGTATGGGTGGGGACCAGCTCCAGGGGACACTGTTGGTGAGAGTGACCATATGTGATGGGCAGAGATGGAATCCTTGGGATTGTGGCTGAGAGGACATACCTCTTCACGCCCAGGTATTAACACGAAAGGGGAACCTGCTTTTAGCCTTGCCAGCTCTGGGCAGCCTGACCAGCTCTAGCTCCACCGAGCCCTGGGGTTTTGCTGAACTACTGCCTGTGGCCAACACTGGCCCCATCTGCACAGAGATGCATCCTCCAGGAATCCCAAACTCTCCCAGCCCTGCCTGGCCAGGCTGTCTGAGCCAGGGTGCCTCTGCCCTGGCTGAGCCTAATGGAACAATGGGGAGCGAGGGGTCGCTGAGATGTGATCATTCCAGGGCACAGAATGGGAGGCGCTCCACTGCTTGGTGCCCACTCATGCCTCACTAAGCACCACACCAGCTCACTGTCCCTCAGCCTGGCCCTCAATACTCACCCTATGGTTTCCCAACACATAGAAGATGTGGCCCAGCAGCACGAGGGAGCAGGCCGTAAGCCGGTTCAGGTCCTCTGCGTTGGACATCTTCAGGGTTTCCCGCAGAAATCGCCTACGTGAGAACAGACACTGAGGCCCCATGGGGAGGGCTTCGGGGAGGAAAAGGCAGCAGTGGCCTTGGGGCCCTGAGCAGAGCCTGCCTGGCGAGGGATGGGAAGGGTGGGGCAGGGGGCCTGGGCATGTGCTGTTGGGAGAAGAGAAACACCCAGTGAGCCAGGCCGGGAGGTGCCAGGTATGGGGTTGCCTGCCCTCTCCCAGTACTCACTTGGCCTCGTTATAGCGTCCCTGGAAGAAGGAGAAGAGCCCACGCACGTAGAAAGCGGCTGCTCGGAGGCAGTGCGAGCTGAGGGGAAAGCGGAGTGTCACACCTTGGTGGAGTTTTTGTGAAAGCAGCAGATTTACAAATGGGGAGTGGGCAGGGTGTGTGTGAGGCACTGGGGTACATGGGGCAGTCTGGCGCCCCACGAGTGCTCACATCACCCCAAAGAGGAGAGAAAGCACAAGATAGTTGGTAAAGTGGAACTTGGGGCCTGGAGTCACCTACCTGACAGGGAAACTGTGGTCTGGATTGATCCTCTCCAACAAACTGTACAGCTGTGAGAGAAACGTCTGCAAGTTAGGATGATTCCACATTTCTAAACATGAGAGAGTCTGGCCCCAAATATGCTAGTAAATTAACTAGGGCTGCCTGCAATTTCCTGACCCAATCTCACAGCACGTGCCTTTACCTAAAATCCCCTGCCTGTGAGCAACCTGCTGGGGAAAGAGGCAGGACCTGCAACAGCGCAGACATTTTAGGTCCTCTTTGGCTGCTGTATGGAGGGAAGGTGGGGGATGAGGGCTGAAGTGGGCTGAAGCTGCATCCAGTAACCCCTACAGTTTGTTCAGGAGGTGGACACTGGGGTCAGGGCTAGATGCAAGGGAGCCAAACTCCTCTGAGACCCACCAAGGCCATACCAGGCCCTCATGACCCTGCCCACTGTGCTTCCTGACTGCTGGAGCAACGGACTAGGCTTTCTGCCCAAAGCATCCAAACCAACCAAGAATCTGGGGGGATAGTCAGACTTTTTATAGCCAAGAGATGATAGTGGCCTGAACTAAAAAAATGAAGACAGCGGGGGTAGAGACAAGTGGCCGAATCTGAGATACTCCAGAGGCAGGATCCCAGGGCTGGAGGGGAATCACAAGGCTAAGGGGATGTTACAAGGGGAACCCTGTGTTAGGGTACTCATCCTGTGAGGCCAAGCTCTAGCCTACCTCCCCACCTCAGGAGGCTGGGACACCAGACAAACCTAGGAGTCTAGTGTAGATAGCTGCCCAAGCTGTTGCTCCTCAGAACTGAGCTATAAGGCCTCACTAACTTTCTAGAACAGACAGCTCAGGGTAGAACAATTTGTTTTTTTTTTCTGAGGGATTCAACAAAGCTTGGCTGGTTTTCAGTAAGGAGAAGTGTTAATTGGCTACAGAAATGTTTCTGTCCTAGACTTGAACTCCCCCAGCCACACCTGTGCTCAGACTGCATGGAACCCCTTGTTGGAGGGCGAATACTCTGGGGTTGTTGAGGTTTGCTGGTGCCCAGGAGAACACCCCCAAAACACCCGCCTCCAAGTAAGAGTTGGAAGAAAGGATACCAAACATGAAGCATGTCACCTACTACCTCTTGGTGTCTATTTCCTTCCCGTATATACACACTCGCCAGGTTGGTCACGATGAAGGCCCACAGCTCCTGGTGATTGGTGAGCTGGAATGGAGACACAGGGCATTAGGGGGCTGGGCACAGTCAGGTCACCTAGGGGCTGCCTGGTGACATCAGAGCCACCCAAACACTCCAGAGGCTACCTTGGAATCTCCTTATTCTTTCCATTCCAAACATACACTCCTTGCCTCCTGAACCCAAGGACAACAAAACTGTTAGTTCTTTTCATTATAAAACCATCATTCACATTATGGGAAATTCAGGAAACAGAAAAGCCAGCTGCCTCTAATCCTGCCCTCAGAACACACTATAGTTGGATCTATTCTCTGCTATCTCTAAATACTGAGACCTAAAGAAAGTAAATAAATAAATAAATAAATACCGAGACCTGGGTGGTTCCCCTCTCCACACCACAGGCGGTGACCCCAGGACCTCAGTGTGTGCTGACACACTGGGGGAGGCAAGGAGCCTGCGTGGAAGGAAGCTGAAGCTGGCCAGAAATATTGCCAAAGGCTAATGGGGGACAGATCATTGTCTCCAGTTCCTCTGGGGGAACAAAAATGGCCATAAGAGGGACCGATCTGTGTAGCCTGCGCACAGTCCAGACCCTGTGGGGCTGAGTGTTGTCAATGGGACTGAGTGAGCACAGTTGTACAAGAGGCCGAGGGCGCCTAGGAAGCGTAGATCCCAAGCTGAAGGACCTCAGCAGGTGCCAAGGAGGTCCAGAGGGTCTTCTGAAGTGAGCAAAGATGCTCTGAGATGTTTGTCACAGGGCCACAGGAAGAGCATGTGTTTGGGGTCATGAGGGGGCTGGGTATAAGTCCTGGCTGCATTTCCTCCCAGCCTGTTGGGGAGGACTTGCTAGAGCACACACCATCCGCTGGGAATTTTGATGTTGAACCAAAGCAGCAGCAGCCACTTGTAGGAGGTGAGATGGGGAAGGAGGCACTAAGAGACCTTCACAGAGCCACGGGCAACATGGGGTGGTCCTGGCACCACTGTAGTGAGCAGCAGCAGCTGACTAGGGCCCAAAGTAGCTGTGACACAAATCAATGCCACCTGGTGGGCTGTTGGGAGGACTGAGAATCCTGAGTGATAGTGGTTGAACCGGCCTGGCCCAAATGGCATCCCTATTGCCCAACCTCCTCCTGAGCTGCCCTCTTGAGTTAGCTGGGGACACCCCACCCAGGCTGGCCAGGAGCCCCCTTGCTCACAGCTATCCCTCAGCAAGCTGTGCTGCCCGTGCTGGCCTTGTCTGCATCTGAGCAGTAAAAGGCCTGACCCAGAAAGTCCTGGATGAACGATGCATCACTGTCACAGACGGCATTAGGCTGGATGCTGCGGAGTCACCCGCTGACCACGGTTCTGTATGGCCGCTGTCCTCATCACAGACCATGCCCGACTCCTTACTGAGAAGCAACGCCTGCCCCATAAAGTGAGGGCCGGCACCTTACCCGCAGGGCTGTGGTGAACTGGGCTTCCGCGTTGTCCATGCAGTTGACAGAGACACAGTACAGGCCCTGGAATAAGGAGGTGCTGAAGGTTGGGAGCCACGTGCAGCTCGCCTGGGGCCACACAGATGCACCCAAGCGAGCCTGAGACGTGACTCTACTGAGCCAGCTGTATCAGAGCTTTACCCTGACGAAGAGGAAGAAAGTTGGCATGCTTAATCACTCCTGCCTCCTGGGACCTAAGTCAACTTGGACTTGATGAGATGTTCGTCAGAATGAAGTCCACTGATAAAGTTCCCAATCCTGCCTGGGGTGGTGATCATAGTTATTCACTGGAAAGATTCAAGATCCTGCCTAGGGTGGCGGTTACGGGGTTATTCACTGGGATGGGGCTAGGGGCTGGCAGGCCTCACACACTCACCAGCAGTGTATGCAGCTGCGCTGCGTGGTTGGAGAAGAGCCGAGGGGATTGCTGGCACAGCTGACAGACCTGGGAGATCTGCCGGGAGAGAGCATGTCTGATGTCACGTGACCTGTACCATGGGACCCAGTGTCCTCGCAGCATTGGGGAAGGACCCCAAAGCTGGTGGGTGTGCCCATGTCCCACCTATGCTAACCCGGGCACAGAGTTCCAGCAGATCTGCCCACTGTGAGGGCCAGATGCAGCCTTGACCTCTGTGAGGGCCAGATGCAGACTTGACCTCCGTGAGGATGGCGACCCTTATCCATCACCTGCCTTCTCCCTTTCCAACTTGTGTCTCAGCTACGGAGCTCCTTCACCCTACTCAAGGCCCCCGTGCCCTTTCAGGAAGGTAGACATTAGGGATTATAGATCATAGGGCAAGAGAGGAGCTACAATTGCCATCTGGGGATCCTAAATCCCCAGGCCCCACATTCCTTGGGCATGCAAACTTTTAGGGAAAGGCCAGTTGCTTTTTGTAACAGATTCTCTGATTAACTGTGTCCAGTAGGGTTGTAAACTGTCATGTTACAGTCAAATGACAGAAACCGTCTTGCTAACATGCACTGGGCAAATTTATATTCTCCTGTGTGACAGCCTCCAAGGCCCAGCAAACTCAAACCACCCTACTCCTCAGCCTTCCCATCTTGTGTGGCTCCCTCTGGCCTCACCTCCTGCAGCGCGGTGGCCTTGTGTCCCGTGACAAGCCTGCACATGATGATGTGCTCCAGCAGGATCACTTGGAAGGAGGACAGAATGGGGCTGCAGTCGAGCACTGGGGGCAAGAGGCAGGGGTAAGCACTCAAAGCTCGGGTGGAGCAGACAACTGAGGAGACACTGATCCCAGCCATGCCTCCTGTGGGCTTTAAGCCCTCCTGCCACACCGGCCCCTTGGCTACCTGGGTCTGAGCCCACTTGTCCTCCTGGGCACTGGCCCAGCACCCAGTCTGTCACCTAACTCAGTGCCCAAAGCACCCTTAGGCAAGGGGGTTCATCTCCCTGTCCAGTTGAGGAAACAAGCTCATGGTCAGCTTTTGGTAACCAGAGTATTCTAAGAGTAAGAAATTCCTGGAGGGGCTTGTCTTCCATCCTCATCCCATCCCAACCCAGCTGAGTGCTCAAAGGCACTCCGGACACAACAGGTTCTACAAACATTGAAGTCTCCCAGGAAAGACTATGCAACAGGCCTCAGGCAGCACTGGGTAATCCCAGGCTTCTGGTTGCCCTGAGCGCTATCTACACACTGGAACCAGACAGCACTTCCCCAACTCATCTAGAGGGAAAGAGCCACAGTCCCTCCAGGTTTTGGTTCTCTGGCTCTAAGGCTCCTCCCCAGCAGCACTGCCAAGGGCACAGGGAGTGAATGAAGTTAACAAGGGTGCCGAGCCAGCCAGAGACATGTATGGCTCTGGGTTCCTGCTAGTCAAAGGTTTTTGATCCCAGAGAATGGATTAGCCAAGCACCTAGGAAGAACCACCACTTCCAGAGGATCTGCTGTTGGTCAGTTCCAATCCAGTCCTCATCTTAAGCATGATCCATGTCACACTGATGACAGACAGCAAAAGCAGCCACTACCTGTTTCAACTGAGCACTGCTGCCCCAGCGGGCCTGGATGGGGTCCCACTAACCCTCATGGCTATCTTGTGCACTGAGGGGGACAGGACAGAGACACACTCCCCTGCACCCCTTTCCATTCTGATCAAGGATCCAGCCCAGGCCTGGCCTGCTTTGCCAGAACCTAGATCACCCCAATCTGCCAACTGGGGTAATAAGACCCATGGGGCAGGGACTCATGCTGCCATCTTTCAAGGTCCGTCAGGCCTGGCATAGGAGGTGGTAGTCCAGCTGCCCACCAGGGGGCAAGTCGACCCACTGAGCCCCACAGAGCCTAACTTACTCTTAAGCTTCTCCAGCTGCATGAGGGCCTTGTCTGTGTACTTCTGTGCCTTCTCTAGGTAGCCAGCTTGCATGGAGTGCATCACAGTCACCTGTGACAACAACAGACAGCAGTGGTCACTAGGGCCCTCTCCTCTCTTTCCTGGGACCCTGGTCCCTGGACCCTCCAGGGACTCACCAGGTAAACAAGCACGCACATGTGCTCCTTGGGTAGCCAGTGGAAGAGGTCGGCAGGGTTGCTGGGCAGGATCTCGTCATCGTGCAGCGTGGAGATGGTCTGGATGCACTGCTGCAGCTGCTTCAGGCAAGGCTTCACGCTCTTTACCTGTAGTAGGCGGACAGCACTGAACACCTGAGCGCCTGTCTGCTCCTATCAGGTGCCACCCACCCTTAGGAGGCAGCCCCCAGAATGGCAGCTAGCCAGGTCCTGCCCACCCATTGACCCCTCAACCCTTCCTTCCCAGGAGTTCCTGCCACACCCAGCTGGGTCAGCCAGCTTTCAAGGCACCAGCAGGGCCAGGCAGGTCATCTGTGGGACTAAGGCTCCACTACCACTCACTGCTGGGCCTGACACCAAGGCCTGAGGGAGGCCTGTCCAAAGACCCTGCTCCAGCCCAGTTTCCTCCTTCCTGCAGCAACTCCAAAAGAGCAGGCAGGGCTGGTTACCCTAGCAGGTGGGAAGTGGCCACTGGGAAGCCTGCAGGTGTTGTGGTTCGGACAGATTGGGTCCTCTGCACCAGGAAGCCCCGTCCCAAGGCCCTACAGGCCATCTCCGTAGCCGTCAGCACCCTGTGAGAGTCTGTTTTGTGTTACTTTGTGTTGAGTGAAGTGCTCAGGGCAACAGGCAAAGGTAAGTGTGGGTGGGGGGATCAAAGGAAGCCCCTTACCAGTGAGAGACCCACTCTGCACTTTCTGGGGCCTTCACTGCTGCCAGGCTCCACCTGTGGCTGGTCACTGTGACATGGTGGAGAGGGCAGATGGGGCAGCACCCCTCCAAAAGGCTGAGACATTCACCCATGTACAGGTACAGCTGCTCCTCAGCCACATGAGGGTTACAGGGTTTTGTCTCAGACAACCACTGACCCTGTCAGTCCCTACTTGAACCCCACAAAGCTGTCAACAGCTGGGCGGTGGTGGAGAGACAATGCTGGAATGTACCTGCTGCATGCCAGAGTCCCCAGTTGATTCTGATGGATTCCCCAAAATGCTCTTAGAGGCCTTTGACCGCTAATGCACTGAGTGGATGTGTGTGAGGCCACATTTACTCCTGCTATGAGGACAGGAATGGGACAGACCCACTCTTGGAGTGCCCTCATGCCAGAGCACTACAGGGCCATGGGGGAACTGAGCCCCAAATGACAGACGTGCCTGCTGGTGAGGGATAGGAAGAAACAACACAGCTGATGTCTTAGCCCGAGGCCCACCTACCACCCATCTGCTCCCCAGCAGCCCTCCTGTGGGAGGCACTACACACCTGCCCGGCATCCAGGTAGTGGGTCACCTGAAGCACCAGGAAGAAGACACGCAGAGACTCTTTCTGGATGGGGTTCCCTTGCCAGTTTTCAACTATCTGTCCACATAGGGTCAGCAGCGGGTGAACTTCCTGTAACTTGCGCTCCATCAGCAGCAGCTGGGGAGGGAGAGGCGCACGTGCTGGGAGACCCTGCTGGTAGACACGACTGCGACCCACCCACCCACCCACTGTGGGACTGCTGGCAGCTCCAACCCAGGCTGCTCTTTCCTCAGCACCAATCTCACAACCCGGAATCTGAGTTTTACCTCTGAATCCAGCTAGGGGAAAGGAGCTTGCCCTCTCAACTGCCTGCCATGTGTGAGGGTCGGCTGCCCAAGGGGCCACACTATAGCATGCAGGCAAGGTCATGATAAACCCGTGGGGACCCAGCCTTGTGTCCACCACACTGGCCCCATCCCACCCAGTCTCCACTTACCATCCCTTTGCTGAGTAGGAATAGCGCCCTGGAAAAGAGAGGGGTAGTCAGAGGGAGAAGGGGGGTGAGTGATCAGGCCCAAGTGCCTGAATCCAAATCCATGCCTCACTGTGGCCCCTCTGTAACCCCACTTCCTTGCCTATAACCAGCCAAGCCCCCTCAGGTTCTCCTTAGGGTTAAGGGGATGAAACTCAGGAAGCCTAGGCACGCCAGCAGGCTCACTGTCCATTGTCCTCACCCTCAGGGGTGGCAAGGCCAGATTTCTATTGTCTCTCTAAAATCTTTCTACACTTTTTAAATGAGCATGTACTACTGTCGTCAGCAAGAAAAAACATAATAAAACAAACACATTAAAACATTTAGGAAACAGTCAAAGTAACAGGGGAGGGAGCCAGAGCAGTCCAGACCCACTCCAGCCCCCGGAGGCTCCTGAGTGCATTGGCGTCAGGGTAGGACCACTGCTTTTAGGATCAGCTGTGGGGCTGTGGTCCTGCAAAGTCTGCAGGGCTCCCACTTGTTTAATACCTAAGTTTTTGTCCTGCCAGTCTGTGCAGAGTCCCCATGTACTGCAGCTGACATCCTATCCAGTGGGCATCACTCCAGGTGAGGAGACTGAGCTCAGGGGGTGAGTCACAGTCATACAGAGAGACTTCTACACTCCTGGCCACCTTGCCATTCCTTGTTGCTCCCTCATGGCATGAACACTCTAGGGTCTACTATCTGACTGTTGAAATCTAAGGCCTGGAACTTCATGTCAAGGTCTCCATAATTGTCACATCACTAGGCTGTACTTCTGAGATCAGGAACCTGTAGGTGTCACACCTTGGTGAAGCCCACCCAGGTTGCCCACCTATGGCAGCACAGAGGCCTGTCTGAGGACACTTGTGAGTGAACACATGCAGTATGTGGCTGTCTCCATCCCCTGCAAGGCATGAGTGTCACCCTGTACCTAGTGATGGCTGCAGCACAAGGGGTACAAAAAGGGCCAGGAACACGGGGCCATCCCAGGGCAGGATGGCAGAGGGATGACAGCCCAAGGGGAATTATGTGGACCCTTGTGAGCACTCACAAGTCTAGGGCTCAAAGAACGGAATTAGGGGCTGTTTTGTACCAACAACCCATGGGACAAGCTTGGATTCTGTATTATATAACTTTCCAAAATCCCAATGCACACAACAAAATAAAAGCACTGCTGCCTGGAGTCTGTCTACTACAGAGGATTCTTCTCCTTGGGGAAAAAAGACACAGAATGGAGACCCTCTTAGAGGGCACACAGTGAAATACTGGTGGCCTCTGACCCCTGACTTCAACTCCAAGGAACTAGTCCTCAGATTGAGCAGTTTCATGCATAACATGAACCTATGTCCCTTCTTTTACACAGGTGTCCACTTACTCTTTCTCCTTTTATGTATCTAAAAACTCCTGGGTGTCCCCTGAGTGGGGACACTGGCTGTCAAGCACTCTGCCCACACTCTACAAATACCACTCTTCCATCTGAGCCATGAAGGGGACCAGGCCAGCAAACCATATAAACCCTTTCTATTTCAAGACGTACTAGAAACACGCAAGTGCTAATGGTGCTGAGAGTGCCAGCTGCCCTTCACCCTCAGTCAATTCAACAACTCACTGCAAATATTGAGGGGGCAAAAGACATCTTGGAGCTACTTTAATTTGCGTGTCTGTGCAAATGTATAAAAGTGGCCATCATTTTATACTGAAATGCCACTTCT
The DNA here is from genome assembly GCF_048564905.1 of Vicugna pacos. Lineage (NCBI taxonomy): Eukaryota > Metazoa > Chordata > Mammalia > Artiodactyla > Camelidae > Vicugna > Vicugna pacos. Next base: position 20,690,295 of record NC_133008.1, read on the forward strand.
ATTTGTTGTCCAGGATCAAGACGGCCAAACTCTTTCCAAGTAAGAGGAACAGGCGCCCAGGGAGAGGGTGCCTACCGTGTGTACTCGGATCCCACCACCCGGGCGTATTCGGCTCCCACACCTAGGAGGTCGCAGGCCGACACCAGGTCCTTCTCAAGTGTGTGCAGTTGCTGAAAAGGAGAAAGAGCAATGACCCTCACTTTCAAATTGCCTGCTTTACAGTATCTGACCTTACTGCTTGATTGGCGAGTTAAACTCCCCATGTCAACAAAATTGCCTCAGTGTCAGTTTTGAGCTAAATTAAGCATATTATCTCATCAACATTAATTGCTTTGGGTACTGAATTCCACTTTGCCTACAGTGTTTATCATCTAAGCTTAACAGTTCATAGAGCCAGTAGTTACCATTTATGGGTGCAGACCCTTCCAGGGCTGTGTGAGTGTGCCTGCATGCTTTACAGGTTGTCTCCAGGGGCCAGTCGCTAGGAGAGCAACCAGAGGGGCCTCAAACAAGGAGGAGCTCTTTCAGGGGTAAGTGTCTATGGGAGTTTCTAACCTAGAAACCTTAACAAGATGAAAGGAAGGGACACCTGCAGGGCCTTGGTTGAGATCTTGGGCTCCTGCATGCTCACAGCACTCACCAACTCAGTGACCAGAGGAGGGTGACTCACTGCCTGGCCTGCTTCTTCCTCTGCCAACAGGCACAAAAGCACATGGGAGGATTAAAGGAAGATACTGCAGGTGCAGGTGCAGGGCAGGAGCTAGCCCGAGGGGTAGACCCTGGCTGGGTGAGCTCTTCTCAGAAGAGGATCCTCTGAGCCAAATCTCATGGCAATAAAGGGCTCCCCCAGAGGGCAGGGGACACTTCCAGCCCAGGGCCCACCGTGTGCACAGGCAGATGATAAGGGCTAAAATTTGTCATGGACGGTGGGCAAGAGGTGGCCTGGTAGGCAGGCTGTGTCAGGGTCAGGAGAGGCTGGAGGCTGGCCAGTGAAGGGGAGGTATGGGCAGAGCCCAGGACGAAGAGGCACTCCTCATGGTGGAGCCTAACCCAGACCCTGGCCTGCAGGCTCCTCCACTGCAGCAGGAAAGCCCAGCCCAGAGAGTCCCTGACCACCTGAAAATCTCAGACCACAGGGACCAGGCACCGCCTCCATCTGAGGAGCTTAAGGGAGACTGGGGCAGAGGGGCTGTGTGGAGCCCAGGGTGAGGCCATACCCAAGCATGCCCAAAAGTGGGCTCGCGGAGAAAAGCTCTGACTCCAGCATCTGCTGCCCAAGAGGCAGCACTTTGAAATCTCAGTACAGCTCTTAGAAGACAGAGTGGATCTGGCAAGAAATGCTCCCTATACTTTGATTAATGCAGGCCAAAGGGAGCACTAGGAGGGAGGGGAACATGATGACTAGGCCCCAGGTCAGCTCCCACCAACACCCTGAGTACTGCTGAGGGGCCCGTCTGGAGGGTACTTGTGAGCAGTTCAAAGAAACATTCCTGTATCCCCACCTGCTTATAGCAGCATCCTGAGGAAGACCTGTATGTCCCGGAGTCTGCTTATTTGTACTTGGGGCAACTGTGCCCTAAGGTCATGGCCCCCAACAGGCACCCAAGCATCTCAGCCAGCCCCCAGTACTCACAGCGAGCTGGAAGAGCAGGCGGCAGTGCCAATATGGGGTCTGTTGAGAGATCTGGATCGCTTTCCTCAGCAGTGGTTTTGCTGCATCAACAGAATTCTGAAAGGAAACAGTCAAGTTTGGGGAGGAAAAAACAAGCTGGCAGCAAGCTGGATTCCTTATGCAGCAGCTGCAGAGACAGAAGGCCATTCCTATTCACACTTACCAAAGGATCTGTGGGTTGCCAATTTGCTTTATTAAAGAAGAAAAGATATTTTATTAGACTCACTGGCTGGGAAGTTTTTGCATTGATCTTAAAATAACTCCCCATATGGGGGAGGATACAGCTCAGTGGTAGAGTGAGTGCCTAGCAGGCATGAGGTCCTGGGTTCAATCCCCAGTACCTCCATTAAAAATAAATAAATAAACCTAATTACCCCCCCAAAACATAAAAAAAACCTTTGAAAACTTAAAAAAAAAAAACCCTCCCCATTCAACTATACTAAAAGTAGCTTTAGTTCAAAATCAAATTGGATAACAATTGTCATCTTTCCTGTTCTGCAACCAGAGAGAGGGGCTGGGGTCATGAAACACGGATACTGCTCAAAGTGGGAGAAAGATGATTCTCAGCTATACCTGAGAGCAGGAAACAGATCAAGAAGGTAAGCTATGTGAACTTGTTCAGGAACTAATCGTCTTTAGCCTAGGAACAAGGCTGTTTTCCAACAGCACTCGACAGAAAAAGATTCGGCTGGCCTTTGCTGCAAGGGATCACCCATGGATACCCTAGGCCAGGTGCGGGATAGGAAAGTGATGGGAAGTGTTAAAAGCCAGAAGGGAGTCCAGTCCTAAGAGTCCCAATTTGCCTTTGTGTCTCTGCTACAGGAAGAGGAAGTCTGCTTTCAGAAACCATCATATGTTCTTACCTCTTGACAGTATAATTCAGACAAAAGACTTGCTGCTTCAAATTTAACATCTTCAAACTGTGGGATCTAATGACGTCCAGTTGAGGAAATAGAGACATTGCAAAAAGGTCAGTTTAAAAGAGCCACAGTTCAAGGTTCTTATATTGCAGAGACTGGCCGGACAGGCACGTCCCCACCCACTTTGGAACCCCAAGTTCACATATGCACCCCAGTGATCCCTGAGCTTACTGCTGGCTGTGTGTGGAGCTAGATGCTGGGGCATGAAGAGGAACAAGGCACCCAGAAGCTGTTGGTCTGAAGGAGTAGCCACAGCCGAGCAGGGATGCTCCCGGAAGTCTGTGGGGCAAAGACCAAACCCATAGGGTGCATTATAGGTGGTATTCAAGTTCAAGTTCTTTTCACTTAGAAGGAGCTTTCCTTACAGGGAACAGTACCAAGAAAAGGATACTTGTTGTGATATCAACCACTGAAAGAGAAAGAAAAAAGGATTAATCCTGAGCCAAATGCTTGGTGCCCACTTAACTGGCTCCATTTTGGGGTTTACACAGGTTGTCTTGTCACCAAAGGCTGCAGGTGTTCAGTTAAGCAGAAAGATGGCCTGCTCAGCCTGAGAGGGGGGGCTCCCTTTTCCTCTGATCCAGCAGAGTGGGCCTGGGGGAAGGGGAACATACACTTGCTCCCCTACTGATGGGCTTCCTGTCCTGCCAGGCTCCGGAGTGAGAGCTGGAGCCTGCTCCTACTATGGCAGCAGTGCTTCAGGAGGGGAAGGAGCACAAAGGGGCCACCACATGCTACTCACTGCAGTACACCAACAGCCAGTCATGACATGAGCAATCAATTACAATTGGAGGGTATGTCTCAGTCCTTCCTGGAAAAATGACATTTAAAAAATGCTGGGAAATGAGCAAACTTAGCTTCAGAAGGGAGGAAGGAGAACTCCAGGAAGGACTGATGTGGGCAGCGCCTGGCTAAAGGTGGCAGAGATGATTCTGAGATCTGAGCTCGCCATCCCTCTCTGCTAGTACACATACTGGGACGTGGTTCACACAACATGCTCCTGCTTGGGGATAACTGTGCCCTGGAATTTCACATTCCAACAGGAGGCAGAGAGGTCCAAGGGCAGTCCACCACACACAACACCGACCATAGTCTGTCTGACCACCCAAGACTCAAGCCTAATGCTGTTCCTGCCGACACACTCGTCCTGCAAACATTCACAGAGCCTTGGCGGTTGTTGGAAGGCATATCCAGAGCCTAACAGATGACTCTGACTTGCTAGGCTCTGTGAGAGAACAGTGTGTGTGCAGGTTGCGGGTGCCCGGGGCTCAGCCTTGAAGGGCAAGGATGCAAGGATAGGTGTTCCCAGGCAAAGTGGGAACAGGAGTTTCTCTAGGCAAAGAAGAGCCTATGAAAATGGCACAGAGGGCCAGGGAGGTAAGGCTGGAAGTCCTGTTGGGTCTCTGTGCCACTCATGTGGCAGTGGTGACTGTGGGTCAGAATGCCCCAATGTCACCCCTGGAGACTGACCCAGTCAGAAGCATTAAAAAAAAAAAAAAGCATCTAATCAGATCTGAGTTTTAAGAGCATTCTAAATGTAGCAAAGGATGCAGAGGGAGGAGGAAGAGGAGCCAGAGGCTGAAGGCTCATTAGTCTGTTGGCTACCAGGGAGAAGGGCCAGTGAGGCCAGGCGGGCAGCTTTGGGACTAGAGATGTCTCTGGGGCTGAGTAAGCAGTGCCCAGGGAAATCACCAAAGAGGCTGGGGAAGACTTGAAGCTGGTCTGGAGACCAGCTGCCTGAAAGACACAGGTGGGCCAGGAGGAGGAGCTGTAGGAATGGAAGAAAGGTACAGAGGAACAGAGAGAGCACGCTGGAGAGCCACTAGGCTCCGGTCTGTCTCTCTCTCTCACACATACACATACGCACACATGCACATGTGCAGAGCCCAGGTAAAAGACACTCTGCAGCCAGCCTGAGCGTCCCCTCCCAAGGCCCCTTGAAACAGGGTCAGGAAGCACTCAGGGCCCCCAGAAGAACAGAGTCAGAAGTAATGAGGCTCCTCAGCTGGAGGCTGTCTACAGGGACAGTGGGGATGGGCCTGGCTCTAGCCACACATATATGATGTCACGAAGCTGGTGAACACAGAAGTCAGGCCTTGTCTTCTACAGAAGTCACTCCTCCCCATGGGGAACGGTAGTCCAGCAAGAGACACTCCTGAAGACCACCAACTGGGAGGAGGGATGGGACACCATGAAGGTAACTGTGTGACTGAAAAACTGGGTTAGGGACATGTTAAGATCTGGTCCAACTTTGAGATTCTGCGGTTCCATGATTCAATCTCCATGTATAAGACCTACCTTGGACAAGGCCTCCAGGCTCAAGGGGAGCCCTTTAGAGAGAGTACAGGGTGGATAAAAGGAATTCTGACACATGTGAGTGGCATTTGCTTTCTACTTGGAGCTCCGTGCGGCTTGCTCTAAACAACCCAGCCTGGATAGCCAAGGCAGAGAGAGTGTGCTCAGTAAACCTGCCACGCACAGCTGAGTTTCCCAGTCAAGCTTGGCCACGCCTCAGGACCTGACGTAACGATGACCTCACCTGTGTGTCGCTGCCCCTCAACCAAAGTGAAGAGGGCAACAAGAGGTGTGGCAAAAAAGCCGTCCTTCAAGTCTGTGGCCCAGAGATGCTCTCCTTGCTGCACAAAGCACACTCCAAACTGGAGGCAAGGACAGTCCACGAAGGCACGTCCATGGTGGGCAGACTGAGAAGGGACACACAGCCAGTTGCCCACTTCTCCAGTGCCTTGGCTTGTGTTGCCAGGCCCAGGACTAAATGAGCCTATCAAATGTCTCCTAATAGCTATGGCTTTTTATCCCTTCTCCCTTTGGGGCTTTTGTGTGGTTAACATCTATTCCACAGACACTTAGGCTGGGCCCTACTGTATCTCTTCTCTATGAGCCAGATGTGTCAATGATCAGTTTCTGTCTCTGCCAGTTCTCTGTTTTCTGACCTGAGGGCAGGAGAAAGCATCACATCGCCCTGGGGACTTGAGTGACCACCAGGAGAGCCAGGAAGTAACATGTCCAAAGGTCTAAGACTCAAACCCTCTCGAAGGCCTTGTCTACCAATGTGAGGAGGTGTCAGGAGCACTGTTCTAGGGGCCAGAGGACGAAGTCTGAGGTATGGACCCATGCGGGAGTTAGCAACACTTGAAGACCTGGAGGGGCTGGATCCTAGTGGTCCTTAGCATCCATTCCCAGGGCTATGACCTGCCACCATTCTCTCATGCATATACCATGGCCTCCACTTTAAACACACACCAATGGGAGATGTTAGATAATGCCCCATATAATGTGCCTCATCATGGTTCTGTGTCCTCAGTACCTCGAATGGACTTAAACACAAGAGGTACTTGGGAAACATCTGTTGCATGAATGATGACTATCTAGCATCACCAGGAAATGAAGGATTCCTTACGCACAAATGGTCACAGAACTGAGGCTTATGCCTTTCAAACACAAAATCCTAGTTCCTAAACAGCATCAGACATCTCCCTATCTTCAGACATCAGTGTTTCTTGCTCAGGCATCAGTGTCAGTGATGTCTGGAGCTGTCCCTGAGACGATCCATTCCTGAAGCTGCAGGACTAGCCCAATGTCTGGGATTTTCAGTCAGACGCCAATCAAATCACTTTGCTTTTGTATCTTTTAACATTTGCAATATAAATTCATGAATCAGAAATCTATAGATATTAGAAAGTATGCCCATCTCACAAATAAAGTATGTAGGGTATCTTACAGGTTGTGACCTCGTCATGTATTTCACTTTGTAACATTAAAATATAGCTTTTATGTTTTCTTCTTTGTCATGGGAAAATAGCCAAAGTAAGAATCCTTTCACCGCCAGACAGCCGGCAGGTGTGAAGCAGACATGTGAATGACCCTACCAGAAGCCTCTGGGGTCACCTTGGGATTCTCAGGAAAAGCAAGGGTCACCACAGGGCCAGCACGTACCCTGAAGGGTGGAAGGGCTGGAATCAGCACACTTTTCATCCCTAACGTATTCAGCTTAGGGCTGAGAGCATTTCAAGGCTTCTTGTACCTTGAAACTAAGGTAACTTAAAAAAAAAATCAGGTTTTTTAAGTCACCAAAATGTGTGGAAATCGTTATCAGTTGCAGTTCTTCTGGGATGGTAGCACAGCATTTAGGAGCCAGCCTTGCCTCTCTCTGTTGTGTGACCATGGCTACAAGCATTCTGGTCAGTATCATCAGCAAGTTGGAAGTGATTCCTACCTTGTGGGTTTGTTGAGGATCCAAAGAGACAGTGCTCCAAGAAGCATGAATGTAGGGCCTGGCATGTGGAAGGCACCAATAACACTATAGTAATTCAATTCCCAGGCAGGAACTGGAAGAACTAGAGGTTGCAGGGGAGGCAGGAGGCAAGTTGGTAGAACCACGAAGGGATGGTTCCTAAACACATATCACATCCTGAAGTCAGAGGAGACTCACTGAGTGAAGAAAATGAGAACAGGAGGGAGCACAGACCACTCTTCATGAAAATGCAGTTTCTGCACCAGGTTCTGCTCCCAACTGATGTGGCAGGGAATTTAGCAGGACACAGCTGTGAACCTGCTCCAGCTGTGCCTAATGATAAAAGGTCCAGAAGTGAGCCCTTTCAGGCCTTAAGAAAGAAAGGGAGGCATTTAATCACTTGCTGGGAAGGTAGCCAGCCTAACCTGGAAACAGAATTAAGGAGTGTCTGACTGACACAGTTTGGAACTGCTTTCTAAGTCAGACAAGCAAAACCATCACTAAAAAGCTGCCCCAATGCAAACACACAGAGAAAGCAATTAATGGTATCAACATGGATGCTGCAGTCAGAAAAGTCCACTGTGGAAAGAATGACTGCCTGGATTATAACAAATAACAAACAATCCATTCCAGAGAAATAGTACTTTATCTTCTGTGGCTTTCAAATCAGGAGAGTCTAAAGATGATGATGCACTTTCCAGGTCAAGGGATAAAAAGGAATGTAATCAAGAGTAAGAAAGTTAAGGGTGAGATAAATATATATCCAAGTACAGACATGCAGATTCTTGATTCCACAGTGGAAGGGCAAATAACTGAAAAGGGACTGTCTGCTTGAAAAACAGTGAATATAAGACAAGACAAAACTGAAAATTCACACAGGAATAGGTGAGCAGCAAAAGGAAAGGTAACAAGGCAAAAATTACGTGAAGAAGAACACAATCTGATACAACCTGCAGAAACAGCTTCATGAATTATCTAGCCAAGAGATTTCTGAGTAAAGAAACATCCTTTAGAATCATGAACTATTTAGTAAAGGTGTCCCAGAGCAGTCAAGGATCCTACTGATACATCCACATCACTGCCAAAACCGTAATCAAAAAGGGAAGGCTCCCAGGTAAAGTGTCTTGTCATGCACCATAATAGTTATAGGATCTGCTGAGCAGACCCAGGGAATGAGGCCTGCAGAGGCAGGTACCACAGAGACCAATGGCTGCAACTTCAATAAAGCTGCTGACGAAAGGGAGAAATACCCTCTATGCCTCTGATAGGAACCTTTCACAAATGATTCCTTCAAAGTTGGTCGAATTGATGAAGCAGATGGGTGAGTATGAGTATATACACACTTCTTCCAGAACGTTTACAAAGACAGTTGAAGAAACAGAAATAATAATCTAACCTTAAATATATATAAAAGCAATTACCAACAAGGTTAAGGTCTCTTACAGACAAAGAAAAACACAATGAAAACAACAGGAAAAGAAACAAAAAAAACAGGTAAAGGTGAATGTACACTAAGTTCCAAGGCCACTTAAAATTTTACCTACAGCACTTATAAGTTAGAACAGCAAGGGGAATGATCAAGAAGAAAACAGTCCCCAAATCCCTGAGAGTCATTTACCTTCTTTCTAAAAAAGTTGCTAGTTTTTGTTGTTGTTGTTGTTGCTCTGGATTGGCTCCCTGAAGAGAAATTGGAATCTCTCTGGCCATGTGTTTTTTAGGACTAGAAACTAGCAAACCACTTCTAAATGGAGAACATGTGATTCTCTACCTAGTAAGTTTGGGAAAGGAAAGAATAAAAGTTGACAGCTGCCTAGTTTGGAAAAAATGCACAACTAATAAAGAATGAAGATTAAAGACAGCATGCCTGCATTGTAATGCAAAAGGAGATCACAAACAATTGCAGAAAGAAAACGTTACAGAGAATGGCCTTTAACTGAAATCTGGACAAAATTCCAGCTGGGGATGCACATGACTGAAAGAAAGGTGTAACAACTATGAACCACTGCTAGAAACAAGTTGAATGGAAAGGAAGAAGTAAAACTGTCACTGTTTGCACATTATATGACACCATATATAGAAAATCATGAAGATGCCGCCAAAAATATTAGAACTAATAATAAATGAATTCAGTAAAATTTCAGGATACAAAATTAACATACAGAAATTTGTTGTATTTCTATACACTAATAACAATCAGAAAGAGAAATTAAGAAACAATCCCATTTACAATTGCATCAAAAAGAAATAAATCTAACCAAGGAGATAAAAGGCTTGCACTCTGAGAACTATAAGACATCAGTGAAAAAAACTGAAAACAACAAAACAGAATGGGAAAAAAATACTGTGCTCATGGATTGGGAAAATTAATATTGTTAAAATGACCATACTACCCAAGGCAATCTACAGATTCAATGCAATCCCTCTCAAAGTACCAGTGGCATTTTTCACAGAACTACAACAATGTTTAAAATCATATGGAAACACAAAGGACCCCAAATAGCCAAAGTAATCTCAAGAAAGAAGAACAGAACAAAGCTTGGAGGTATCATTGGTTTCAAAGTATATTATAAACCTACAGTAATGAAAACAGTATGGTAATGGCACAAAAAACAGACACATATATCAATGGAACAGAATACAGAGCCCAGAAGTAAACCCACATTTATATAGCCAATTAATCTATGACAAAGGAGGCAAAAAAATATAATGGAGAAAGGCAATCTTTTCAATAAATGGTGTTGGGAAAACTGGAGAGCCATGTGCAAAAAAATTCAAACTGGATTACTTTCTCACTCTACACACAAAAATAAACTCAAAATAGATAAAGACTAAAGTGTAAGGCCTGAAACTATAAAACTCCTAGAAGAAAACATAGGCAGTACACTCTTTGATATCATTCTTAGCAATATTTTTTCGGATCTGTCTCCCCAGACAATGGAAACACAAGCAAAAATAAACAAATAGGACTACATTAAACTACAAAAGATTTTGCATAGGGAAGGAAATCAACAAAACAAAAAGGCAGCCTACTGAATGGGAGGAGATACAGCCGTCACTCAGCAGCCTCAGGGGACTGGTTCCAGAAGCCCTTGAGGATACCAAAATTCACAGATGCTCAAGCCCCTTATATAAAATGGTGTAGAACAATGAATACAGTCAGCCCTGGAATCCTTGGTTGGTTGAATCTGCAAATGTGAAATCCACTGATACGGAGGGTCGATTGTACTTGCAAACAATATATCCGATAAGAGGTTAATATCCCAAAATGTACAAAAATCTCATACAATTCAACATAGTAACAAAAACAAAAACAAACCCAATTAAAAAATGGGCAGAGGACCTGAACAGACATTTTTAAAAGAATCCATATAGATGGCCATGAAAGGACGAAAAGACACATGAAAAGATGTTAATTACCAGAGAAATGCAAATCAAAACCACAAGATACCACCCCACACCTGTCAGAATCGCTATCATCAAAAAGACAACAAATAACAAGTGTTGGTGAGGATGTGGAGAAAAGGGAATCCTCGTGCACTGTTGGTGGGATTGTAAATTGGTGCAGCCACTATGGAGAATAGTATGGAGTTTCCCCCCAAAATTAAAAATAGAACTACCATATGATCCAGCAATTTCACTTTTGGGTATTTACCGAGTAAAAACAAAAACACTAACTTGAAAATATATATATGCACTCCAATGTTCATGGCAACGTTACTTAAAATAGTCAAGATGTGGAAGCAACCTGAGTGTTCACAAATAGCTGAATGGATAAAGAAGACGTGGTATATAAATACAAGGTACTATTACTTAGCCATTAAAACAAAATAAAATCGTGACATTTGCAACAACATAAACGGATCTAGAGAGTATTATGCTAAATGAAATAAGACAGAGAAAGACAAATACTGCATGATGTCACCTATATGTGGAATCTAAAAAACAAAACAAATAAGCAAACAAAATGAAAACAGACTCATAAACACAAAGAACAAACAATGGTTGCCAGATGGCAGCTGGGTGGTGGGGATGGATCAGGTGAAGGTAGTTAAGAGGTACAAACCTCCAGTTATAAAATAAGCAACCCATGGGGATGTAATATACACCATAAAGTACATGATCAATAATACTGTAATAACTGAACAGGGAATGATGGTTCCTAGACTTATCATGGTGATCATTTCATAATGCACGCAAATGTCAAATCACTACACAGTACACCTGAAGGTAACACAATGTCTTTATGTCAACTATATTTTAATTAAAAGAAAAGGAAAAAAATAGGCTGAATGGCCCTGAGACAAGGGGAAGGAGGTGGCAAGATCTGTTGTTAATTGAGAGAAGGGAAAGCTTCAGAACCAGCACATCCACTTCATAAAGGCACTGGGTCACGAGGCCTGCGCAGTCACAGCCGACAGCCCACCCCCTCCCCCCAACACCCAAGGAAGCCTAACAGTTCATTTGAAGCCTCGTCACTTCCCAGGAGAGACCCTGACATCAACCAGTCACTGATATCTTGGGCACTGCAAGGGACTGACCTCATACCCCGAGAGGTTCTCAAGGCTTACCCCACCACCCCATTAAGTCCTCTGTTTGAATGTCACTCCCACAAATAAAGACTTACTCCCTATCTCTGACAAAACTAGCTCTCATCAACTCCATCCCTTCATCATGGTCCACATTTTTGATGGCTCTCCTATCACTGCTTAACCTTTTACTATGCATTCATTGTTTGTCTCCCTCACAGAAACATAAGCTTATGTGGGCAGAATAGGGCTTGGCATCTGGTGTGAGCTGATTAAATATCTGCTGAATGAATGAAAGGAAAAAAACTTCACAAAAACAACAGTGACTTATGGTCTTGACATAGAACCTGGCGATCTTGAGCCTAGGTCTGAGCCCAGTTTTGTTAATAACTTGCTGTGTGGTTTTGGGAAAATCACTTCACCCCTCTGGGCCCATACTGCCTCACTCCTGAAACAAAGAAGTTGATCAAGCAAGGACTAAAGAGTTGATCAAGCAAGGACTAAACAAAGAAGTTGATCAAGCAAGGACTTTACAGTCTGCAAAACAAGATATGATTGCTCTCCCGGAGGCAACTTGTTACTAGCTACAGGTGGGCTCAGATTTACCTCAGATCAAGACGCTTTTCAAATCGCTTTTCAAATTGAAGTCGATTCTATTCAAAATGTTTTTCCTTTAAGCAGAATAGAGTTGGGTAAATGGCAAATGGAGACACTGACAGGAGTACAGTGAAAAGAAGCAACTCCACAGCCAGAAAGGGCAGAATGATAACCACTTTCCCACATTGAGACACCAAGATCCCACAAGTTAACATGAGGAGACAGGGCCTGCCCTTTGAAGGGGGCGGATCAGTGGACAGTGGGAGGAAGAGAAATCATGGGAGGATACGAAGAAAGAAGGAGCTCTTGCTCCTGGAATCCAGACCCCGCTCAGTTCTGCCTCCTTAAAGGACCTCAACTGACCGACTCTAAACTCTGGGCCTCTGTCTCCCACCAATGACTCCCCTGCATCACTAGTGGAGGCACAATACCCTCTAGACCCTTATCAGACTTCCGTGTCCTGGGAGAGGATGCTTTCCTAGATTTCCTCAGAGACCAAACTTCAGATTCTCGGGAGATGCCTGGACTGTCACTTGGACCCTCCCCTATCCCGAGTGACTTCAGAAAGGACAGTTCAGGCTGACGCTCCTTAGCCCTGAGAAGCTAGAAGCTGCTGGACCCACTGACCGATCTGGGGGCGTCCCCACGGGTGCCCAAAGATGACATTTTCCTGAAAACCCGAAGAATTTGGGGAGCCTGTTGCTCCTCTAAGAGTACCCTGAACGCGGTCCTAGACCTCTACCTGCCACCAGATACATTAAGTAAGGCACAGGCGAGACCCTTGGGTCTCCCGAAAGGCTGACAGCTTCGGGGTCCTGCTGCTCGTGCGGAAGTCACGCTCCAGGTCCCCGAGGAACGGCCAAAGCGGCCCCCGCCCGCCAGGGTCGCGGGCCCATCAGTCCAATCCCGGAAAAGAGCCCGCGCCTCCTCCCTCGCGACCCGGCCAGCGCTCACCGCCTTCTCCAGGTGGCTGCGCGCCTGCTCGCTGTTCTTGGTGTGGTGGTAGAGCACCGAGCCGAGCTGCAGGTGCGTTCGGGCCTCAATGCGCTGTGGTGGCTTGAAGGGGAATACGGCCTGCAAGCAGTGCACGCACAGGCGGATCTTGGGCGGACTGGAAGTGCGGAAGTGCTCAGCGAAGCCCAGAAGCGCCAAGTACCACGACTCGGCCGCCTCGGCCTGCGCTGCCTGGGCCGCCGCCGCTTGGGCAGCCACCGCCGCCTGAGCCGCCATTTTGGCCTCCACAACAACAAGCCGCCGCCACAGGGAGGCGGAAGCAGGCGCACGGGGCGGGGCTGGGAGCGCCTTGCGTCTCTCGCGAGAGCTGCTACACAAAGCATCCTGGAACAAGCAGTTTGTATTTGGTGTGGCCGCGGCTTCGGGAAGGTCTGAGAAAAAAGGCGACACACTCTGGCCCGCGGGACTGAGACCAGACATTGCCGATAGGGTGAAGTTTGCGTTCCTGTTTAGGGAGACCGCAGGCATCCACGAAATGGCATGGTGTGGTTTGCCGATGCGGACTACATCTCCCATCAGGCCATGCGCAGTATAACAGGCCTCCCTCAGGTGGCGCCGGAGCATTGTGGGATTGGATGAGTCTCAAGATGGACAACCGGGATGTTGCAGGTAACAGCCCCCTTCTCCCCTCAAGCGTCCGCCCGGGTCCACAGGCTACGTGTCTTTGCTTCATCCTCCCGTAGGACCTGTCTCAGCCCGCAAGCCCTTCGCCTTAGCTTCTGGGCGGCCGGAAGTAGCCTCTTCTGCACCACCCCCGTCTCCCGAGACCCCAGACCTGGTTGCTGCCTTCCTCCCCTCCCCCCGCGCTTGGTTTGCTGAGAACTCCCTGCTTGCCTTAAAGGCAGCCACCCAGATGTACCTTAGGCCGACTTTCCGAAATAACCGCCTTCAGGGCTTCTCCGAGCTCAGCTCTCTGAGCCAGCGGCAACCTTGGGCTGTCCTGCGCCCCTCTCTTAGGAGCAGCTGTCGTTTGGCCTGTATCCCGCTTTCTGGAAAAGCTGCTTTTCTGAACTGCACTCGGACTCCCTGTGCACACTTTCCTGGGTTTTTTGAGCCCCCACTTTACCACAGACCTTGTCCTTCCCTCTCTCCCAGCCCTAACCACCCCCTCCCCAGACTGGGATGCGTTCAGCAAATATTCATTGTGTGCTAGGCACTGTGCTAGGCTCTGAGGATGCAGTGATAACCAAAACAGGGCCCTGTCTTCCTGAAGGCTACTTTCGACTAGGGTGTCAGACAATACACCAAAAAGGAAATATTTACAGAAGGTTAAAATGATGTGAGAGAGTAGGGGCGGAAGCTACTGATATTGGGTGGTCAAGGAAAGCCTTTTTGAGCAGAAGACATTTGAGATGAGAAGATACCAGCTATGGGAAGGCCTGCAGGGCAGAGCCTTCCACGCAGAGGGGGACAGCAAGTGCAAAGGCCTTGAGTGCTTGTCATTTTAAAGAATGTCAGGGATAAAGTGGAAGTGGAGAGAGGAGCCATCTCTGGCAGAGCCTTGAAAATCAACGTTGAGAATTTGGATTTCATTTTGAGTCCCATGAGGAACCTTCCTGGTGTCTTTTTCATCTCCATAGCTACCACCCTTGTCTGAAGACACTATCATCTTTTGCTTAGAGCCAGTAAGGCTCCTCGTTGGTCTCCTTGCTGCCTGTCCACTCTGTCTAATCAGTAGCCTGAATGATGTTAAAAATAAAAATACCAATTGGATCTTGTCAGCTTAATACTCTCCAGTTGCTTCTTAAAGTCCTTTAAGTTAAACCCAGACTCCCTATCTTGCCCTCCCCGGCCAATCCTTGGAATCATCCACTGTGGCCACACTGGACCTTTTCTGGTCCTTGGATGCACCAGGCTTCTTCCAGCCTTAGGCTTTCGCATTTGGTTCTTACTTTGCCCAGATCACTCCCCATGTGGCTTTTTAGGAAACTGGCTTTTTACCTTTCTGATTTTAGCTTAAAGGTGCCCTCTTCTAACAGTTATTTTCTGGCTACAGCCCTAGCTGTATAGGTGCTCCTCTGTTATTTTTTCTCACCTTTCTTTGGTTTCCAGCAGAGAGCTCTTATCACGATTTTGCAGCTACTTTTTGTTACAAGTCTGTTGTCTCCCCAGCCAGAAGTGAATCCCAAATAGACAGGGACCCCATCTGCCTTGTTTAGCATCAAGTACAGCACCTGGTTCATAGCTCAGCAAATGTTTGGTAAATAAATGAAGGAACAGACATGTGAACATCAATCTGAATGTCAGTTGCTGCAGGCAGCAGCATCTGGGTTGCTCCCATAGCAGCTGCTGGACATGTTTGTGGAGTAAAGGTGATTTCTGATGTGTTTGTTTCCCTCCCCAGGAAAGGCTAACCGATGGTTTGGAGTTGCTCCTCCTAAGTCTGGAAAAATGAACATGAACATCCTTCATCAAGAAGAGCTCATTGCTCAGAAGAAACGGGAAATTGAAGCCAAAATGGAGCAGAAAGCCAAGCAAAATCAGGTGGCCAGCCCTCAGCCCCCACATCCTGGCGAGTAAGTCCCCCCTGAAGCTGGGTTAAGGTCTTAATGGATCACCAGCAGAGGGTTTTGCTTGGGACAGCAGTCAGGGTGCATCCAGCCACAGCCTGATAGTGCAAGGAGTGACACAGGTGCACTCTTTAAGGAGGCTCAGTGTTTCAGGAGAGAAATGAGGGGTGTGTGGGAGCCCAGAGGATGGCTGCCAACCATTTCACTCAGCAGTTATTTACCACTGACCAGTTGTGGTTCAGGGGCCAAGAATATAGCACAGAGCGAAAACCCAGATTCCATCCCTGTCCTTACGGGGCTCACAGTCTATTAGCAAATGAGACCCAATTATACCCCTCGAGCTGCCAGTGGGTAACATGAGGCACTGTGTTCCCAGATGCAGCAGCTGCCATAGAGATGCAGAAGAGGCTCTGCATTCTGAAGGCCCAAACCCTTTGAGGAAGCAGGGAAAGGATGCAGAGGACAGGAAGAGAGGAGAGCCCCTGTATGTCAAGCAGCCTGAGCTGCTAGGCCAGAGGGGCTGTTTCTGAGCCAGGCGGGAGGTAGCTCAGGCAAGGTTTCCTCCTGACTTTCCTGAGAAACTCTGAGGGCATCCAAGAGTTTTGAGCAGAGGTGTGTGATCAGGGTGACAGGATCCAAGAATTTCAGGCTGGAAATTGACAGGTAAGCCCCTTTCTCCGTGGTCTGAAGTTAGAGCATGTTAATCCTGTACGAAAGCTCTGTTCTAGCTCACACCTTTTCTAAGAGTCTGTGGCTTCTCCTTGAGAGTGAGACTTAGACCCTATTCCTGTTGGAACCAGGACCTGGCACCTCCAAGGCTCTCAGGAACATGGGGACTAGATATTGAGTGATCCGTGGGTGGGCTTGGGGGTTCTCGCCCCTGGGGTTATGAAGGACTTGCACCAAGATGGGGAAGGCCTGTAGGATTGGTTCCAAGAGGGTCCCCTGGAGGCTGCACCATCCCAGTGCTAGAATCAGTCAAAAGGGAACATCAGGTGGGTGGGTGCATGGTATAGGTAACTTTGAAAATAAGGTTGTTTTTCCCTGTTGTAAAAGGGTGGAGCACCTTAGAATTTCTTGCAGAAATAAGAAACATTCAAGTTGTCTCAAAAAAAAAAAAAACATTTTGATATATTCCCTTCCCATGTCATTGCTTTATTTTAGTAAATTGTGATCAGTTTCATGTGATGCTTCCCCCCCAACATTTTAAAGGAAAAGCTCCTCCCCCAGCCACATTACAAATCTTTAGAACTATGATAGTTTTTAACTTTTACTTATTACTAAGATATAATGTGCTATAAAATTGATCTTTAAAACGACATAGTTTATGATTTCCAACATTTGCACAGCATTTGTGCAACTGTTTCCACTAATTCCAGAACATTTTATCACCCCAAAAAGAAACCTTATGCTCATGAGCAGTCACTCCCCATACCCACCTCCGCAGCCTCTGACAACCACTAAGCTATTTTCTCTTTGTGGATTTACCAATTCTGGATATTTTGTGTAACATGTGGCCTTTTGTGTCTAGCTTCTTTCACTGGACATAATGTTTTCAAGGTTCATTATAGTATGTGTCAGGACTTCCTTCCTTTTTGCGGCTGAATAATATTTCATTGTGTGGATGGACTGTGTTTTGTTTATCTGTTCATCAAGAGCCATCCTTAACAGCTGTGTGATACCTCCAGCCGTTTGTTATGAGTGGTTTTCAAGTGGGATTCTTTTGCTGATGTGCTGTTGCCCTAGAGCGTTTTCTTGTCTTTGTCCCTGCCTTCTTTCTGTCCCTCCTAAGGGAGGAGCACACAGCATGAGAACAGGGCCAGGGTCATTAGAAGGCCCTGCTTGTTTAATGCCAAGGCTGGTTATCAGCCGGATCTTCTCATTTTATATAAAATAACTTTTACTACTTTTTTTAACTTTTTTTTTAGCTTTAAAGATCATTTTTATGTGTGGTAGAAAATCTGGGAAATAGGGAAGAAAATGAGGAAAAACTAAACTCAGTTGCAACCCTGCAACCCACAGACAAGTGCTGGTTACATTTTTAATGGGTTTTTGTAATTTCAATCAGATATATCTTGACATAAGTAGGGCCATGCTGTAGATACTGTTTTATATCTTGCCTTTTTGTTTTTCATTTAATGTTGTGCTTGGTTGCTTTATTTATAAAATTTTAACTTCTCAGGGCCCCTCCATCTGCCCTATGGATGTCCCATAATTTATTTAACCAATGCCCCTTGTTGACTACTTAGGTTTTTTTCCACTTTTACTTCATTAGAACAGATTTCTAGAAGGATGAAACTTAGTTTTAAAGGAAAAAGTTCAGACCCATGGGCTCGCTGAGCTTTTACCAATTACTGGGTGTGTCTATATGATGGATGTGGCCTTGAAAGCAGCACGTATGAGGAATTTCTGAGGTTGGAGCAGGATGGTACATTACAGCTGAAAATGGAAGAAGTAGGCTGTGTACTATAATCACAGCCTTATTTCTAATCTAAGGGTCAAATCAAAAAAAATATACCAAAGTGTTAATAGTGACTCTTGTGAGGAGATTTTGGGGGCTGTTTTTTCTCCTTGCTTTCTATATTTGTTTTCCCACATTCCCACTTGCTCATAATGAGCCTCTACTACTTTTATGATAAGGAAAAATGAATTTGAATTAAACATAGGCACTTGGGTTTGCTCTTGTGCTTTGTTAAAAATGAATTTTTCTATTTTCGAAATAAAACATACTCTGCAAAAAGAAAAGAGAGAAAAAGTAATAAAAAGATAAAATCTCCCTATAGTTCTCCCACAAAGAGATGGGTGTCGGTGTTTTCTTGTGCACATGTGATACCCACAGAAGCACTGGCTGACCCAGGCCCGAACTGCAGTCACACACAAGTGCAGACACTGCTTTTGAGAGCTCTAAAATTTAGTTGGAAAGACAGACTTGGAAACAGTGATAGCCCAGAAAATTAGTTAACAATAGGAGGAGGGGAGGGTGTAGCTCAATGGTAGAGTATGTGCCTAGCATGCACAAGGTCCTGGGTTCAATCCCCAGTATCTAAATAAAATAAATAAATACCCACCCACCCACCCCCAGAAAATAACTTAAAAAAAAAAAAAGTTACGACAGGTGCCGTGCAGAAGGTGAGCAGGTGCTTCTGAGCCTTTTGTTGGGGAGGCCCTTCGGACCTGGAGGTCAACATGCAGGCAGAGACGACATCAGTATAGGTAGTATTGCTTTGACTAGAACAAGATTGTTCCATCTTACAACTCTGAAGGCTGTTTTGTGCACTCAGTTTCCCGACATCTTTAGGGGCCTGTCTTGGGTCCCATTAGGTGAGAATACAGCGGAGGGGAGGGTGGCAAGATGGGCAAGGCGTGCTCCCTCCCCTCCTCTCAAAGTTTATCCTCTCTTCCTCTGTCTTGGGTCTAGAATTCAAAATGCACACAACTCTAATGTTTCCAACAAGTTTGCTAATGACGGCAGCTTCTTGCAGCAGTTTCTGAAGTTACAGAAGGCACAGACCAGTACAGGTGAGTGCAGTCACCCCTGTCCCATGTCACCTCCTCCTAGAGCTCAATCTGCCGGCTCTCTTTCACCAGGGTCCCTCAGCACCTCAGAAGTGGCAGGTCCTGCCTCAGACTTGTTCCTCTCATCCCTCGTTCATTGGGTGCCCTCATTCTGCTTGTCCCCACACTAAATGCCCAGCAGGAGAGTGCAGACCCTGTCCTCTCGGTTCTTACCCCAAAGGAGTGGAGACAAATAAGCCAGGGTTTGATTCGGGGTAGTAGGGGCCGTGACTAAACATGCCCCAGGGTTATGAGATTGTGGTTTAACTTAAAGCCACAGTCAGATGCAAGGAACAGGATCCTGTTCTGGGGGTGGTAAGCTGGCCGACAGGAGCCTCATGGGACATGCCAGCTGTGATAATCACCACCTGTGGGAAGCCCACCCATATCTTTGGTTATGCAATTACCAGTCTCATTTTTATTGTAAGAAAGTTGTTGGTGAAATAACTGACCTTCAACCTTTGTCAGGTTTCCCAGGTAACAGCTAAGAAAATTAACCCAAGGTCAAATTTGCCCACAGAGAGGGAAGAAGGGCTGTATGAGCTCTTCACTGCAGGGTCTCAGGCTGCTTGAAAAACCCCAGAAGCGGGGAGGTGGGTAATAGCAATGTGGTAGAGTACATGCCTAGCATGCACAAGGTCCTGGGTTCAATCCCCAGTATCTCCATTTAAAAAAAAAAAAATCAGTAAATAAATAAATAAACCTAATTATCTCTTCAAAAAATAAATTAATTAATAATAAAATAAATAGATTTTGCTTTAAAAAGAAAAGCAAAGCCCCGAATAGTCTGTCTCCAACCCACTACTGACAACCAGAGGGAATGGTTGTAAGCTGAATGTGGGCTTTGGGTCTTACCTGGAAGAGCTGCTGCATCCATAGGCTGTGGATGCAGGTGTCAGAGGCACCTACTGCCAGAGCTGCCACATACAGAGCCCTAGGCTGGCTTCCCCAGGTTGGGTGACCACGACAGGTTGTTCTTTTCTGAGCTTCTCTCATGCTTATCTGTAAAATAGGGGTGGCATCCTCTGAGTGCTTCTGAGCACTCCCTGGCTGCCAGGTGCTGTGCTGCATGCTTAGGACCCAGCCCCGGGGGCTTAGGGCATTCAGGTTAGGCAGGAAGATGGGGAAACCTGTGCCGCAGACTTTGAGTATGGGTATCCTTCCTTATATCCCCAGATGCCCCCCCCAGTGCACCTAGTGCCCCACCTCGTGTGCTCCCCCGCACTGGGAAGAGGCCACCCCTCATCAGCAGCCCTCTGGGCCAGGTGAAGAACTATGTGCATGCCAAGCAGCTGCCTGTGGCCAGCCGCCCAAGTGTCTTCCAGTCTCCTGATGAGGACGAGGAGGAGGACTATGAGCAGTGGCTGGAGATCAAAGGTAAGGTGCAAGGGTTGCCACCCTCTGTCCACAGTCACTCCTCCAGCTCCACAGGCAGGATCCCTGGTCAGCAGGGGCGTAGCGTGTTTGGAGCTGTGGTCGGAGGTGCTGCCAGGCCTCCAGGCTGAGCCACAGGTCAGGGTGGAGCCCTTCAGGGTGAAGGTAAAGGATGGGGTGGAGAGGGGAGTGTGGAGGGGCTGCAGAATGTGGCTTCATTCTGGGAGCTGTGGGACCATTGTCCACTCATGGGGGCTGGTCTCCATCTGGTGGAGGGTGGGATCTCAGGGCAGTGTTCACTTGTGTCCTCATCCAGTGCTAGAGGAGGAGCTCCTCAATGTTAACCTGTCTCCAGCAGTTTGGGCCAGAGGTAACAAGCCTGCAGGTTGGAGCATGTGCTCTCCTGCCCAGGGAAGGATGGTCATTGGCTTTGGGTGAGCTAGTTCAGGCCCCATGGTGGTGGAGGGCAGAGGCGGGTGGCAGTGGAGGCACTCCTTGTGCATCCAGCCCTGTCCACATTCAGAACAAGACCTCAGTGCCATCTAAGCTATGTGGAGGACTGGGCCACCTCTGCTCCAGGATGGCTGGCACAGTCATATCTCTCTAACAGTGAGAACAGACTGAAGTGACCACATTGTTATGCCATGAAAGCCTCTAGACCCCTTGCTCTGGATAAGGGTGCTGGCTTCAGGCCATATATCTGAGCAACTCTGTGGCCAACCTCAAACTTTGGAGCATTAGTTGAATGGAGCCAGTGAGGGTGGCATTCCCTCAGAGAGATGCTCAGGCAGTTCCAACAGTACCCTGCTGGGAACTGCCGCCTTACAAAGGGCAGTGGGTGTCTCTCAAGACCCTTGAGGCCTATTATGGATTGCGATTGATGTGACCTCAAAAAAGCACATGTGCTTGTAGAGTGACCAGGTCAGGGTCATTGCCAGGCATGTGGGAGGAAGTGAGGCTAAGGGGTAAGTTGGGCACAGAATGTCTCTAGGACCACTTAGGCCACACATCGTACCATCACCCCACCTCACCCCTGAGCTTTCTGGCAGCACAAGCAACAGGGGGAATAAAATTGGCCACAGGCTTAGTGTCTAGCCCCGTTGTCAAGAGGAACAAATGTTCCTAAGGACTGACTGACATCAAGAAACTTCTCCTGGGAGTTCTCATACAAGGGACATGAGCTGTATGGTGGCTGACAGATAGCCTCAGAAACAGGCCAGTAATAAATACAAAATCAAGTTCCGTGTGGCTCAAAACGGAGGCTAATACAACTACAAAAATATATTTTTATAGCTTTGTTCACTGAAGATTTTGTAAAGTAGTGATTAAGCCTGTTGCAGTGAGCATCCCTGGTGCCCGGAAACCACGGAAACCAGGGCTTCTTGGAGAAATGGCTGCCTCTAGGTCTGGGCAGGAAGTGTCTGAGATGATCTTGAAGCACCCTGTCCCAGCAGATAGTGAGGAGGCCATTAGAGACACCTGGGGTCATGGCCAAAGGCCTCAGGAGCCAGCTTGAATAGGCCCCCTGGCCATAGAGGGGCTGACTGAGCTTTTGTGATGACATTGTGAAGCCCACTGATGGGCTTCTGACTTTGTAATGATATTTTTAAAAAAGAACTTGTCATTTTTGAAGGATAACAGTGGAGTGATTTATTATACTGAACACTGGTTTAAAAAAAATTGACCATTCCAAAAAAGGAAGGGGAGGCTGGCTGTGTTTTTTGTCGTCTCTCTCCCAGCCTGGGGATTGACTTGGCCTTTGGGAGGCTTACACACTTTTCTCCCCTCAGCGTGTCTCGCAGACTGTCTAGACCGACTCACCCCTCATCATGGTGCTTTGTGCATGGACCTGGGACGCCCGACAACCTCCCGCATTTCACCCTCTTCTCCCCCCACCCCTCTGTCCTTGTGGTCCGTAGAGAGAGTGTGCCTGTTGACTGTGGGGTGTGTGAGTTGAACCCCAGTACTGACAGCCTCCTTAAAGTTTCACCCCCAGAGGGAGCCGAGACTCGGAAAGTGATAGAGAAATTGGCCCGCTTTGTGGCAGAAGGAGGCCCCGAGTTAGAAAAAGTAGCTATGGAGAACTACAAGGATAACCCGGCGTTTTCGTAAGTATTTCTGGGAGGGGAAGGCCACTGCTACTTCTTGTTCTTGTCACACGTTAGTACATGCAGACGTTCTTGTAAAGCCGTAGTGGTGACAGGCTGGCCGGGGCTGGGTGCTTACTTGCACAAACCAGACACTGTTTGAGCGCTTTCTAACTCACACTGGAGGTTGCAAGGGGCTCCAGTATGGCGTGGAGACTTACTTTTGGGCCCCATCAAGGTGTCTGTGCTCGCCAGCTTGCTTTTGCACAACGTGTCTTCAGAAGCTTCATGGGTCTGCCCATCCCCGTCGCTCATCTTCCACTCTCTGTTTTGCCCAATTCCTTTCCAGGTTTTTGCACGATAAGAATAGCAGGGAATTCCTCTACTACAGAAAGAAGGTGGCTGAGATAAGAAAGGAAGCACAGAAGTTGCAGACAGCCTCTCAGAAAGGTAGGTGGTTGAAGGGGGTGGGAGGTTCTAGGGAGGCGTGTGGACAAACCACACCCCATGTGGAATGGGGGTTCCTTTCCTGGAGTCTGCTGTGGCATAGGGTGGCATCAACAGCACAGGTCTGTGCCCTCCCAGGCAGCTGGGGTCATGCTGGGGCTGGCTCTGTGCTCTCTGCTGGTACTCTGAGGGTAAGGAAATCTAAGGGTCAAGGTGAAGGTCAGAATCATGTCCAGGAGCTCAGCCCTGTGCATGTAAAGGGGGCATAGGGGAGGTACACTTGCCTCTTGTTGGTTCATGGTCACTTTCACAAGTGCTATTGAGCACCTGCTGCATGCTGAGCACTGAGGACACTTAGAGACAAGCAGTGCCTAACACTGTGAAGAGGGGCCAGGGGACAGAAACGGTCAGCTGGTGAGAGCCTGGTGGGATGTGTCAGGGGAGGGGGAGATGCCAGCTGGTTTCCAGGTGTAATGAAGTGAAATCACAGCCAGATGCTGGTGGGCAGCAGGGGTATTGATGTTTAAGCTAAATGTGGGACACAGATGGTTCATTGTGTCTGTCACTTGCAGTCCCTTGCCCTGATCTTCTCCTCAAGAGAGGAGGGCCAGGCCCACCCCTACCATGTGACCTGGGGCTGCAGCTCCCAGCAGAAAGACCGATGTTGGGGTTCCCATCCCCTCTCCAGCCTGGACCCAGACTTTCCCTCACATTCTGTTCCCATGTCCTAGTGTGTGCCCAAAGCCTGCAGACCTGTGGGGTGGGAAGGGTCGGGATGTGGTGGGGCGGAGGCTTAAGATATATTATTATGTTAACTATGGTATTTGGTTCCAGTACAGTAATCTGATTCCCATTTGCCTGTTTTTCTTTGTATTGTTCCTAAAATAAACCCCTCTTGTTGCCTGTGGGGTTCTTAGCAGAAATTAGGCTGTTGGGTGTGGTGAGTTGAGCTCAGTACTGACAGCCTGCTTAAAGTTTCACCCCCAGAGGACGAAGAGGTCAAGAACCTCGCAGAAAAGTTGGCCAGGTTCATAGCAGATGGGGGTCCCGAGGTGGAAACCATTGCCCTCCAGAACAACCGCGAGAACCAGGCATTCAGGTAAGGATGGGGGACCTGTTGGGGAGGTGATCCCTCACCCTAGTCAGAGCTCCCCTGCTGAGAAAATGGGCTTGGTGTGGTGTTGAGATGTGCTAGGGTCCCATGGCAAGAAGTTGGCAGGGCCAGGACTCAGGTCCAAGAGGTTCTGACCACAGGGTTTTAGGCCTGCCACCCCGTAGCATTCCCTGAGTGCACATTGGTGCCCTGAATCGGCTCTTGAGATGGCTGTGTGGGGACCTTTGGGGCCTTGTGCCTCACAGAGAACGTCTCTAGCACTTGCCTTGCTCCCTTTATACCAGAAACAGCAGCTCCAGGCTGGGGGCAGGCCAAGCTTTCAAACAGAAACTCACGGAATTGTTCACTGTGTACATTTTTGGGGTCTCATCTTTATGATAACGGGGAATGTGGTACCTCAGACTCTGGGGAGGGGCAACCCCCAGCCTGTGTGTACTTTCCACAGAGGGGGTAGGACAAGCCACCTGGCATCCCTGCTGTTCCCAGCCATGGAGTCACACCCCAGCCCCTCAGACTGGGTCTGTGCTCACCCGCTCTTCCATTTATTGGGTGGGTTCAGAACCTGCTCTTTGCAGGGGAAGGCTGATGGGGACGGTGCGGAGGTGGGGGTGAGGCAATCGCTGCTGCAGGGCAGGGACTCGAAGAGGTTTGTGAGGTGGACACTGAACCCGCTGTGAGGGTGATGCACCCATAAGGACACTTTTGGCCACAAGTAACACAAGTCCCCAGTGAGTCAGTGAGGAGATGTGATGGTGCTTGTAACAAAAAGTGCCAGAGCAGCAGCCATCTGGGCTGGTTGATTCAGCAGCTCTAGACACCATCAGGGACTCAGGAAGAAGGAAGCAGGAGTGGATGCTGGGCAGGCGGCCAGTCGCATCTACTACATGCGAGCTAGCATGAGCTAGACGTGGGACAAAGTGAAGGGCGTTTGGAGGGACTGCCTTGCAGAAGTGAGGCAACAGAGATGGGGGCGTTGTGCCACCATGGTGGGGATTCAGGGTGAGTGTTGGCATGGTGAAGACGGGCCATGAAGCCAGGCAGGGCTGAGTCCCAGAGGGCTCAAATGTTCACTGAGAACCTTTGGAGGGTCTGCATAGGGAGTGATGGGGTCAGCTGTGCTTCCAGGGTCATCTGGCCACAGCTGCGAAGGGTGGTCAGACACACCAGGTTGAGGCAGATGAGGGCATCATCAGGTGGTGGCTGAAGGGTTCAGGTGTACCTGTGTATAGAACATGGCCAGCTAGGAGCTTTTGTGGGGGCTGTGGGGTTTGGGTCTAGAGTTCAGGAGACCTGGGATCTCCACAACATAGTGATACCAGCCACCACTCTGCTCTACCCAAACCAGTGTTTACTTAACATTCTACTTTAATTCACATCTTACTTTTTTTTTCATTTACATAAGTTTATTTAAATGGGGAATGTAGTGTACTGTCACTCATCATGAGAAGAGCTGATTAAAAATCTATTATAGGCAGAGTGGGTGAGGTAATGGAATTCTGTACAAGGCCCAGAGCCCAGGTGGCTCTTCCTGGTCAGAGGGGCCCCAGGGCTGAGCAGCTCCAGCTGAGCCTTTCCCCTGGGGTCAAAGCGAAGAGATGTTACCACAAGTGGCTCTAGGCCCTCCATGGTACCTTTTGTGGGACATGGCTGGCAGGCATTGGCTTGTTGAGTGTGGCCTTGATGGATGCTGGGTGGTGACAGCCAGGAGTAAGGACAGACCCTGAGGGTGCCTGGCGGAGAAGCAGCTGAGGTTGACCAGCTTGCTTTGGGCGAGCTCATTTCCATGTCAGAGCTGAACCACAGTCAGTACTCTGCATTGGGGAAGAGTAAATGAGGTAAGATCAGGTGTCCAGGCCTGTGCAAGCCATGTAGGTTCATACCAAGCAGACTGTTACATCTCCACAAAGGGTCAGGTGCAAGGCAGCTCCTCTGGCACCCCCAGATCTAATAGCCACCTCAAGTTCCTGCCACTGTTGGTCCTTTCCTGCCCTCTTGATTCCCCAGCAGCTCTGTGTTTTGAAAAACAATGGTTAACAGCTATACGTGTCCGTAAAGAAGCTGGAAATACCTATTCCTTTGACCAGTCATCCCACTTCAGAGATGCCATCCCCAGAAATAATGTTATACGTAGCACTGTCATAGTTACGAAAAATTAGTTAACACGTTCAATATCCAGCCCCAGTGGGCTAAACTCCTATAACTGCATCTCCCCAGTGGAATTGTGGCCATCAGAAGGCAAGTTGGAGAAGGTGATAGCAGCCAGCACACCTCAAGTCACATGTGGCTCTAACATCACCCGGGTGAACCACGTTGTTCTGTACAACAGCCTGGCATGCTGGCCTCTTACAGGTGAGGAATCCGAGGCAAGGAGGCCAGTCAGTGGAGGTGCCTTCACTACCATGCTATGTTGCATTCTAATGGGAAAGGAAAGCCTTATGTTGTCAAGTTAAGAAATTTTTTAAAAATCAGGGTGTGGAAAATAGAATCATGGCTCTGTTCATATAAATCCACACTGGAAAAAAGTCTGGAAGGAAAGACACCAAAGTGTTAACTTTGGTTAACCCTGAGGGTGGGATCACTCCTACTAGAGGGGGTCTTTGCACCTGTGCCCGGGGCCCACAGTGAGCTGTTACTCCCCTCACAGACAGGCATAGCTCTCAGGGCAGGTTGGAGGAGATTCAGTGTGAATAGGCAGCTGAGGCCAGGAAGAAGCCTGTGAGCTGAGAGGAGACCCACACCGTCAGGAGCTGCCCACCTGCCCCAGTGGGCGAATCCCCCAGTCTTCTTTGCTTGGAGGAACCGGATAGCTTTGAATCCATGCTCTGGTTGCCATGAGTCTTTTTTAAATCCAGCCATCTGCTCGCTTCCCTGTTTGAATGATTTCTTGCTTTTGTCTCTTAACTTTTTTTAAGATGTTATTTTTCAGAGCAGTTTTAGCTTCACAGCAAAATTGAGTGGAAGGTGCAGAGACTTCGCGTGTGCCCCCTGCCCCAACACATGCACAGCCTCCCCCGTTATCAACATCTCCCGCTAGAGTAGTATACTTGTTACAGTTGATGAACCTGTATTGACACATCATAATCACCCAAAGTCTATAGTTTATGTTAGGGTTCACTTTTCCTGCTGTATATTCTATGGATTTGGACAAATGTGTAGTGACATATATCCATCGTTGTGGTGTCATACGGAGTATTCTCAGTGCCCTAAAATTCCCCGTGTTCTGCCTATTCATCTCTTTTTCTTCCTTAACCCCAGGCAACCGCTGATTTTTTTTTCTGACTCCGTAGTTTTGCCTTTTCCAGAATGTCATATAATTGGAGTCATAGTATGTTGCCTTTTTGGATTGGCTTCTTTCACTTAGTAATATGCATTTAATTTAAGGTTGCTCCAAAGTTGTTGGGGTTTTTTTGGTTTTTTTGTTTTGTTTTTTTTGTGTGTGTTTTTTGTTTGTTTGTTTGTTTTGCTTGATAGCTCATTTCTTTTTAGACTGAATGATTTTCCATTGTCTAGATGTACCACAGTTTATTTATCCATTCATCTCCTGCATGGCATCTTGGTTGCTTCCAAGATTTGGCAATTATGAATAAAGTTGCTGTAAACATCTGTGTACAGGATTTTTGTGTGGACATAAATTTTCAACTCTTATACCAAGAAGTGTGATTGCTGGATCGTATGATACATTTAGTTTTGTAAGAAACTGGTTAACTGTCTTCCAGAGTGACTAGTATCAAGCAGAGAGAACATTTCTTAACCAGTAAGCCCTGAAGTGTGATAGTGTCAGTTCTCCAACTTTGTTCTTTTTCCATATTGTGTTGACTGTTGTAGGGCTTTTGTCTCTCTGTATAAACTTTAGAATCAGATTGTCAATATTTGCAAAATGACTTGCTGGGATTTTGACTGGAATTGCACTGAATCTAGAAATCAAGTTGGAAATAACTGACATCTTGACAGTGGTGAGTCTTCCTATCCATGAACATGTAATCTCTTCATTTATTTAGTTCTTTGAATTTGTTCATCAGAGTTTTTTAGTTTTCCTCATATAGATCTTATACATATTTTGTTAGACTTATATCTAAGTAGTTCATTTTGGGAAATGCTAGTGTAAATGTTTTTAATTTCAAATTCTACGTGTTCATTGCTGGTGTGTAGGAATGTGATTGACTTCTGTATATTAATCTTGTATCCTGCAACCT
Organism: Vicugna pacos; assembly: GCF_048564905.1. Taxonomy (NCBI): domain Eukaryota; kingdom Metazoa; phylum Chordata; class Mammalia; order Artiodactyla; family Camelidae; genus Vicugna; species Vicugna pacos. Next base: position 20,718,556 of record NC_133008.1, read on the forward strand.
TTCTATAATAGCTTGTTAATTCCAGGATGGGTTTTCTGGTCTTTGATCTGTTTTTTTTCCTATGTAGATGATCATGTCATATTTCTTCCTTCTCAATCAGTACATCTTCTGTTTCCTTTTCTCATCTTACTGCATTAGCTAGAACTTCCAGTATGATGAAAAGCATTGGAGGGGTGGGATATTCTTGCCTGGTTTCTGTTTTCAGTGGGAAAGCTTCAAGTTTCTTATGTAAGTATGATGTAAGATATAGGTTTTTTTATAGATATTCTTTATCAAGTGGAGGAAGTTCCCTTATGTTCCTAGTTTACTGAGAGTTTTCTTGTGAATGGATATTAGATTTTGTTAAATGCTTTTTCTGCAGCGATTGATATGATCATGTGATTTTTCTTCTTTAGCCTATTAATGCGATGGATTACACTACTTTTTTTCCCCTTCTTTTGATGGGGGGAGGCCATTAGGATATTTATTTATTTTCTTAAATGGAGATATTGGGAACTGAACCCAGGACCTTGTGCATGCTAAGCATGCACTCCACCACCAGGCTGCACCCTCCCCCACCAGATTACATTACTTGATTTTCAAATGTTGAAGCAGCATTGTGTGCTTGAAATTAAGCCCATTTGGTTGTGGTGTAGAACTCTTTATACATTGGTGGATTAAGTTTGCTAATGTTTCGTTGAGGATTTTTATATCTCTGTTCACGAGGGATGTTGGTCTGTAGTTTTCTTTCCTTGTAATGTTTCTGTCTGGTTTTAGTATTAGGGTAATTGAGTGAGTTAGGAATGTTCTCTCTGCTTCTGTCCTCTGAAAGAGGTTGTACAGAATTGGTGTGATCTTTTTCTTTAAATGTTGGGTAGAATTCACCAGTGAACTTTTGGAAGATTATTAATTATTGATTCAATTTCTTTAATAGAAATAGGCCTGTTTAGATTGTCTGTTTCTTCTTGTGTGAGTTCTGGCAGATTGTATCTTTCAAAGAATTGGTTCATTTCATCTAGGTTATCAGATTTGTGGCATAGAGGCCAGTCTCCCCATCCCTCCATCCCACTCTAGGTATTGATGTTATTAACAGACCTAGGAGTTCTTCCATCCCTTTCCCAGCTCTCATGTAGAAATAGTCTGTGGGTTTTTTCTGCTAACTTTCTCTTATATAGAAGGAATTTACATCATCCTTGAGCCTGCATGTTACTTTTGTAGTACAGCATTGTACCATGACTGTCCCTCCAGGTTCACGAGTACAGGTGTAGCCTCTTCTTGTCAAGGGCTGTGTAATCTGTGCTGTGTATAGATTTTGCTATATGGAACTGGGCTGTGACTCTTCTCTCTGGTGTGGACCCCAGAGTTGGGACTGTTGGCTCAGTATGTGCATAGTCTAAGAGATGCTGGGCAGGTGCAGAGGGAGCTACAGCCTCTGCCAGCTCTGAACCCAGCACCACTTGCTCTGCATTTGGGAACCCACAGCTTCCAGCGAGGCTGGCAGTGAGTTCCCTGTTCATTCCAGTGTTCAGTGTCTTTGTTTTGGCTCTGTTCACTCCTGATGCCTCTTAAGGATGCTTCAGAAAGGAGCACAAGTGTGCCCAGCTGTTAGGTTTGGGACAAATCCTGCCCTTCCTGGCACCAGGTGTCTCTGGCGATTAAGGATTTCTTGGTTTGTGGGCACTGGTGCCCTCGTCTAGGGCAGCAGGGGAAAAATCCCTGCAGAGCCTTGGGAAGGTCTGAGAGAGCCCACACCATTTCCTTCAAAGCACAGGATCAGTGATAGTTTAACAGGCATACAGTAAAGATGGAATGGGGGTTTGGAGTGGCTCACAGCTCACAGGAACAGCATCATGACAGTCTGTGGGCATGTCACACTGTTCGATAAGTTAGGGCCACCAGAGCCGGTACCCACTGAGGCTAGGCAGGGAAGGAGATCATGATAGAGACCTCCATCTTGACATGATCCTGAAGTGACCCTGGCCGACCTGAGTGTGCCTATGCAAGGCCCACACTTCTCCTGCCCTAAATCAGGGGTAGGGGACTGAGGCTCAAAGATGGTGTTCCTCCCACTCTCCTTTGCAGCTTTCTGTATGAACCCAACAGCCAAGGGTACAAGTACTACCGCCAGAAGCTTGAGGAGTTCCGGAAAGCCAAGGCTGGTCCCACAGGCACCCCCACAGCACCTGACCTTTGCCTGAAGCGCAGATCTCCTCCTGAGACTCCATTGGGGTCCATGCCCACTGCCACTACATGCCCCACCTCATCTGCCCCCTTGCCCGCCGTCAGCCCGTCTCCAGCTGCCCCAGGGAAGCTCGCCACCACAGCCACTATGAAGAGGAAACGAAAGAGCCGGTGGGGGCCTGAAGAAGACAAGGTGGAGCTTCCACCCGCCGAGCTGGTGCAGAGGGATGTGGATGCCTCTCCCTCGCCTCTGTCAGGTGGGCCGACCCCCTCCCCCAGCCTATTGAAAGGGCCTAGCATCTTTCACTTCACGTAATGTTTTCAAGATTCATCTGTGTTGTAGCACACGTCAGAATTTCATTCATTTCTATGACCAAATAATATTCCAGTATATGGATAGACAACACTTTGTTTATCCTTTCATCAGTTGTTAAAGCTTGAGTTTTTACCATTTGGCAATTGCCAGTATTGCTGCTGTGAACATTGGCCTACAAGTACTATTTGGATCCCTAATTTTGATTCTTTTTTGTGTATACCTATGAGTGGCATTCCTGGGTCACGTGGTAAGTCTGAGGAATCACCGAACTGTTTTTTACAGCAGCTGCACCATTTACGTTCTGACCAGCAATGCACAAGGGTTCCAATTTTTCCACACTCTCGCCTTATTATTGTAGCTATCCTAGTAAGTGTAAAGTGAAATCACATTGTAGTTTTGATTTGCATTTCTCTAGTGACTAATGGTGTTGAGCATCCTTTCATGTGTTTTTTGGTCATTTGTATACTTTATTTGGAGAAATGTCTATTTTGCCCATTTTTCAATTGGGCTGTTTATCTTTTTGTTGTTGAATTGTAGTGGTTCTTTATATGTTCTGGACGTTAACCCCATTCAGATAAGTGATTTGCAAATATTTTCCCTAATTTTATCTGCTGTGTTTTCACCCTCTTAATGTCCTTTAATACACAAAAGTTTTCAATTTTAATGAAGTTCAATTTATTTTTTCTTTTGTTGCCTGTGGTTCTGGTATCATATTTAAGAAACCCCAGCCAAATACAGAGTCTTGAAGATTTCCCCCTATATTTTCTTCTAAGAGTTTTATAGTTTTAGGTCTTTCATCCATTTGGGGTTAATTGTTACATATGATAAAAGGTTAGAGTTTAACTTCATCCTTTTGCTTGTGGAGATCCAATTTTCCCAGCACCATTTGTTGAGAAGCTGTTGTTCTTTCCCCATTGAATGGCCTTGACGCCCTTGTCAAAAATCCCATAGATGTAAAGGTTTATTTCTGGGCTCTCTATTCTATTACATTGGATTATATGTCTCTTCTTATGCCAATAGCACAGTTTTGATTACTGTAGCTTTCTGGTAAAATTTGAATTTGGGAGTGTCAGCCTTCCAAACTTGTTCTTCTTTTTCAGGCTTTGGCTCTTTCAGGTCCCTTGAATTTTCATATAAATTTTCAGATGGGCTTTTCCATTTCTGCAGAAAACATTGTTGGGATTTTGATAGTGATTGCATTAAATCTGTAGGTTGTTTGGGTGGTATTGACATGTTAACAATATTTGAGTTTTCCACTCTGAGAACATGGGCTGTTTTTCCATTTACTTAGGTTTTCTTTAATTTATTTCAACATGTTTTTGTATTTTCACCGTACAAGTCTTGTATTGCTATTTAAATTTATTCCTAAGTGATTTATTTTTGATGCTATTGCAAATGGAATTGTTTTTATTTCCTTTTTGGATTATTTGGTTTGGGTGTATGGAAATACAACTGATTTTTTTGTGTGTTAGTTATGTATCTTATACCTTTGTTGAATTTATTTATTAGCGTAACAGTCTTTAGGGTTTTCTACCTATAAGATCATGTCATCTGCAATAAGAATAGTTTTACTCTTTGCTTTCCAGTTCGGATGTCTCTCCTTTCTTTTTCTTTCCTAATTGCTCTGTAGTGCTATGTTGAATAGAAGTGGCAAAAGCAGGCATCTCTCCTTGCCTTGTTCCTGATCTTAAGGGGGAAGCTTTTGGTCTTTCACAATTAAGTATGACTTTTGCTGTGTTTTTAATACATGGCCTTTGTCTTATTGAAGAAGTTCGCTTCTGTGCCTAGTATATTGAGTGTTTTTATCATTAGACTGTTAGATTTTGTCAATGACTTTTTGTGCATCAACTGAAATGATCATGTGGTTTTTTCTTTCACTGTATTAACGTGGAGTATTACATTGATTTTTTGTATGATGAACCACCCTTGCATTCCTGGAATAAATAATTATTTTAATATACTGATGGACTTGGTTTGCTAGTATTTTTGTACAGATTCCTGCGTCTATACTCATAAGGATTATGGGTCTGTAATTGTCTTATGTTGTCTTTGTCTGCCTTTGGTATCAGGGTAATGCTGACCTCATAAAATGAGTTAGGAAATGTTCCCTTCTTTAATTTTTTTGGAAGAATTTGAGAATAATTGGTGTTAATTCTTATTCTTTTAAATCTTGGGTAGAATTTACCAGTGATCCTATTTAGTTCTGGGCTTTTCTTTGTTGGGGGGAGGTTTTGATTATTGATTCAGTTTCCTTACTTGTTATAAATCTATTCATATTTTTCTGTACTTCTTGAGTTAGTTTTGGTAGTTGTTCCATTCTAGGAATTTGTCCACTTTGTCTAGGTTATCCAGTTTGTTGGTGTACAGTTGCTTATTGTATTCTCTCATAAGCCTTTTATTTTTGTTGAGTCATTAGTAACACACTAGTCCCCCTTTATCTGTGCTTTTGCTTTCTGTGGTTTCAGTTACCCACTGTCAACCATGGTCCAAAAATATTAAATGCAAAATTCCAGGAATAAATAATATAATAATATAGTTAAAATGTAAATCGTTTTGAGAGCCATTCTGAGTAGCGTGATGAAATCTTGTGCCATCCGCTCCACCCCACCTGGGACATGAATCATCCCTTTGCCCAGGATATCCCACCTGTTAGTCATTCCTAGTCACTCAGATATCAGATTGACTGTCATGGTATTGCAGTGCTTATCTTCACAAAACCCTTATTTTACTTAATAATGGCCTCAAAGCACATGAATAGTGATGCTGGCAACTTGAACATGCCAAAGAGAAGCCATAAATTGCTTCCTTTAAGTAAAAAGGTGAAAATTCTTGAGTTAATTAGCTGAGGTGGCCAAGACCTAATAAGCTGAGGTTACCAAGATCTACAGTAAGAAGAAATCATCTATCCATGAAATTGTGAAGAAGGAAAAGGAAATTCATGCTAGTTTTGCTGTTATACCTCAAACTGCAAAAGTTACGGCCACAGTGTGTGCTAAGGGTTTAGTTAAGATGGAAAAGGCATTACATTTGTACAGTAAAATATTGTTAGGGAGAAACTACATTCACATAATTTTTACTATAACTGTTACATTTTATTATTAGCTATTGTTGTTGATTTCTTGCTGTGCCTAATTTTTTTAAACTTTTTTTTATTGAGTTTACTGTGTCTAATTTATAAATCAAATTTTATCATAGGTATGTATATATATAGTACACACAGGGTTCAGTATTATCTGTGGTTTCAGGCATCCATTAGGGGATCTTGGAATGTATCCCCTGCAGATAAAGTGGAACTACTGTATGCCCCATTTTTACTTTTTGTTTTAGTAGTTGAGTCTTCTTTTTTGCTTAGGCAGTCTATCTAAAGATTTGTCCATTTTGTTGATCTTTTTAAAAAGCTTTTGGTTTCATTGATTTTTCTCTCTTGTATTTCTATTTCCTGTTTCATTTTTCTCCGTCTAATCTTTATTCCTTCCTTTTGCTGGTTCTGGAATTAGTTTGCTCTACTTTTGCTGGTTTCTTAAGATGTACAGTTAGGTTATCTATCTTCCTTTTTTGTTGTTTTGTTTTGGGGTGTAATTAGCTTTATTTATTTGTTTTTAATAGAAGTACTGGGGATTGAACCCATTCTAAACACACATTCTGCCACTGAGCTATACCCTCTTCCCACCTACCCCCGCCCCCAGGTCTATCTTTTTTTTTTTTTTTTAACATTTTTTTTTTATCGAGTCAAATTTATCTTCTTTTTAATGTGAGCATCTACAGCTATAAATTTCCCACTTGACATTGCTTTTGCTGCATCCAATAAGTTTTGATGTGTGTTATGCTTTTGTGTTTATTCATCTCTAAGCATTTTCTGATCTCTTGTGATTTCCTCTTTGACCCATTGATTAAGAGTGTGTTATTTAATTTCTAGATTTTTGAGTTTTCCAGTTTTCCTTCTGTTACTGATTTCTAGTTTCATTCCATTGTGATCAGAAAAGAAATCATACTTGGTATGATTTCAGTCTTTTAAAATTTATTAAAACTTGTTTTATAGCCAAACCTATGATCTGTTCTGGAGAATGTTCCATGTGCACTTGAGGGGACTATATTCTGCTGTTGGATTTCTTGTTCAATAGGTGTCTGTTAGGTCTGGTTGGTTCATAGTGTTGTTCAGTCCTCTATATCCTTATTGATCTTCTGTTCATATGTTCTGTCCATTATTTAAAATGGGATATTGAAATTTCCAACAGTTACTATATTATTTCTTCCTTCAGTTTTGTCAATTTTTATCATGTATCTTGGGCCTGTGTTGTTAGGTGTGTGTGTGTATGTATGTATATATTTATTTATAAATTTTTAAAAATTGAAGTATAGTCAGTTTACAGTGTTGTGTCAATTTCTGGTGTACAGCATAGTAGTTCAGTCATATATATCCATACATATATTCGTTTTTATATTCTTTTTCATTATACATTACTACAAGCTATTGAATGTAGTTCCTTGTGCTATACAGTATAAATTTGTTATTTATCTATTTTTATATATACCAGTCAGTATCTGCAGATCTCGAACTCCCAGTTTATGTCTTCCTACCCACTTCTCCTCTGGTAACCATAAGTTTGTTTTCTGTGTCTTGAGTCTGTGTCTGTTTTGTAAATAACTTCATGTCTTTTTTTTTTTAGATTCCACATGTAAGTGATATATGGTATTTTCTTTCTCTTTCTGGCTTACTTCATTTAGAATGATAATCTCCAGGTCTGTCCATGTTGCTGCAAATGGCTGAGTAGTATCCCATTGTACAAATATACCACAACTTCTTTATCCACTCATCTGTCGATAGACATTTAGGTTGTTTCCATGTCTTGGCTATTGTAAATAGTGATGCTGTGAGCATTGGGGTGCATGTATCTTTTCAAATTAAAGTTCCCTCTGGATATTTGCCCAGGAGCGGGATTGCTGGATCATATGGTAAGTCTGTCTTTAGTTTTTTGAGGAATCTCCATGCTGTTTTCCATAATGGCTACACCAAACTACATTCCCACCAACAGTGTAGGAAGGTGCCCTTTTCTCCACACCCTCTCCAGCATTTATTGTTTGTGGACTTTTGAATGATGGCCATTCTGACTGGTGTGAGGTGATACCTCACTGTAGTTTTGATTTGCGTTTCTCTGATAATTAGTGATATTGAGCATTTTTTTAAGTGCCTATTGGCCATTTGTATGTCTTCATTGGAGAATTGCTTATTTAGGTCTTCTGCCCATTTTTGGATTGGGTGGTTTGCTTTTTTTATTATTAAGTTGTATGAGCTGTTTATATATTCTGGAAATTAAGTCCTTGTCAGTCTCATCTTTTGCAAATATTTTTTCCCATTCCATAGGTTGTCTTTTTGTTTTGCTCTGGCTTCGCAAAAGCTTATAAGGTTAATTAGGTCCCATTTGTTTATTTTTGCTTTTATTTCTATTCCTGGGTAGATTGCCCTGGGAGAACATTGCTGAAATTTATGTCAGAGAATGTTTTGCCTGTGTTTTCTTCTAACAGGTCTATAGTGTCTTGTCTTAAGTTTAAATCTTTAAGCCATTTTGAGTTTATTTTTGTGTATGGTGTGAGAGATTGTTCTAACTTTATTGATGTGCAGCTGTCCAGTTCTCCCAACACCATTTGCTGAAGAGACTCTACTCCATTGTATATTTATATTCTTGCCTCCTTTGTTACAGATTAATTGACCAGAAGTCTGTGGATTTATTCCTAGGCTCTCTATTCTGTTCCATTGATCCATATGTCTGTTTTTTGTACCAATACCATGCTTTTTTTGATTACTGTAGTTCTGTAGTATTGTCTGAAGTCTGGGAGGGTTATTCCTCCAGCTTCATTCTTTTCCTTCAGTGTTGTTTTGGTAATTCTGGATCTTTTGTGATTCCATATAAATCTTAGGATTCTAGTTCTGTGAAAAATGTCCTGGGTAATTGGATAGAGATTGCATTAAATCTGTAGATTGCTTTGGGTAGTGTGGCCGTTTTAACAGTATTAATTCTTCCAATCCAAAAACGTGGAATATCTTTCCATTTCTTTAAATCATCTTTCATTTCCTTAGTTAGTGTTTTGTAGTTCTCCTGTGTATATTTATTTAATTGTTATGTCTTCTTTCTGTATCAAATCTTTTGTAAATACATAACATCTTTCTTTGTCTCTTATAACCTTTTTTGATTTAAAGTCTATTTTGTCTGATACTAGTATGGCCAGCCCAGCTCTATCTTGGTTACTATTTGCATGAAATAACCTTTTTTCATCCTTTCAATCTATTTGTGTCTTTGTGTCTAAAGTCTCTTATAGGCAACATATAGATAATCCTGTTTTCTCTTAAGCTTTAAAGTACTTAGATTCATTCTTATCACAGAAAACTCACGAAATGAACAGTGACAAGCACAATAATTGCTACAGTCATTTTTGCAGTTATCTCCAACTTCTTACTCCTTGACAACAATCTCAGGCCCAGCCATTGTGTGGCTTCATTTCTCGTTTTCTGTCACAAACCCACAAGGGTGGGTGTCTGTTGTCATCACATTTTGCCAATGATATTGGTGACTAATAATTGGCCGTTTCATGCCATCTGTCTGACTACCCCACTGTGCAGCCTGCACCATGGGCAGAACCCTCTCAACCTCCCTCACCTGCAACTTGCCTGGAACTGGCCACAGAGGCACATAGAGGAGTCATGTGCACCCTGGTGCCAATGCCTATATCGGCTGTACAAGGGTAGGCCGAGAGAGAAGGCAGCTCACCCAGGTCACAGGGCTGGCCTGTTGGCCCTGCGTGCCCAGTTCTGAGAGCGGTCTCTTGCTCAGTGCCTCCCTGGCCCAAAGAGAAAAGCTACTGACAGAAGAGCTGAGTACTCACTGGGGCTCTAGGTAGCACCTCTCCCCAGGGTTGAGGGCACCTAGGGTCAGATTGCCACTCAAGTGCCGAAGCTGGTACCCGCTGCAAAGGAGGGTGCTCTGGTGTGAGTGCTGCTCTGATGCATACACTCCCTAGCTCTGAGATCATGTCCCCGAGGTCCAGTCCCAGCTCCCCGCCAGTGAAGATGTGTTCTTCATCATGTGGGGGACAGGTACAGACTCAGTAGTCTCAGGTTCAGGTACCACTGGCCCACATCACCCCAGGGGGCATGGGCAGCCCCCGCCTGCCTGCTCGCTGGGGGAGTGGCCCGTGGAGGAAAGGCACTGTGGACATGCTCCAGGCACACAGCAAGCTGCTCAGACCTTGGCTCCCTTGTTCTGTCCATGGGGCTGCCCAACATCCTTCAGAGCCCCCACAGCCCGAGGAGGGGTTGAGGCACAATCATAGGGTTCCAGGAGCACCTGTGAGTGGTTCTCACAGTTGAAGCCCAAGCCCTGGTGAGCTGGGAGGATCTGGCTCTTTCCATCCTCCCAGAGGGACCTCTGCACCCTGTTCTGCCTGGCTTCTTCCTCAGGAAGCCACCACCTGAGGGATGGTTGTTTCCACCACCCAGATGGGGCTATTGCAGCATCTTCATGTGAATTAGTTGTCTCCAACCAAGCTCAGAAGCTGATGCCAAATTAAACATCAGTTGCTTTAAAGATGGTTGGCTGCCTCCCCGGAAGGAGCTAACAGAGCCACACAGCTGAGTCTTGCCAAACCTGTGCCTACACCAGCTGTGCTCACCACAGGACTTAACTTCCAAGAGTCAGTGTGCGCGCGTGCACATGCACGCACATGCACACACAAACCTCTTCTCTCATGTCTTGGACTTTCCAAATTCCCTACCATGTCACCCATCAGCCGTGTGACCTTTACTGAGGCTCCAGACCTCTCAAGTTCTGGTGTCAGCAACCCCAGCATGGAGTCTTAGAGCCTACCCGGAGAGGTTGTGTGGGGATGAAACTAAGTACACAAATAGAGCGGAGCAAGGGGCGCCCCTAGGTCATCAAGTGACATGCATTACCACCTGTTCCAACTTAAAGGCCTTGCCTCATGCACCAGGTGCCTCAGGTGTCATCAACACGTGGACTCTGCCTCGCGTGCAGGTGCGAGGCTAGTCCAATGTCTGTTGTTGACCAGCCTATGTCTTGTTTCTAGTTCAGGACCTCAAGGGCCTCGGCTACGAGAAGGGGAAGCCTGTGGGTCTGGTGGGTGTCACAGAGCTGTCAGACGCTCAGAAGAAGCAGCTGAAGGAGCAGCAGGAGGTAAGGCCGTGGAGGGCAGGGTAGGCAGCCTCTGCAGGGGCCGGTGGGATATTGTCTCCCTCCCTGCCCTGTGGTGCAGTGATCCCAGTGTATTCTTTCTGAACCTCCCTGGCCAGTTGGATCCTATGATCAAGGGAGAGGCTCCTGGGCAGGCAGGTACCCTGACAATGGCATGCCACCTGTGAGCGCCCTCCCCAGCCCACAGCTGAGCCCAGAGCCCAGGTCTTGTCACGCTACCTGGTCAGCCTCTGCAGCCAGGGCTCCACAGCTAATCCCCACCACGCTTGTGGGCTGGTCCCAGCTGGACAGTCTCCATTTTGGTTTTCCTTCCAGTTCCCTACAGCATTCAGTACAGGGTAGGCCTGTCTGGCACTGGGTACCCTGAACAATGGGACAGCTGCTCAGTTGGTGTTGGGTAGTGTTGGAATGAGGGCTGGCTTAGCTGACAACTCTGTGGCCAGGACACAAGACAGCTAGAACAGTTGGGACAGCTTACCCGGGCCACCTCCTCCAGGCTGGCAGCCCCGTTACATCACCCTCAACCCTCCCAGGGGTCAGGAGCCACCTCGCCCTCATTTGGTCCACAGTGATGATGCTCATGATGTTCCAGGTTCCAGGCCAGGCCCCAGGCTCTGGGCAAGGCAGAGAGGTGTCCTCCCTGCTCCAAACAGATTCGGGGAACCCAGGGCATGTCCTGACACAGGACTCAGTGTCTTTCTGAACACTTGCTCCAAGTCCTACTCATGAGTTGGCCTCAGAGAGTTGGGAAGAGGGGTGCCCAGCATGCACGGGAGGTGGGAGCTAGCCTCCTGCATGTGTGGTGCACGGCCCTGCTCACTGGCATGTGCCACCCACAGATGCAGCAGATGTACGACATGATCATGCAGCACAAGCGCGCGATGCAGGACATGCAGCTGCTGTGGGAGAAGGCACTGCAGCAGCACCAGCACGGCTACGACAGTGACGAGGAGGTGGACAGCGAGCTGGGCACCTGGGAGCACCAGCTGCGGCGCATGGAGATGGACAAGACTCGGGGTGGGCCAAGGCGCGAATCACAGGGATGGGGTGGGCTGGGGGGTGCGTGGCTGAGGCCTTGCCTTCAGGGCTCTGCAGGCTCAGGAAGCCCCATTCACCTGCCCAGGAATTGCCTGGAGGCACCACATTGGGGTCTTAAGTCACCTGCCCAGCCTTAAGGCCTTGGGCAGGAGACTTGGCCTCTTTGTGCCTCAGTTTCTTCAGTGGTGAAAGGATAGTTAACTGGCATTTAAACGTGGTACACAGAAGGGCTGCGTGGGAGATCAGGGGCTCAGGTCGAGGTCTCAGCCAGCTGCCTCGTTCCCCATGGCCCAAGACTCCCCTCGACACTCATACTTGTGCTGTGGGGCTGCCACACGCTCCATCCTCCTCTCACCTTTACCTCATCTCTGGGCAGAATGGGCAGAGCAGCTGACGAAGATGGGCCGGGGTAAGCACTTCATCGGGGACTTCCTGCCACCAGACGAGCTGGAGAAGTTCATGGAGACCTTCAAGGCACTGAAGGTAGGCCGGGAGGGCTCTGGCACCAGCCCCTGCTGTAGGCCTGACTAGCAGGCGGCCTGCTCCTCCCGTAGCCTCCTCGCGCGGCAGGCGCCTGCAGTAGCCTCACGGTCCCCCATGCGCACAGTAGGAGTTGGGCCCTCTTGCCACAGGAGGCATCTGTTTATGACAAATACCATCTGTGTAGGGAATTAGCAAATAGCAGCTCAGCTGCCGCTTCAGAAACATTTCCTGGGGCTTTAGGGAAATACTGCTTCCAGTGGAGCCAATTAAGTGCAGTTTACAGGCAAAGCGTTTCTCAGGCAGACACCCCACGTACTGGGCTCTCCAGAATGAAAACTTAACAGTCCTCGCATACTGCCTTCGTGCTTAAGAGGAGAGGTCTCACATGGAGTGTCCCCTGTCATCTTTTGGGGTTTTCTGTAAAACTGTTTTGTACTACATAATCTCATCACCTCCTTGACCACAGCTGCTTTTTAGCACTCTGTGTTAAATTGCTCTTAGAACATGGGATTTTATTCTTTATTGATGAACCATTTATCTTTCCCATGGCAGACAAAACCTGAGTCACCTATCACCTTGCACCCTTTGACTAGGCCACTAGGGAGCTCAGCACTACTTCTGGCCCTGGGGACCCTGAGGAGCAGCTTGATCTCTTCGCAAGGAGTTTGACCTGCTGGTGGGGAGGCAGATCGGCAGGTGGTCCCAGCGGCCATTGAGGCTATGTAAGGGTAGGGTTTCAGGCCAGAGCTGGGACTGGGCATGGCTGCAGTCCTGTTGGATGATCATCAGTCTCCTCCCCCGCAGGAGGGCCGTGAACCTGACTATTCAGAGTACAAGGAGTTCAAGCTGACAATAGAGAACATTGGCTACCAGATGCTGATGAAGATGGGCTGGAAGGAGGGCGATGGGCTGGGCTCAGAGGGCCAGGGCATCAAGAACCCAGTCAACAAGTGAGTATGGCCTCCAGTGCCAGGGGGAGGGCAGGAAGAATGGACCCACATGGACACATAGGCTCAGGGCCTGGGTCCAGTCCTATTGCTGGGCTGGCAGTCAGGGGTATGGATTCTGCTGGCTGGGCTATCTTAGGCTCTCCATCTTCCCACAATGTTAGGAGTGTCCCGGATGGATGTTGCCAAGCCCAGTGTAGTACCCACATTGAACTGCATTGGGGTGCTCTGCTGAGCCCACCCAGTTCAGGTGAGGCCTCCCTGCCCCAAGCTCAGGTCCATCTCTCCTGCCGGTGCCAGCCCACTCTCCTGCTCACACTGCCTCTTGCCCCCATGCAGGGGCACCACCACGGTAGATGGTGCTGGCTTTGGCATTGACCGGCCAGCTGAACTCTCCAAGGAAGATGACGAGTATGAGGCCTTCCGCAAGAGGATGATGCTGGCTTACCGCTTCCGGCCCAACCCCCTGGTGCGTGTGTCTCTATCCCCCTATATTGCATTTGGCTGTGCCGCCACAGTTCCTCACAGTCCACTGTAAATGGGTGGTGGTGCCAGTAACGAGTGTCTGTTCTTCCTCAGTCCAGCTAGGCTCACCAGCAAACCCATACCCCAAGCTCACCACCTGTGTTCGAGCTTTCCTGCCCTCCCTTTTAGAGGATTTGAGCTCAGCTGTCCCCAGTAGGTTCTAGATGGGAGGAACTGCTATCTTTCTTTAACATAGCAAAACCTCCCCTTTTTATCTACCTTGCTTCCCACAGAACAACCCAAGGCGGCCTTACTACTGAGTACTCTGGAGAAACGCACAAATGTACTTTCCAAAAGACCAACCGTCCCTGGACTGTGGAGTCTTCTGGCCTGCACTTCTGCCCGCCCTTGTGTCGAGTGTCGTGCTGTGTATTAAAATTCCAGTGCTTGCCTGCTGTGGCAGCCTGGTCTTGCCATCACCAGAAATCCTTCCTGTTTCTTAGCAGCAGGACCGTACTGGGCAGGTGGGGACAGGCTGCTTCTGTGAAGGCTACCCAGCGGCAAGGACCCTGGAGAACCACCTTGACCTTTGTCTGCTCCTGGGGGCCTGGGTTGGAGTTGAGGGGAAGACCTGTGGAGAGGGTCAAGATTTGGCTGCCTCTGGGCCAGGGGCTTCAGGGACCTCCCAGCCTAGCAGTGCACTGCAGGAGGAGATTGGGGAAGGGTCTCCAGGCAGGATCCAGTCCTCCCTTAGACCCGCAAGGCAGGTGGACCCAGGGCACACTTGTGCCCCTGACCTCTGATAGATGGCACTGACAGGGCCCCCTACACACAGCAAACTTGGCTGGTGATGGCTGCTGCCGTAGCTGCCCAAGGTCCTACCAGTGTGGTGGACACATGAGTCCCCAGGGCTTGTGGCTTTGGGGGACAGCTTTGTGACGGATACACCACACCAAGACATGACATACCTCCTAGGGGAGGGGAGACTAATGGATAGCCCAGGCCAAGGTGTGTGCCAAGGGCTCACCACGCATCCAGAGCTGGTGCCTCACATTAGTGCAGAAACCACCTGGGGATCTTGTTCAGCTGCAGCTGCTGCGTGAGCATCTTGGGCAGGGTCTCAGAAGTCTGCGAGCAACGCTTGGAGTATCGGTGTGGGGAACTGAGGGGCCCCTATAACTCACCCATCTGCCCCTTACATGCACCCAGTGGGTCCTGCTCAACTCCTTTGAGCTCATGGGGTCTGAGGACTCTAGCTGGCATCAGGCTTCTGAGCCAGCCTGCAGTTCACACGGTCATTCAGCAAACGCGAAACACTGACTGTGAACCAGATGGATGGGATCTGCCCCAGGCAGCCATAGTCTGCCGGGGCCATGGCCGTAAACCCCTAGCACAAGCTGAGACTGATAGATGCTGTATGGAGAAATCAGGACCTGTGGTGGAGGTGGCCTGGGGAGTGTCTCAATGAGGGGGGCCCAGGGTCTGGGAATCTCAGTGGCAGATCCCAGGTTGGGGTGGCACACAACCTTGTCTCCCCTCCATGGATACTGTATCCAGGTCAGGGCAAGGGGGTGACATGGAGCCTGCCCAGCAGTCTGGAGTCCTGAGTACAAGGGTGTAGCTCTGGGCAGCCAGAGGTTCTGTGATGGGGACCCTGGACATTGGTCCCAAACACCCCACTGTCCAGGTCAGAGTCAACCTTCAATTTAATTCTTAGTGAACAGGAAGCTTGCCAGATTCACTGTGGACTTTAGCCCCAGCCAGGAGGAGAGTTGGAAAAGGAGGCCTCCAAATGCCATGTGTGTGCAGGCATCTCCCAGATGTGGGGTACAAGTTCAGGCCCCTAGACAGAGCTGGGCCAGATACTCTTCCAGGGGGAGAAGTGGGGCTGGAGTGGCAGGGAGAGCTACCTGGAGGAGGACACACTGGGGCCTGCTTTAAGGGGTGAGGAAATACAAGATATCTCCATCTTGCAGACACGGGAGAGAAAGAAGTCTGTGGGGTATTGGCACCACTAGAATTGGGGAAGGTCAAGAAACAAGGTTGTAGACTCAGGTCGGCCCAGAGGAACCTGAACTTCACCCAACAGGCACCTGGCACTTGGGGAGGGAGGCTCTCAGGTCAGTGACCAGATCATCTTGTCACCCAGGCTAAGAGATGGGACCCAACTGACCCATGGAGAAGGGGCCTTGGCTGGACTGGGGTTGGGGATGTGAGGGATACGATTTTCCCCTAGTCATAGACTGGGTACTCATGGGGCAAGAATCAGGTGGGCATCACTCACCCTGTTTCCTGCAGCCACAAGTGCCACATAGGCAAGAATCCTAGGCTAGTTGGGTTGACAAAAAGCTGCCTCCTAATTCTCTCTCTACCCTGAGACACCTGTGTCCATCCCTGCCCCCTTGCATTTGCCCCTGGATGGAGCCCAGCCTCCTCCAGGCTGTTCAGAACCCTCCCAAGCCCACCCTACCTTGCTCCATGACCCTCCATCACCCCCTAGCCCTAAGTACCTCCTTTCTGCTGCTCAGCCCCAAGCCTGAGCTATTCTCCCTGCCAGGAACACCATTCCCAAACTCACCAAACTGGCTCCATCCCCACTTTATAATCTCAGCCGCACTGTGGGCCCCATTTCTTAGATCCTATCCACGTGAGCAGACTACTTGGAAGGAGCATGGAGTCCTTTAAGGGACCCCCAACCCAGGGCTGTGGCCCTCTGCCTTGAATTGCCTACCCCCGCCCAGTCAAAGCTTCACATCTGGGGAAAAAAAATTCAACTCGGACACGTGTTTAAATTTGTCTGTGACCACGGCATGAAAACTCAAACCCAAGGGCACTAAAAGGAACTCCATCCAAGCGGATGAGTTTCCTCTGTCAGTGCGCACAGACAATGCTTGATTCTGGGCAGGAGGGAGTTCTAGGGAGTGTGATGAGTTAAAAAACGGTCCTCTTCGGGGTAGAAGATAGGATGCTGGTGCCTTAGAGGGAAGAAAGAAGTGCAGAACGAGGCCCGAAGAACGAATTCCCTTGGAGTAACGTTGCTGGCTGGGGCCTCTATGTCGCAGAAACGGAAGCATCCTGAGGAACGTGTTCTAGCTAGCATTCGTAGAGAGGGAAACCGGCTGGGCGACAGAGACTGCCAGTGGGGACCGCGCAGAGTCCGGCGAGGCTGTCGAGGGGGAGGGGCCTTGGAGGCTCCCCGGGAGCTCGCAGGGCAGTCACAGCGGCGGCGACCTGGCCAGGGTGCAGCGGGGGGCGACCTTTGCGCAAGGCGGGGCCGGGCGGGTCTGGGTCCCTGACAACTCCGCGCCCAGACGCACCGCCGAGCAGAAGCCAAGCCGGGGTCCGGGCGCCGCCGCTATGGACATCCCGCCGCTGGCGGGCAAGATCGCAGTTCTGTCGCTCGGTGCACTCCCGTTGTCCTACGCGCTCAACCACGTCTCGGCGCTCTCGTAGTGCGTGCGGGGAGGGGCCGGGGCGGCCTCCTCAGGGTGAGGGGCGGAGGGGCTCGGATACAGGGTACGAACCGGGAGGGAGAGAGGATGCGCGGGCCCCCGGGAGCCCTGCGCCCTGGCGCTGCTCCGGCCTAGGAGGATGGGGGCTGGGTCAGAGGAACCTCACCACCTCCAACCGGAAACCCCCTTCCAGCCACCCTGGAGCTGTGAGGTGGAGTTGGGGGCCCTCCTGGGATGGTTAGGGCCTGGGGAGGAGGGACTTTGAGAAGCAGAGCCCCCAACAAAGCAGGATTTTGGAAGGTTTCTGGAGTTTTCCCAGGGATGTGCCCAGCACAGGCTCCAAAGTCACCAAGGGTCAAAGTATTGCCCCAGATAAGGCCCTAGTGACCTGGCTCTTGCCACACACACAGTCTGCAGCACCACCCCTACCATGTTGTCCCTCTGTCGCCTGTGTCAGGCCTGGGACTTTCTTCTCTTCAGGGCTGACCCACCCTGTCCCTAGCCTCAGTTTCCCCTGCATGCCTCAATTCCTCCTACCCCCGTCCCTATCTCCTAACTCTAGACCTCACTCAGTCCTGGGTACTGGGCATCTACAAGCCCTTCACACTCCAAAACCCAGCACAACCCAAGACATGGGGCAGAGGGAGCCTTGATTCTGGAGTTGGCTCCTTGGATACAAATACTTGGCTCCTTTCCCCCTGGATCCTGAGTGAGCCAGGTTGCCTCTGGGAGCCTCAGTTTCAGGGATTCAGGAGAAGGTAGGGGCCTGGAGAGAATATGGGGAAGAATGTGTGACCTTGGATAGATCTCCTGCCCTCTCTGGGCCTTGGTTTGCCAAGTGTTGGGGGCTGTCCAGAGTCCTGGCTTCTATTATCTCTACAACTGGTTGACCTGCCTTATCAGGTTGATGGGGACAGATCAGTACAGGATTGGGGTGGAGCTGATGGAAGCGTTTGGACTTTACCTGGGAGGGGTCAGGAGCTTCAGACAATGAGGTGTACAGAGCTGAGCACTAGAGACCCTCTGGCAGATGTGGGCACTGACTCTGGCAACAGAGAGTCTTGGAGCTGTTGAATGAATGAGCAAGTGACTAGCTAAATTGTATAATCAGAAGAGGCTGACAGATGCTCACTCTGTACCTGACCCAAGTCAGGCAATGATCCTTTCTGAGGAGTCAGAGAAAGCTTTCCTGGAGGAGAAATGTAGATGGGCTATGAAGGATGAGTAGGAGTTTGCCAAATGGAAAGGAGACTTTTGGAAGGCGTTTCCAGGAGAGGGAAACAGCTGCTGAGGAAGGGGGAGTTTCAGGCAAGGACTTACCTGGACAGAGAGATGCTCATCACCTGGAGCTTTCTGGGGTCTGCTTTTGCTGTTACCAAGATGGGTGGGGCCTCAGCAATGGGCCTGGCCTTCCTGACTTGGTTTTCCTCTCCACAGCCCCCTGGGGGTGGTGTTGATGAGCGCCTTGATCCTGGGACTGTTCTTCTTGGCTATATACAGCTTGTCCCGAGGTGATATCTACTATGACCCACTGTATGCTGGTGAGCTAGTGGGATGGTCCTGGGGAAGAAAACTGTCTGGCCAAGGGCCCCCTCCATCAGATTGGCAGCTCTTGAAGGGCCTTCATCAGACTAGAGAACCTCAAATAGACTGGAGAACCCCCACTGAGTGGGGAACCTCAAGGGGCCTCCCCCTTCTGACTTGGGGCTCCTGAGGGCAGGGACAGTGCCTTTTCCATCAGCCTGGGGACCCCTAAAGGCAGGGTCTGTGCCTCATCATGAAGCAGAGCTGTGTGGGTCATGTGACCTGTAGGGTGGGGCCTGGGAGCAGTTTTGTGCAGAGCGCTTGCCTGGAATCTGGGCCCCTAACCTGTAGTCTCAGGCCCACCCATACCTGGTCTGTGCCCTGCCCATACCCAGCCCATGCCCTGTCTACTCTCCCCATAGTCTTCGCAGTCTTCGCCTTCACCTCGGTGGTGGACCTCCTTATTGCTCTCCAGGAAGATGGCTATGTGAGGGGCTTCATGGAGTTCTACACCAAGGAGGTATGTAGGGAGCAGCCTGGGATGCCCCCTGCCCTACTGCCTGCCTGAGCCCTGCACCTGCTCCTGCAGGGTGAGCCGTACCTGCGGACGGCACATGGAATCTTCATCTGCTACTGGGATGGCATCGTTCACTACCTCCTCTACCTGGCCATGGCAGGTTCCATCCGTAAAAGGTGCGTGCGGTGGGCAGTATGGCACCTGGACCCTGGGAGGGAAGTTGAGTCCTCAGGCAGGAGGGATCCCAGGCCAGGGTGAAGCTAGAAGTGTCTGTATGGGAAACCTGGAGGCCTCTCTAGGGCTCTAGTCAGGGGTGGCCAGAAGAAGGATCCAGGGAATGTCACAGGTGTCAGAGGTGGTTGGTTTCTTCTCTTGTACCACCTTGTGCCTGGGCAGCCGCTATTGTCCTTGGATGGAGAATCTGATTGTTCATTCCCTCATTCAACTCCCTGTTGTCCCATCTGTCCTAAGTGAAACTGGGAGGGACCCAGAGCTGGGAAGCCCAGATTGGTCTCTGGGCCCTGGCTGGGGCTCTGAGACTGGGAGACAGGTATCTACTGGTCACCCCTCATCCCCTGCCCAGGAAGAGGTACCGGAACCTTGGACTGTACTGGCTGGGATCCTTCATCATGAGCATCCTGGTGTTCCTCCCAGGAAACATCCTTGGTATGGACTTGGCTCTGAGGAACTCTGTCTCCCTGGGATGGGTCACTTCCCTGTGCCTGAAAGTCCCCACCAGATCCTCCATATCCTCCCCAGTGTTTGTGGAGGGCCCCCCAAGCCTCTCCATTCACAGCCTAAGCCAGCAGCCTTTTGCAACCTCTCCCTCTCTTGGAGGAGTGGAAGCACATTCTACTTCCTTCCTGGGCTGCTGGTCCCTGACCCCAGTGACTTGGTCCAGAATGCTCTTGACACAAGAAGGAATTTTTAAGGGGGATCCAGAAGGCAGAATGAATGCTTCATAGGTAAGTCTTGGAAGGTAGAGCAGAGAAGGCAGCTAGGGATGTGGGGATGGCTTGCAAGAGGAATACCAAAGAATAGCTGAAGTATGGGAGCCATGTTGAAGGTAAATTGAGGCAGGCCAGGCTGAGGATCATGGACATCATCTTATGGGCACCAGGGAGTTGGAGGTGTTAGAGCTTGAACAAGGATAGCATTTGTGAATCACAGCTTCCAGCCAGGGGCTCTGATCCAGCTAAAAGTGTCCAACCAGGCCTGGGAGATCCTCACTGAGTGTCACCCTATCTCTCCTACCATGGAAGGCAAATACAGCTCAGAGACCAGGCCTGCCTTTTTCCTCACCATCCCCTACGTGTTGGTTCCATGCTGGGCTGGCTTGAGGGTCTTCAGCCAGACTCAGGCGCCAACCTGCTGCACCTTCAACGTGGTGAGTGCCTTGCCCCCAGGTAGCCGAGTGCCGAGTGCTTGAATGTCCCCCATTTGAGTTGCTTCTGGTCAAAGACATTGTCTTCTTGAAAAGGTCTTGGTCATTAGGGAAGAAGGGATGAGTCTTCACTGAGTGCCTGTTGAATCCCAGACTTCTCACACTGTCTCTCATGGGGCAGGTGCAAGAGGAGCAAAGGAAAGGGCTTCTGCAGCGCCCAGTTGACCTGGGCCTCATCGTTTACCTCATCTTTGCTGCGTTCTTCACCCTCTTCCGGGGCCTGGTGAGTCTGCGCTGGCCAGCCTACCTACCTTCAGCCCCAAGCCCTAGTCCATCCCTCCCTCCTTTGTGTTCCTTTATCCAGTGCCAAAAAGTCACTGCTCTCCCATCTGATCATCCAGGGACGTTCATCAAGTCTACCTGAACGTTCTGTCACAAAGCCCTATTCCGTATAGCCTTCTCCCCAGTTCAAATATCTGTGGATTCTCAGCCAGAGGAGGGAGCCAAGGCTGGAGCAGGCCAGAGCGAAGGATGTGGGCCCCTCCTGGGAGGGTGGGGAAGGCTTCCTGTGGGAGGGATGTTTGAGGTAGGTTGTTGGTTTGTCTGTGGGCCCCAGGTGGTGCTTGACTGCCCCATGGATGCCTGCTTTGTCTACATCTATCAGTATGAGCCATACCTGCGGGACCCCGTGGCCTATCCAAAGGTGCAGGTGAGAGAGCAGGTGGGAGGAGAGGGCCACAGTCTTGCCATGGTTAGGGGTCCACTGGGCCCCTTTGAAGCAGGTGCCAGAAACACAGATCAAACTGGCAGAAGCACAAATGGAATCTATTGTCCTACCAAAGAAGTATAATATGGTCTTCAGGTATGGCTGGATCCAGGAGCTCAGGGATAGCTCTGTCTCTAGTCTCTGCTTTCTTTGCATGGGCTCCACTCCCAGGTGGTACCTTTGTAGTATGGCAGAGACAGCCTAGGGTAGCTCCAGGCTTCTATTCTCCCTACTCAGCCACTACAGAGGAGTGAGACCTTAATTCCTCAGAGCTTAAGTACAAGTCTTAGGCAGGCTCTGACTGGCCAAGTTTAAATCACATGCCCATAGCTGATTATTCTGGCCAGGGGGTGGGGGTATTCTGATTGGCCAGGTCAGGGTCACATGCTACTTCTGGAGTAAAGTTGGTGGGCTCAGTGTGTGGGAGTGAGGAGGGGGAACCCAAGGGAAACAAAGGAGCAGTTTTCACAGGGGTGGGATGTGCAGAGCCCCCTGGGTGGGGTCTGAGGCTGGCCAGATCCTCCCTGGGGCCACCACCTGAAGGGTATCAGGAGACCCAACTAGGGTAGCTACTCATTCCATCAGCTCTGTGTCCCCCAGATGCTGGTGAATATGTTCTATGTTCTGCCCTTCTATGGCCTGGCTGCCTATGCCCTCATCTTTCCCGGCTGCTCCTGGCTGCCAGACTGGACCTTGGTGTTTGCTGGAGCCATCGGCCAGGTGAGGTGGGGTGGGATGCGGTGTAGTAAATAGGTGCATAGGGAAGCAAGTTTCTGCATGCTCATCAATTGCTTTTGTGCTCACCCTGGGCAGGATGATGCTAGGTCCCTGACAGGTCCCAGACCCAGCTTGGTACCCCAGGATTCTCAAGTGTGGTGGAGAAAGAGCCACAGACACCCTCAACCCTATGGGGTCAGAACTGAAAAGGGAAGAACAGAGGTTGAGAAGGATTTCAGAGGGGGCAGATCTCTCAGAAGAGGGAGCATAGGAACTGGGCTTTGATATATGGGTACAAGTTCTTCAGGCAGGGAAGGACATTCCAGGAGTGGGAACAGCATAAAGAAATGCACAGAGGGGAACAGGGATTTAGCAGAGCCATAATGTGGGTAAAGGCAGAGGCAAGATAAATTGGCAGCTAGATGCTAAGGGCTTTGAATTCCAGGCTTGAGGGCTTGTGCTAAGAATGATGGGGAACATGGAAGGTGTTTGAGCAGTGGAGGGCCCCGCTGGAGTTGGGGGCTTGTTTCCAAGTTCCTGGTGGGAAGCGATAAAGGCTGGGCCCAGGTCAGATCAATGGGGACCAGTAGGACCTCTGTTAGGGGTAGAATCGACAGGATTTGTCAAGGGCAGCTGCCCCGGGGTGGGGAGAACCAGGAGGAGGAGCTGGACGTAGGTCAGAGAGCTAGGGAGGAAGGTCCAGCAGACGGAGTGAAGATGGTTCTGGTTAGGCAGCTGGGGAGAGGCTCACGGCTAGATGGATAAGGATAGACAGAACATGTGGGGACAGTAATATTTAGAGACAGATGGACTGAAGAGGGGAGACAGGTCAGCCAAGCTAGCAAGATAGTGATGGGGATCTTCTGGGCCCCCCAGGATGACATGTTGGTGATGCTGGGACTTGTTCTCTCCTGACCTGTGACATTCATCTTCTGTGGCCACCAGGCACAGTTTTCGCACATGGGTGCCTCCATGCACCTGCGCACGCCCTTCACCTACCGTGTGCCTGAGGATGCCTGGACCTGCTTCTTTGTGAGCAACCTACTGTATGCGCTGGGTCCCCACTTGCTGGCCTGCCGCTGCCTATGGCGGCCTGCCTTCTTCCTACACCCACCTCCTGGCTCCCCAGCCCACCACAAGAAGCAGCACTGAGGGGGCTGTGGGACACCCCAAGACTCTGTTTACATGCCCAGCAAGCCCTGCCCCTGGAAGGGTGGGCTGTGTTTTTTAGAGGCAGAAGATCCATCTCTGGGTGCCTTCAGTTCTGGCTATGGTGATTCCAGGCCAGCGGGTGGGATGGGGGATCCAAAGTCCAGGTGTTCCAGCAGAGAGGGTCACAGCCACACTCAGCTGTCACCTCCTCTAAACCCCACAAGAACACCCAGGATTTACCCATCATCCTCCCATGGATCAGTTTAGTAAAAGCCCTTTTGATGCACAAAATTTTGTTCTGAGTGTTTTGGTGGGCAGGGGCAAGGGATCCTCTTCTCAGACCCCACAAGGACCCGCTTATCACTGCCAGCTTAACCATCAGGGGCTGGAGGTGCCAGACAGCAGAAGTCTGCCTCTGGTTTGTGTGCACAGCCCCATCTTCCAGATAGGGAAAACTGAGGCTCAGAGACTGAAGATCAGAGACTGGCCTGAGGTCACAATCAGGAGAGAAGTGTCCAAAGTCTAAGCTCCACCAATAAATCATAATAACTAACAATGTGGCAGAATTATTAAGCACCTACTGTATACCATGCCAATGCCTAACCTCACATGCTACAATGCTGGATCTCACCCCATATTCTGTATGGGGAAACTAAGCCTGCAGGAGGTAAAGGTCCCGGTCTGTGGTCATGCCTCCTGGATGCAGCTGAGCTAGTGACCAAACCCCAGCCCCTTCAACCACAGAGCCCATAACCCTGCCTCTGCTGTCTGGCAGGCCCCTATTTTGAGGAAACTGAAGTTGGGGAGGCAGCCAAAATGTTGGGGGAAGGGCTCATTGTTTCCTGGTTTGATTTTTGAACTTGAGTGAAGGTCCAGTTTCAGGGGTGACTCTGGCCCAGAGTGGGTCAGGGACTTGATCAGATGTCCCTGCTCTCAGCTCCTTCCAACACTTATTAGGCACCTATTGTATCCATTGGATCTTCTCCCAAAGACCCAGCAATCCATATCCCAGATGTGGAAACTGAGGCATAGAGTGAGGGGCAGAGTCAGATTTGGACCTGTTGCTACAGGTCCCCTCTGCCAAATGTGTGACTTTTGTAGGCCCCCCATTCCACAGAGTGAGAACCTTTTGGCTGCCAGAGCCCAGGGCCCCTTGATGGTCACCCAGTGATAGATGGAAAAACAAGCCCCTTTCCCAGGTTACTCAGCCCTCCTGCCCATGAGGGCATCATCAGGCCCCCTCCTCCATTTTAAAGATAGTTAAACTGAGGCCCAGAGACATTCCTCTGCTGGTCCAAGGTCAGCCAGCTGGGGCTGGGACCTGGCTCTGCACTCACTGTCCAGGGTGGTTCTTCCTCCGTTTATGCCCACAGTCACCTCTCTCCAGAGCAAGTGACACCACGTCTCCTTTAACGCACCCCCCTCCCAGGTCCGCCTCCCTCCTCCCCTTGCAGGCAGACGCCAGGATTGCGCTGCTGCCTGCAGGGACCTGCCCAGTCCTTCCCGGGTGTGCGGGGGAGCGCAGTCCCCGCACATTGGGACCCACTGGCGGGGGGCCGCACCAGCAGGATGGTGAGTGGGGCCAAGGGCACAGTAGATCCTTCTCTGGGATTTCTGTCTCTGTGTCTCTGAGTCTACATCCCTCAGTGTTTCTCTCCTCACTCTCCCCTTCCCATCTCTCCCATCTCTCTCCCTCTCACCTTCTTGTATCTCTTTTCCTCCCACTCTCTCTCTGCCTCTCCTTCTCTTATTCCTCTATGTCTCTCTCTACTTTTCTCTCTCTCTCTCCCTCTCTCTCTTTTTTCTGATCCTTTTCTCTCCTCTCTGAGTCTCTCTGTCTCTCCCAACCCCTATGTCTCCCTATTCTATCTTTCCCTCTTGCTCTCTCCTTTCTCCATTTCAGTTTCTCTGTCTCTGTCTCTCTCCATCTTTCCTAACCCTTCTCTGTGTTTCTCTCCCTCCCACACTCTTCTCTGTCTCTCCCTTTGTCTCTCTCCGTCTTTCCTTCCTCTTGTCTGTGTCTCCTTCCTTCTCTGTCTCCACCTCTCCCTGCCTTTCTCTCTGTCTCTGTCTCTTTCCCTGTTCTTGCCCTCTCTCTGTGTCTCTCTCTCTCTGCCTCTACCACCCCCTCGCCCCCCACCCCCACCTGCATGGGTTTGCTGCAGTCTCCTGGCGCACGGATAACCTTGCCGCTGCCGCTGCTCCAGCTCCTCCTCCCTCCTCCCGAATCCCGGCCCCGGCCAGAGACTGAGAGAAGGGGCGGGGCTCCGAGCCTCCAGTGTTGGGGTTAGGGGGTCAGGCGGGTGCAGAACTAGGGGAGAGTGAGGCCAGGGCGTGGGCTTTGCTCAAGGGCGAGGTGTGAGGTCCCGGGAGAGTTGGGGGTGTGTGGGAGAGTCTGCTAATTTTCTGCTTGAGGGAGTCCTCTGGGACCCTGGCGGGAGTGGGGACCTGGGCGCATAAGAAGTCTTCGCCGCGGGGAAGGAAGGCCAGGGGGCTATTCCTCCAAAAGGCAAAGGCCAGGAGGCTGGACTGAGCGCCCTGTGCCCCCAGGTGTGTGCTCGGGCGGCCCTCGGTCCCGGGGCGCTCTGGGCCGTTGCATGGGGAGTTCTGCTGCTCACTGCCGCCGCGGAGGCGCAGCGCGGCCGGAAAAAGGTTGTGCACGTGCTGGGTGAGTCAGGGCCCTGGAAGCTGATCTTGTCCCGCAGAAGCCGGGACTAAGTAGGATCGCCGGAATGCATGGAGAGGGGAGGAGGGCGGGTCCCCGGCGTTCCTGATGGCCACAATCCCCTCCCTCTCCGTTCCTCCCACTCTGAGTCTCCGCCCCCTCCGTAGTCCCTTCCCTGAGTCCCTTTACCTCCACCCAAATTTTCTTCCCACATCTTCCCAGGGTCCCCCTCCCTGGGTTCTCCTGCCTGCCTCTAGGATTTCTTCTTAACCCTCCTTGGTTGCCCGCAGAGGGGGAGTCGGGCTCGGTGGTGGTGCAGACGGCGCCAGGGCAAGTGGTCAGCCACCGGGGTGGCACCATTGTCTTGCCCTGCCGCTACCACTACGAGGCAGCCGCCCACGGCCACGACGGCGTCCGCCTCAAGTGGACCAAGGTGGTGGATCCGCTGGCCTTTGCCGATGTCTTCGTGGCGTTGGGGCCCCAGCACCGGGCGTTTGGCAGCTACCGCGGGCGGGCTGAGCTGCAGGGCGATGGGCCCGGGGATGCCTCCTTGGTTCTCCGAAACGTCACGCTGCAGGACTATGGGCGATATGAGTGCGAGGTCACCAACGAGCTGGAGGATGACACTGGCATGGTCAAGCTGGACCTAGAAGGTGACCAGCCTGTGGGCAGGATGAGGCGCGTTTCTAAGGGAGGAGAGGGAAGGGTATTGCAAAGGGCAGAAACCAAATCAAGTTGGCCTGAAGGAATTTAGAGGCTTGGTAGGGCAGGATAATTGTTCTGATTTGGGGTGATTTTGCTACCCAGGGATATTGGCAATGTCTAGAAGCAGGATGTGGTGGTATATAGTGGGTAGATATCAGGGACGCTGTGAAATATCCCACAACATACAGAACACTCCCCCCACAACAAAGAATAATCCAATCCAAAATGTCAATAGTGAAGACATTGGGAAACTCTGAGGTAAGATCCAGGCACAGTGAGAGCCAGCCACCCGCACCATGTCAGGAGAAACTCCCTCAGCTCTGCTTCCCTGGGTGGGCTCTTCCTGCACAAGTTTCCGCTGATGGAACCAAAAAGTAGTGCCAGGCTTCCACTCTCCCAGCTTGACAACTGATTTCCTAGAAGTGCTAGGTAGAGTCCCAGAGTTGTCCCTCATGGGTCCAGCTTGAGTCATGTGCCTATCCATGAGCCAATCACTGTTCCTGGGAGATGGGATGCTCTGATTGGCTGACTGTGGAGCTGGGAGGTTTCTATCTGAAGAATTCCCTCCCATCTGGTTTCTTTCCTCAGTCCACCTTAGAAGATGCTAGGAGAGATTTCAGAACCCTCACCTGCTGAACAATAGCAAATAACAACAGCAATAATAGAAGCAGCTCTCCTTTATTGGGTGTGTTCTATGTGCCAGGCACTTGGTTAAAGTGCTCTCTGGAGTCTCTCATTTAATTTTCCCCAAACCCTGAGGGAGACACTTTTACTAGCAGATGGGCAACTGGTTCAGAGAGGTTAGCGCCTTGATCACGGCACATGCCAATGAGAGTCAGAGTTGGGACTTGAGCTCTGGTCTGTCAGGCTCCAGCTCTTCTCTCTGGCCCCTGTTTGATCCTTCCTGCATCTGCTGAGAGATGTATCTGCATCTGCACCCTCAAAGTCCGCCCCTCAAACACAGACAAACAACACTTGTGACCTGAGTTGACTGTGATTCTAATGAGGGACAAGTTGTAAGAACTGAAGGTGTAAGTGAAGCCGATGGGAACTCTTCTGGAAAATGGTGGAGATCAGAGGTCTTTGCCCAGGGTCAAACTTTCAGGAGCTTCCTGTGTGGGGGAGTCAGCTCTGTGGGCTCAGGACTTAACTAGAAAGAAGGTCCCAATGCTGGGAGGATGTCAGAAGCTCATAGAACTGAATGGAAGAGGGTTGTGGGAGCTGGATTTTGAAGGATGAATAGTAGTTCATCAGGTGGAAAGGTGGAGAGAACATGAACAAAGGTCTCCGGTGGTGGAAAGGGGGAGGGTCAAGTGAATCCCAAACTTAAGGCAAAGAGCCATGAGGCATGTGAACTGGGGAAAGGCATGGTCAGGTCTGAGGCCACAGTGAGGAATGGACTGGAAGGCCTGGGTTGAAGAGTCACACAGTACCCCAGATGTCAGGTGGGTGGGAGCGAGCTGAGGGGCCCCAGCTGACCTTCGTGTGTCCTCTCAGGCGTTGTCTTCCCTTACCACCCCCGTGGAGGCCGCTACAAGCTGACCTTCACGGAGGCTCAACGCGCGTGTGCTGAACAGGACGGCATCTTGGCGTCGGCTGAGCAGCTGCACGCGGCCTGGCGCGATGGCCTGGACTGGTGCAACGCTGGCTGGCTGCGCGACGGCTCGGTGCAGTACCCGGTGAGCCAGCCCCGGGAGCCCTGCGGCGGCCTGGGAGGGGCCGGGAGCGCCGGGGCTGGAGGCGGAGCCTCGGGGGGTGTGCGCAACTACGGCTACCGCCACAACGCGGAGGAACGCTACGACGCCTTCTGCTTCACATCCAACCTCCCAGGTGCGTATGTCCCACCCTTAGGAAGAAGGTCCCGCCCACCGCACGCCGGGGACCCGACCTGCCCTTGAAGGACTCCCCAAAAGTCCTCTCCCGGGTACCCCTCCCTCTAGTACTATTTCCCACTCTGCCCAGTTCTCTCTCCCCGCCCTTCCTCTCCACATCCGCCTTCGGTGGTCCAGACCAGGAGGTCCCTTCCCCTGTACTGCCAGGGCGCAGCAATCAAGCATCGCCCGGCACCAACACCGCTCTAACCGAGGCTGGGGTCCCGGGCTGCGGGGGAGGGAGTGTTTCCGAATCCTGAGGCTGAGACCGTGGGCTGCAGGCGGGAGGGCGTCCTGAATCCTGAGTAAGCCGCATCCCAGGAGCGGCTCTAATCACTCCTCCCCACCCACCTGCAGGGCGAGTTTTCTTCCTGAAGCCGCTGAGGCCATTGCCCTTCTCGGGAGCAGCGCGCGCGTGCGCAGCGCGGGGCGCGGCCGTGGCCAAGGTGGGGCAGCTGTTCGCCGCGTGGAAGCTGCAGCTGCTGGACCGCTGCACCGCAGGCTGGCTGGCCGACGGGAGCGCGCGCTACCCCATCGTGAACCCGCGCCCGCGCTGCGGCGGCAGCCGGCCGGGCGTGCGCAGCCTCGGCTTTCCTGACGCTGCGCGCCGTCTCTTTGGCGTCTACTGCTACCGTGCTCCTGGCGCGCCGGACCCCGCACCCGGCGGCTGGGGCTGGGGCTGGGCTGGAGGCGGCGGGTGGGCCGGAGGCGCGCGCGACCCTGCCGCCTGGACCCCGCTGCGCGTCTAGGTCCAGGACGTGGGCTGCTGGGGCACTTGGCGGCTGGCCGAGTGCCCTACAGTCCCTTGGAGATGGACCACACCCCTGGAGATTGGCCATGCTCCCTGTGGTGCCCTGCAAGCTGACCAGACCTCCTGCGGTCCTTGAACCCTGGCCACGCCCTCTGAGGGCCCCCAGAAACTGGCCAGTCCCAGGAGCCAAGTCCCCTGGAGTCCCCTGGAGATCGACCAAGCCTCACCTCTCCCGGACAGTGGATTTCCCCTCCTCTCCCAACTTTCTTCAGGAGGTGGGGGACACCTTCTGAGAATCCCTGGAGACCAACAGACCCCGAGGTCTTCTGGAACTACCCCCATGGTCACCTGGAGGCTGGACCCCCGGGATTACCTGGAGACTGACCACACATCCTCTATATCTCTGTGAAGACTGAAGACTGGTCCTCTAAGGTCATCTGGACACTGACCCTTCCTCCCCATCACCTGAAGAGGAACCAAAAACCTCAGAGTTCGTCAATTGACCATGCCCCTGTGGTCACATGAAGACTGTGGGCTCCTGTCCTCTTCCCTAGGGTGACCTGGAGATTGGTTACTCCCATTCTCCCCCCTTCTCCCATGAGTCCCCCAGAGTTCCCAGAGCAACAGACTATGTCCCCAGGTCTCTGTGGAGAATAGACCCACCCCTCCAGTTTCAGGGGAAACCACCGTTGTCTGTCACTGTTAAGACAAATTGACACGCCCCAGCTGGCTGTCATGACTGGCGGCCATGCCACATCCCTCAGGTATCTCTCTGGAGGGAGCAAATCCGCCTTGACAGCCCCTTTCCTGGCTGTCACCAAAGAGACCATCTCCTGGGCCCAGGGACCCATAAAATCCATGTCATTCACTATGGAGACAAGCTGCCCCACTTCCCATTGCTAGCAAGGCAACCATCCCAGCTTCTACCTGTCACCTAGAGTCACACAGCCCTTCCTTCATCAGTCACACCCATGGAGATAGTGCCTCCCCCTCCAGCTGTAACCATGGATACTACACGTTTCCCATCTCACAGGCCTCCACCCCAGAGACCCTTTCAACTCCACTTCCACTGTCCTCACCCTGACCAACAGTCAGAGACCACTCTCTCCCCCGTTGTGCCGAGAGTGACCCAACATTTGGATCTTCGCCTCAGCGTGAAACAGTCTGCTCCTTTCCCCAGG
Organism: Vicugna pacos; assembly: GCF_048564905.1. NCBI lineage: Eukaryota > Metazoa > Chordata > Mammalia > Artiodactyla > Camelidae > Vicugna > Vicugna pacos. The sequence goes on from NC_133008.1 coordinate 20,748,854, forward strand.
GCGCCCCAGCTCCTTGCCACCCTCCAAGCTCTGCCCCCAAGCGGCTTGTACCAGCGTTGCCATGGAGACCAAATCCCGGTGTCTGAGGTAATAGAACACATGTCCCCCCTAGGCTTTCCCTTGTCTGCAGAGCCTGCCCCACCAAACTGTCACCATAGAGACTGTCAACGTTGTCCTCATGACAACTGACTTCCCAGTTCTCAGGAACTTCTAGCCATGGGCTGAAACTGTGCACAATAGGGCTTAATGGCTTCCCCTTCACCAGATGGGCCCAGCCCTAGGCAGCACCCCAGACCCGGCTGGACTTCTGGAGCAGCTGGACACCCTCCTTTTGCACGCTAACTATACCAGATAACAGCTGTGCATGAGACACCCTTGCAACAACCAGGTGTTTTCACTGCCACTATATAGATGAGCAAACTGAAGCTCTGGTGTGCCCCTACCCTTTGTGTGTGCAAGCACTAAGCTCCCCTTTTCTCCTCTGAGACCACATCCCCATACTCACTGAACTCCTCTCTCTTTCCCTAATCTCTCACCCCCCACATTTCCCTCCTTAGATATCCAGGAGAGATGGAATTGTCTTTAAACCTCAAAACCCACCCTGAGCTCCAGGTTCTAAGGGGTGATTTGTGCTAAGAAGTCAAGACCCTGTCAAACTCCCCAGTGTTAAGAGCCAGCTCAGGGAGATGGTTCATGAACAAGGCCACCCAGCTGTTGGAGACCTCAGCTTTGAGATCTTGCCTGGAGTAGCACTGGGGTCCCTCCTGGAGCTCTCCTTATTGTTACATCCATTTCCAGGAAACCCATCTGTGGGTTTTGGAACCAGGTATGCCTGGGTTCGAATCCTGCCTCTGTGACCAAATGACAAAATCCCTGACCCTGTTTCCTCCTCTGTACCCAGGGCTGTTCTAAGGTCCCAGTGAGTGCAAAATGTACAGCAGGGGCTCAATAAATCTTTCTTTCTTTTTCTTTTTTTTAAATGAATGAGGCAGCTGGTGGGTTATGAAGCTAATTACTTCATAAATGCACTTCCGTGGACACAGTGTTTCCCAGCTGGGGATGCTTGGGAATGACTTGGTTGGGAAGCATCTCTCTTCATTTTTCAGAACCATCCCCTCTCCTCAGTCTTTCTCTCTTCTCCCTTCCCCTTATTCTGCCCTCACTCTCTCCCTTGAATCACCTCCCATGAGCCTGGTCCTTCTCAGCCCTGTCCTAATTGGGTCACTAACAAATCCAGTAGTTCCTCTCAGTCCCCTGGGAACGAAGTATGTGAAACTGGATGAGTTCCTGCACCAGGAAAGCAGAGAAGTTGCAAATTTTCCCTGGTTTGGGGCTGAGGGTGGTGTTGGGGGGAGGGTGGGCTGAGGACTTTGGAACTTTCTGGGATGCAAAGAAAGGGACAAGAGAAAAGAAGTGTAAAAGTCTTACTTGGTTATAGAAGTGGGATGGTCGATTTAATTGCTCATGCTTCAGTATCAGATGGGACAGAGCTCCTAGAGACTCAAACCACTTGTCTGAAGCCACAGTCTAGCCCCCTGGTTAAACTGCCTTGGGCTCGAGCTGGCCTCTAGTTTCCTTGAATAAGGGAATGATAATGGGTATTCTTCTGGAGATGAATGCACGAGATTTCTTTCATCCCACTTTTTCCCCACTGAAATCCTTTCTCCCTTCCACGGGTTCCAGCATCCTGGTTTTGCCTCGAGTATGTAAGTTTCCCTCCTCTTATTCCGTGAGAGTCAGAGGGGCTGACTCCCTGGACAGTGAATGCTGTGGCTCATCTTCCTGGGCAACCCTCACTGGCCCAGGGGTGAACATGGACCCAGGAAGACCAATGAGATGCAGTCCCTGGGATTTTGACGGACCAATAGGCAAGGGAACCTTCTTTCTGCTGGGGTCTGCACTGTTGGAGTGGAGATCTCGCAGGCCCACCTGGAGATGTACTTACCTGTTTTCCACACATCCTCACCAGCATCATGTGTTATCACTTTTTACCTTAGTTGACCTGATAGGTGACACATAATATCTCCTTGTGGTTGCCACTTGCAATTCACTTGTTATATGAAGCTGACCATCCTTCATTTCGACCTGAGGTGCAGGCAGTTGAATAAATCATAAATCCTTCTCAGTTCAAGTACATTGTCATTGATCAATGCAAGGCCCCGCTCTTGTGAGATTTATTTACTCTTTGCTGTTTCTCAAATGAAGCATGTTCCCTTCTGCAAGAGGATTTTTTCCTTTGCTCTTCTCTCTGCCTGAAACTCTTCTTTTCTTCCCTTCCTCATCTAGTTAATGCTATTCTTCCTTTAGAGTCCATTCACCTCCTCTAGGAAGCCTTCCCTGACCACCTCCCAGGGGCCATATCTGTTCTGTTCACCACTATCTCCTCAGCATCCAGCACAGTACATGGCTCATAATAGCAGTTCAGTAAGTCCTTGCTGAGTGAATGAATGAATGAAGGTGTCAGGAGGCAGGCTGAACTGTTAAAAATTTTTATTAAAATGTTCAAGAAGTACATTAATGTCCACAGTGTCAGATACCACAGACCCACAGAACACTGCAGCTGACAGCAAAACCAACAGAACCCAAAGCTGTTCACACGCACACACACTCAGACGCATGCCTCACACGTGGCACACGCAAACACACGCACATCTCAAAGGGAAAGACCAAAAGACAAACCACACACTTTAGAAAAGATCAGAGCCCCCTCCCACCATGGAGCTGGGGTAGGGGTAGGGGCAGGGGCAGGTTGAGGGGGCCGGGGCAAGGAGCATAAACCAAGACCCTCCCCAAAAAAGTTGCACCCCCAGAGGCCCCCCACTCCAAAAGGAAATTCTTTTGTGACATGGATGTCTGAAGATGTGTTACTATTTTTACACTTTTTAAACCAAGAGGAATTATCAAAGCTAGAAGACAAACCAATATCCCTGGATAATGGATGGATAAGTGGATAATGTCTTAGGGATGACTAAAGACCACAGTCAAGGATGAGGGTCTCGTTTGCACTTCTCAATCTTTTCCTGAATTTTCCTGTGTGTTAGAGTGTGGTTATGTTTCAGTTCCTTTCCCCAAAGAGAGTGGGTTTGGAGTCAGACAGAGGCAGGACCAAATCCTTATTCCTGTCTTGCAAGCCAGTGCCTTTCTCTAATCTGAGCCTCAGTTTTGTGTTATGTAAAGTGGGAAAATATTGGTTCCTAGGTCACTGGGCTGTTGCGAAGATTCAAGGAGATAGTGTGTAAGTCCTTAGCATGGTACCTACTCCATAGTTACTACTTCCTGGGAGGGATATAGGCTCAGGCAACACATTTCTTTCTTTACCGAACTCTTAGCTGGACCATACATTTGCTTCTTTTCTTTCCTACAGAGGGCCATTTTCTACTGTGGTTCTTAACATTCATCCACAGATGCTACCCAGACTAGGTAACCCAACTCCTCTAGGAGTTGAGAGTGGACAAAGGACATGGAGGAAAAGCTGTAGCTCTTTCCTGCCAGAGATCAGGAAGCTACATGCTGACTTCTGGCTTCGGAAGACCTTTTACAGGTCACAGATTTGGGGGAGGAAGGCAAAGTGAGTTTTTTACCACTTAAAAAATTTAAAAAACTGAGAGAAAAATGTGTGTGTGTGTTTAGTTTTTAACCCTGCACATCCCTCTACATGACGGCAGGTAGATGTCACTACTTCAAGTGTTAAGCATTTCTAGTCCACCAGGCAATGGATGGAGGCAGGGATGGGGTGAGTAGGGGTGGAACCCGGGCAGGGGCGCTACCAATGTCTGCTTGAGGGATGGATATGGGCACTGAGCTAGAAAACTTGGCACCTCCTTGGTCCAGGAAGGAGGTTCTTTGTCTCCCTGAGAGATGGAGGGGGAAGAAATCTGGACTCATCGAGCCCTAATCATCCTCTCATCTGTGTGTGTGTGTGTGTGTGTGTGTGTGTGTGTGTGTGTGTGTAAAATTCACCATACATGCAGAACCACCAAATTTTAGTATTGGACTAGACCTGGGAGGGCAAGCAATACATCTTCCCATCCCATCATTGCCCAGAAATTGCTCTGACCATTCTGACCTCTAATTCTGAGGGCATGGAGGGAGGTTGTTCTAAAAACATTCCTAAAATTCAGTACTTAGGAGTTCCACACTCAGTTTATCCAGCCAGACTAAAGACCAAACTTGGGCTGAAGTCCAAGGTAAAAGGAGAGCAGTCATCAAGTTCAGTGTACTTCCATGTAGTTCCTACTCCCAAAGCCAATGACCTTCACTAAAGGCTTTAGCCTGCATTTAGGACATCTGACAGTTTACCGAATCTGAATCTCTGGTGGTAAAAGCAGTTCCTTAGTGTGAATCCAAACACATGTTCTTGCACCCTCATCAAAGCCTTATTTCAACAACTGGCAGTCAGCCTTGCCAACAAAAGTCTAAACAAGTGCAAAGAATGGTCTTTGCCGATTGTGCTTCCCTCCACTGGAAAATGCTCCCAGAGTTCAGCCCGACTAGAACTGATTTTTCAGACACATGGCTACACCTGCCAAGAGGACCTTGTGTATGTAAGAAAGAGGAAAGAGGAGCTTTTTACAAATGGTTATGTAAGGGGAGGGGATGTGGTTTGGGGCTCAGGGGCTTTCGGACCCTCTTGTTTCTCTCTGGGCTCTGTCTCCCCAGGTGAAGGCTCCAGGGGAAGTGTGGGAAGGGGGTTGTGCTTTCTTTTGCCTGGTTCTTCAGCAGAAATTCCCTTCTTCCTTCTCCCAGTCCTCTGCTGGGTGTTTCTTGTGTTTTCTGCGCTCCTTGCGCGATTTGTGGTGGCGATGCTGGTGATGGTGATGGTGATGGTGTCGCCGCATCCGATGGGACCGTCTGGCTGCAGGGAAGTGAGGGAAGGTAGGAAAGTGGCAAAAGCTGATTAGAGGTGGGTTCGCTGATGGATCAGGCCTCCGCAGGGGAGGGCAAATGAAGGAAACAGCAAACAGGCTGGTAAGTTCTCACTTATCTGCAAGGCAGATATTCAGCCAGATCAATGTGTGCAGGGATGAGATGTTTTGGAGACTACAGATAGGTGGAAACTTGTGCTGGGGTGTCTGGGGGAAGCCACTCACGTTTGGTGCAGACAATTTGGGGCCGGTCCCATTTGCCATTGCTCCGGCACCGGATGGTGGCCACATGGTGCTGGGCAAATCCTTCATCGCACTGGTAGCGTACAGTGGCATGGACATTATACTTGGCCTTGCGGGCACCGATGGGCGAGGCATTCTCCACTGCCGGAGGGGGACCACACAGCACTGGGGATGGAGGAACCTCCAGTTAGAGAAATGGACAGGACTGAGGCTGAACTGGTTTCATCTCTTGTGATGAACCCTTAACATGTCCCCTCTTTGCCAGGCTGTGACCTCAAAGGGCTGGAAGTAAATGTGTCCATCTCCTCTACCCAAACCAGGAGCCTCTCAGGCACAGGAATCTCCTAGACACATCCTGCCTCCTAATTCTTGTGCATGATGGGAATGTAGGAGATGGGAGGCAAGAATAATCTGAGCAAATGAAAGGAAGAAAGGACATGAAAATTGGCAAAGAAACAGAAGCAAGAATGAAGAAAAATATAAGAGAAAGGCAGACATGAGAAGGCATCTGAGTGTTTCCTTCATAAGTAAAGAGTTCTTACAAGTCAATAAGACTAATGAGCCCATAGAAAACTAGGCAAAGAAGATAAACTGGCAGGTCAAAGGAAATTGACTACATACCAACAGCTTATCAACATATAAACGGTTGGTTATTCTCATCCTCAAAGATGTGCAAACTATGGTAACAACAAGATACTGTTTTTTCACCACTTCAATGAACAAAAAACAAAAAATTTGAGAGCACACAGAGTTGGCAACGGTGGGGAAAAAATGGGCACTCTCACATAGGGCTAAAGAGTGAGAACTGGCCTGAACTGACTATTAACATTTCCAAACTTAAATAAAACAATGAACCAGTGAATCTGAAAGGCAGGAGGAAAGGTAGGGGGAAGGGGTGGAAGGGAGAGTGGCAGCATACCTGTGCCCTTCTTACAGACATAGGGGAGGTTGTAGTTGCAGGGAACATCATTCCAGCGGCCACTCTCATGCGCAACCATCACCACGCAGTCCTCTCCTCCAGCGAAGAAATTGTCGGGCTGGTTCTCCCGCCAGTTCTCATATTGCTGTAAGAATAGGGAGCAGCAGGTGCTCAGGGGACCTGCATCTTGACCCAGGCTCTGGCACTGGCACTGCGGGACTCTTCTGGCCAGACCATTCAAAGTCGGAAGGACTCAGTGTTCCCATCTCTACAATGGGCATTGTTCTACCTGAGGAGCCCTGGCCACCACTGCAGCCTGAGTCAACCCTCCTCTCGTTGTGTGGCTGCAGTGCCCTCTTCTCTGGTCTTCTTGCCTCCTGTCTCACTCCCTGATAGTCTGTTTTCCACATAGGTCACTTGCTGTTAGGTAAATAGTTGAATAAATGGTGACCTCATGCTGGAAGTCCAGGAGGACTTCCCTGAGGAGAAAACAGGAGAGCTGAAGACTCAAGGATAGAAATGGTGCAGGCAGGGGACAGAGTTCCAAGCAGAGGGAACAGCTAGTGCAAAGGCCCAGAGGCAGGACTGAGCTGGTCATGTCTAAGGAACAGAACAGAGGATAGGAGGGCTGGAGCTGCTGGATCCAGTTTGGGTGTGGTCAGAGAATGGGTAGGGACCAGTTCTCACGGTAGAGGAGAGGAGGTGGATTTTTTTTTTCTTATTGTGGTGAAGTATATATAATATAAAATTTACTACTTTAACCATTTTTAAGTGTCCAATTCTTTGGCATTAATTAGATTCACAATGTTGTGCAAACATCACCACTGTCTATTCTCAGAATTTTTCATCACACTGAACAGAAACTCTGTACCCATTAATCTATCACCCCCCATCCGCCTTCCCTTCAGCTTCTGGCAGCCACTGATCTACTTTCTATCTCTATGGATTTGCCTATTCTAGATATTTCATGTAAGTGGAATCATACAAATGAAGCCTTTAATGTCTGGATTTTTCCCTGAGCAAAATGTTTTCAAGTTTTATCCACATTGTAGCTTTTTAATTCCTTTTTAATGACTGAATAGTATTCACTGTGTGGATGGACCACATTTTGTTCATCTATTCATCCATGGATGATCATTTGGATTGTTTCCACCATTTGGCTACTGTGAGTAGTGCTGCTCTGAACATGGGTGTACAAGTATCTGAGTTTCTGCTTTCACTTCTTCTGGGTATCTACCTAGGTGCAGGATTACTGGGTCACCTGGTAATTCTAGGCTTAACTTTTTGAGGAAGAGCCAGACTGTTTTCCACAGCAGGAGGAGGTAGGTTTTTTATCTTGGGAGGGCTTGAAGCCAGGAGAATCCTGATCTGATGTATAATTTCTAAATGGTTCCTATGGACAAGGGTTTCCTTTTGTGGTGCTGAAAATATTCTGGAACTAGATCATTACACAGTATTGCGAAAGTACTAAAAGTCACTGAATTACATGCTTTAAAATGATTAATTTTATGTTAGGTGAATTTCATCATAAATTTTTAAAAAGTCCCCAGAGCCACCAGGTAAAAGGGACAGGAGTGCAGGTGAGCTGCTGCAGCATCCAAGTAAGTGCTGAGGGAAGCCACATAGTGAGGGGATGTAGGGAAATGGACACACTTGAGAGTCTGGCTGGAGGACCAGGTGGAGTGAGCAAGAGGGAGGCGTCAAACCCCTTCCTAGGTTTGTAGCCTCAGTCACTGGGTGACTGGCCATTTACAGAGCTGGGAAGTCGGAGTGATGTGGGGCTTTGCTGAAGCTTCTTTGCCAACCCCGGCATCTCAGAGCCACTGGGGGCCTTTGATGGCCACCTGTGGTGGTTTTGCACAAGTGGATAAAGTGAAGCCAGAGGGCAGGCGTTGCAGCTTACCTGAAACTTTCCACTCTAGGCAGGGCCCTGGTCTGCAGTCTGACTGCAGGGACCCAGGCCCCCAGGCTACCGCCACTCACCAGCCCTGTGTTGTCTGTCCACTGGAAATCTCGCTCCACAATCCTGTGGTTCAGGCCAATCCATGTGTTTTCACGCCCAAAACCTGCAGGGTAGGGGGTCATGGGAGCTGGGTACCTGTTCCTCCTCCAGCCTAGGTTGCTGGCTGGAGGCCAGGCAGGGAGCATGGGAGGGGTGACCTAGCCCCATCCCTGACCTGGAGGTGGGCTGGAAGGGGATGGAGGTGAGAATGAGAGGGGGTACCCAGAACCCTTCCCCCAGTTCCGAGTATGAGATGGGGGGAGAGGACCCCAGCCTGGGGGCCGTGGGCTGGAGGCCATATACCCCTATTCCCTAGCAGGCTGGGACTCTGGCTGCCCTCAAACCTGGGGAGTGGAGGAGGGGCACAGTAAGGGCTAGAGTTAAGCTCCCAGACTTGCCACTATTTGTGGCTTAAACAAAATGCCCGAGGTAAAAATAAACAGTCATATCTTTGCAGAAATAACACAGTAAGGGATAGGAGAGCCATTGGATGGGGCCAGACAGGGCAGACAGGTGAGTCTGAATGACCCAGTCAGTCACTGAGGAAGGAGGAAGAAGCTGGATGAGTGTGTGTTTGATCACACTGAGGAAAAAAACCAGCGGACCAGGGAATGAACAAATGGAAGAATTAACAGAGGACCAGAGGAGGACAATGAATAAATAAACAGATGAAAAAGGGCAGAAGGGGTAAGGAGTAAATCAATAAATGCTGGATTTAATTAATTAATGGGACACTCTTCTCTTTCTCTAAGTCTCTACACAGCTCCTTCCTCATTTCATCCCTCAAATTACAGATGCTTCTCCATTGCTCTCTATCCCCTGGACCCATTTTAATTGTCATCGGTGCACTTAGGAGCAGCTAAATTATAGTATAGACTTATTTAGTTAGATATTTACGTGTTTGCCTATATCCCTTAAAAGAACATCACTCCCTAAGGATAGGACAATGTGTCTCTGTGTCTGGAATGGTGCCTGGCACATAGCAGGTGCTTAGTAAATATTTTGGTGAATGAATGAATGAAACGAATGAATGAACTGACAAGTGAAAAAATAGACAAAATTAATAAGTGGTCAGGGAGTTCGAGATTTGCAGGTATTAAGTACCATGTATAAAATAAACAAGTTTATACTGTATAGCACAGGCCACTATAGTCAATATCTTGTAGTAATCTATAAAGAAAAAGAAAATGAAAAGGAATATATATAGATATGCGTATGACCGAAACATTATGCTGTACACCAGAAACTGACACATTGTAAAGTGACTATACTTCAAAAAGTAAAAATTGGTCAGAGCTTGCATTAACGAACACAGCTTCAGAAAGGTGGTGTCTTCAGGACCCTGGGGGGTGCCCTAACAAAGGGACTGCAAAGGCCACCCTTGTGCACCCCAGAGTTCTTACTGTTAATGAAGCCATGTTCTTCCGGAGAGTGGATGCTGGTCAGGTGGCCAGCTCGACGGCGGCAGTCCCTCTCTGCGTCCTCCCATGCCCGCCGATGGGCGAAGTAGCGGTAGCAGTGGCCCTGGAACTTGTGCCAGCCGTGGTCACAGCCCTCTGTGTCTGAGAGGTGGGAAGGGAGTATGAGGGGGGCTGGCCTCGGGCAGAGCCAGCCGTGAGCACAGCCAGCCCACCAGGGAGAGAGCCCAATCCAAGGTCACTGCAGGGCTAGATGACCCCTCGCCCTGGGCCTGTCCCCACCCCCTGCTTTGTCCTCCGAGCCTTTCACCTCTCTCCTCCCATTTTCACTTCTTTCTGTTGCAGGAAGAGATTCAACTGAAAGATCATTAACACCCATCCCCTCTTGTCCCAACTCTGGTGTCTCCTCTGATCTGGCCACACTCTCTGTGTGGACCTGGGAACTCAAGAAATGGTCTCCGGAAGGCCTAAAATTTTCCTCCTGGAAAAAAGCTTGAATAGACATTTCTCCGCAGAAGATATACAAACAGCCAAGAAGCACATGAAAAGATGCTTACCGCTGTGAATCATTAGGAAACATGTAAGGACCACAATGGAACACCACCTCACACTCATTAGGATGGCTATAATTTTTTTTAAAGGGAAATAATGAGTAATGGCGAGGATGTGGAGAAATTGGAACCCTCATGCACTGCTGGTGGGAATGTAAAATGGTGTAGCCGCTGTGAAAAACAGTCTGGTAGCTCCTCAAAAAGTTAAACACAGAATTACTATGTGACCCAGCCATTCCACTCCTGGGTAGACACCAAAAAGGATGTGGTAAAAAAAAGAATGGAAAACAGGTGTTGAAATAAAAACCTGTACCTTCATAGCAGCACTATTTACATTATCCACAAGGGGCAGACAACCCAAGTTTCCACTAAGTGAAGAATGGATAAACAAAATGTGACCCATCCATTCAATGGAATATTATTCGGCCATAAAGGAGTGAATGGAGCACTGACATGTGCTACAATGTGGATGAACCTGGAAAACGTTATGCTGAGTGAAAGAAGCCAGGCACAAAAAGACATATAGTGTATAACCGCATTTATATGAAACATCTAAAATAAGCAAATCCACAGAGACAGAAAGTAGATTAGTGGTTGCCAGGGGCTGGAGAGGAGGAATGGGGAGTGACTGCTAATGGGGACAGAATTTCCTTTGGGGATGATGAAAACGTTTTAAAACTAGCTAGAGATGGTGGCTGCACAACATTGTGAATGTACTGAAAGCCACTGAATTGCACGCTCTGAAAAATTACCCCTACGTTATAGGAATTTTATCTCAAGAAAATAATTTGCCTCCTGTCTCACTTATGGCCATGGAACCAGAAGCAGAGACCTGGAGCATCATGTGTGGGAAGCTGGCAGCCCAGCACCCAACCCCACTTCTGGTACTGTTTCTGGGGCCTCACAGAGACTCACCTTTCTCGCAGAGGCTGCCTGCGTAGCTGGGGAGGCAAAGGCAGACAAAGGCGTTGACCTCATCGATGCAGGTACCTCCGTTCTCACAGGGGCTCGAGATACAGTCGTCTATATCTGGAGGGGAAGGTGGGGCCGAGTCAGAGGTCAGCCTCCCCTTGGCTCCCAGGCCCCATGGGGAATCAGGCAGAAGATGTGGTCACGATTCTGCCATCTATCCCAGAAACTGAGTGCAACGGCAGTGGTCTGCACAGATGGCCCAGTGACTCTGGAGGTCAAGAGGGTGGAATCTCACACCATTAACATGAAGTAGCACCAATGGTAGCAGATGCCACTGGGTGGGCTGAAAGCCAGAGTGTGCACTATGTTCCACCTGACTCCGGAACAGTGAAGGCGGGTTTGGCAAATAGACCCATAGAATGTCAAAGCTGGAGTCTTTTCAGAATGTGGAACCTAGAGCAACTGGGCTCCAGAGCATTTGCAAGGACTCACAGAGTCACAAAGCTGTTCATAAGTAGAGGGAGCTATCAGTTGAACACCCCTTCTATCAATCCCTGGGTAGTTATTGCCTAAGGCATGTATGATGCCAAGCAAGTCACTTCCTGTCTGTGAGACCTTTTCTTCTTTCTTTTGGCAAAATCAATTTTTCTTTCTTTCTTTCTTTCTTTCTCTTTCCTTTCTTTCTTTCTTTCTTTCTTTCTTTCTTTCTTTCTTTCTTTCTTTCTTTCTTTCTTTCTTTCTTTCTTTCTTTCTTTCTTTCTTTCTTTCTCCCTTTCTTTCTCCCTTTCTCTCTTTCTTTCTCAAAGTGGTAATAATCATGGCACCTTCTCAAGGCGGGTGGGAATAGCTCAGTGGTAGGGCATGTGCTTAGCATGCACAAGGTCCTGGGTTCAATCCCCAACAACCACATTAGAAAAATAAAAACAAGCAAAAAACTGTATTAAAAAAACTTGGGCACTTTGCTGTCTGTATGTTACACTTAATTAACAATATTAAAAAAATAATGACACCTTCTCAATGGTAATTGAGTGGAGAGTCAATGGAAGAGCTCGAGAAATTATATTGCTTATAATTATTGTTATACTTTCATAATTTGTTGTAATTCTTGTGTTACGCTTTGGGGCTAGTATCCAACAGTTCTGATGGTGGTGCCTATACCCCTGCCCACCCAGGATAGAGTGGGAGATCCCTTGGGGCCCTTTGCTCATAGGAATCTAAACCTTACCATCCTTTTGTCGTCCCCTCCCCAACACCTGCCTGGTACTACTGGGAGGTAGCACACCAGAGCATTCCCTCAGGATGAAAGCTCAGCTGGTTGGTGCTGGGGCTGATTTACTGGAGCCAAAGAGCGAGGGAGGGGAAGGGAGCATCTGAAGCCAGTATTCTGTGATCACTGAGTCCTCATGGGGGTGGCGGCTCTGGGTCAAACAAGTTTACATTCAGATCCTGAGTCCAGGGTACTCACCAATCTCGCAGTTCTCTCCGGTGAAGCCCTGGTCACAGCTGCAGCCATACATGGTACCATTGGCTTCACAGGTGCCCCCATGCAGGCAAGGGTTGTTCTCACACGGATCCAAGGGAACTGAAGGATGGACAGACATTGCAGGAAGGAATCGGACCACCAGGTCTGCCTTCTGGGAATCCAAACCTCCGACCCCTAAGGGCATTCTCCCTCTCTGTGGAGTCCCCTCTATAACGTCCCAATAAGTGATTGTGAACTTCCTCTAGCATGCCCCTGTGATGAGCTTACTCTTTCTAGGAACTGCCCCAAAGCATCTGCATGTGGCATAGGCCTTCCTTGGACTGAACTAGAATGGGCTTCCTGCAGCTTCTCTTAGGAAGTCTCCTAGAACATGGTTTAAGTGCCCCCCTGACTTGTCTTTCTCATCTAGACATGCCCTACTGGTCACTGTGCTTCTCATTCTTTGGGGCAAAAAAGGGGACATAGGTTCCTGATGGGTATGAACAGTACTGGAACCAGAGGGAACCATCACCTCCCTCATCCTTGTGGTTCAACCTCTGCTGATGCAACCTCAGTGGTTATAGTGTGGAGAAGTGGTGGATTATAGCAGTTATAACCATAGGCTGAGCAGTCAGAGAGGCTGGTTCAATCCCTACCTCTGCCACTCACTAGGGGACCCTGGGCAAATCACTTCTGTGAATCTCAGTTGCCTCATTTACAAAATGGAAATAAAAATAGCTTCTCCCTGTCTCCCAGTTCTGACTATAATGCCGTATCTGGCTCTGTGTATATCAGCCTGGGGCCTCTTGAGGGGACTCAGTGTTGCTTACTATGGACAGGGCACCCAGGGGACATTGAGGAATGTGAGGCCCTGTCCCCTTCTCTCATCATTTTGCAGCTGGGCTTCCCTGGAGGCAGAAGGGTCTCCCCTCCCCATCTCAGGGGCCCAGATGCCTTGGTGGGTGGTCTCTATTCTGAAGCTTTGGAGGAGCAGAGCAAGATCCCTCCATGTACCCCAGATGACATCCACCCCTTGTCAGGGCAGTGTCAACCCTTCCACCACAAAATACTAGAACCGAGACCCATAGAAGGGCAGGGCCTAGCTCAAAGCCACATAGCAGGACAGTACAAGAGCCAAGACTACAAAAGTCTAAGGACTCTGGAAGCCCAGCTGAAGGCCATCTCTTCAGCCCCTATAACCTAGAATTTGTTTCTGTTTTGTCCTGGTCTGGGGCGTCACAAGAAACTGAGATGATCACAAGTAGTCACCTCTTCTCTGGTCTTCTGGCCTCTACTTTCACCTTCCACAGGTTGTTTTCCCCACAGTTGCCAGAGGGAGCCTATGTAAACCTGAGTCAGGTCATGTCCTTCTTCTGCCTAGACTCCTCCATGGCTCCCCATTGCCCTCACAGGAGAAGCTAAAGTCCTTATCACAGCCTATAGGGCCCTGTGCAGTCTTCCCCGATATCTCCCTGCCCTACTTTCTCTTCTCCCCCTCTACTCGCTTCACTTACTCCGTTCCAGCCACACTGGCTTTGCTGTTTCTCCTACACACCAGGCACAGACCTACCTCAGGGCCTTTGTACAAGCTGTTCCTCTGTCTGAACTGCTCTTCCCCCAGATCTCTCCATGGCTCCTCCCTCACCTCCTTCAGGCTTGCTCAAATTTCAGCCTAATCCCTCTTCCAAAACTAAAACCCACCCACTAGCATCCCCTACTCCTTGCTTTACCTTTCTCTTTTGTCTTTATTACTTTCTAACCTCCAATATAATTTATTAGGGTCATTGTTTCTTATCCATGTCTCTGCCCAGAGCAATGATGTTCCACATGGCAGTCACATATGGCTATTTAAGTTTAAATTAATTAAAATGGAATAAAAGTTAAAAAGCAGTTCCTCAGTCTCACTAGCCACATTTCAAGTGCTCAGTAGCCATGGGTGGCTGGTTGCTATCATATTAGACAGTGTAGTTCGAGAACATTTCCATCATTGGGAAAGTTCTAGAGTGTTGCTCTAGAATGTCAGCTCCCAGAGGACAAGGGACTTGGTCTCAACGTGGTGCCTGGAATATAGCAGGCACTCAATAGTTGCTTGCTAATTGAATGAAGGTAGACGCTGTCCCTCCTGCAGTGGCTGAAGCCTGTCCTTGGGGCAGTGGCATGTACCCACCGGGGGATGGCCAGAGAGGGCTGTAGCTATGTCTGTGCCTGGTGCCACCCTAGCACGTGCATGCACACGCGTGGGACTGCCAGGCGCGGGGATGTGTAAGCCCCGCCAGGTGCCCTGAGCTGCTGACACCTGCCCACGGACTGGCGGTGACTCAGTCGCTTGCTGGTGCTGCATTTATTTTTGGCTTCATTAGCATTTCTGCTGCAAGCAGTAGGTGGGTAGGCACCCGGGTCTCCCCCAGCACTGGCAGCCTCTCTCCACCCTGGCTGCCAGTGGCTTGAATCTGGAGCCAAAAAACCAGCAATGTCCAAGACAGATTCAGCCGTGGCCCTGGGGGCTCCTCCCAACGCACCTTCCTTAGCATCCCTCTACATGGCTTCCCTCCCGCCTTTCTGATCATCCCTTCTCTAGTTCCTTTAGCAAGGAGCCTCCTTCCCTCTGCCCATCCCCCACAACCAGTCTCTTCTCTAGCTACCCCGGTAAGCTTACCCCCTCCCCAAGGCCCAAGGGTTTTGTTTTGTTTTGTTTTTAATGACAATGAAATAAGCATCCTTTCCCCCCCTTAACAGAGGCACTGAGGATCGAACCCAGGACCTCGTGCACCCACGCCAAGCATGCGCTCTACCACTGAGCTATACCCTCCACTCTTGAAATAAGCATCTTATTTCTGTGATTGAGACCGAGACTGCTATCAGACAGCCTGGTTTCAAACCTTATCCTTGACACTCCCCAGCTGCACGACTTTGCACAAGTCACTTGACCTCCCTGTGCCTCAGTCTCCCCATCTGTAAAGTGAGGATCATACTAGAACTTGTTCCATGGGGCCATTAAAACGATTAACCAAGGTGATTCCAGTAAAGTGCTCAGAACAAGGCACTTGAACAGGCAGTCACTGATAAGCATCAGACTTTATTGATGCCTGTGCCCCTGCCCATGGTCTGCCTGCCTCCTGGGCATCTTAAAAAAAGAATATTTGAGGGGGAAGGTATAGCTCAGTGGTAGGGTGAGTGCTTAGCATGCTCAAGGTCCTGAGTTCAATCCCCAATACCTCTATTAAAATAAATAAATAAACCTAATTACCTCCCCTCCAACAAAACAGAACAAAAAAATTATATGAAGGATGTGAAAAAGAATTTTTAAAAAAGAGATGCGGCCCCAGACACAGCCCAGAGATGACAGGGTGGGCGATGAAACCTTGTATCCGCTATTTCCATCACCACGACACTTTGCCTTCAAAAAAAGGAGCAAGTGTAAAACCAATTGTGTTAATAAGAGTGTTCTCCAACTCAGAAAAAGTGCCTTTTAATTAGCTTCTTCTTCTTTTTTTTTTTTTTAAAGCTCACTTGACCAGAAAAATAGCTCAATATGGCAGGCCCTTAAAAATAAAGGGCTGGAATTTTCAGGCTGAGCTGTGGGCAGACCTAGCCCTAGGAGAATAGGCTTTCTCTGGACTCCGCTGGGCACATGTGGACTTAGTTGCCAACTGAAGTTCAGTCACGACTAGCTGGTAGTGATGTATCTCCCAGAGCCTCAATTTGCTGTCTACAAAATGGGGGTGATGCCCACCACTCCCACTCCTTCCCAGCACCCACTTTCCCTGTGGCTTGAGGTTATCTGCACCATTGAATTCCAGTTGCAATTCTCACTTGTCCAGGAAGCCCTTCCTGCCATGCCTCCTTCCCTCCAGCCCCACCCTGGGGGGTGTGTCTGTGTCCAGCTATGTCTTCCCCAGACTGAGGCATCACTGAAGGTAGAACTCGAGCATACACAGCACTGTTGGCTCAGAGTGGACATGAACGTGATTTGTTGATCGTACTCATCCCCAAAACCAAACTCCACCCAACGCCTCATCATTCCCTCATTACTCGCTGTGCATGAAACACACCAAACACAACTTCACTTCCTGGCCTTTGCCCAGGCTAGTGCCTCTGCCAGGAACACCCTTTTCGCAATTCAAACTCTGCCTGATAAACTCCCACCTTCAACATCATCCCTTGCTAGAAACATTTCCAGACACCCAAGAACAACCCTTCCTCCCAGCTCTGGGCTACCCCAGCCTCTGGTCCCCAAGCACCGCCACAGTGGCCTGGATGAGACCGCAAGCTTTGAACTCACCCTCCTCTGCACTCTCATTTGCAGGGGTCCCTGGCAGGGCTGGCTCCTCTCCACTTGCTGTCTCCTCCCAGAAGCCCTCCACACCTGGACTCCCTGCCAGGACCTCCAGCTCAAATTCCGCTGGGCCCAGGGAGGAAGGCAGCTGGGTGCTGGAGGAGTCCCATGGCATGGTAGACTCCCCCGAGGAAACTGAGATGGGCTCGTCCAGGCTGGCTGCTGTCGGTGTCCAAAGAGGAAGAGCGGGCTCCCCTGGGGGGCTGCCGTCAGCCAGAGGTGCCAAGGCTCCTGGGGTTTCCTGAGTCACCACCTGGCCCTCCGGCTCTGGGTGGGGTTGGGAGCTTGAGGAGGCCATTGTGGCCATGGGCAGGACCCCAACCTTGCCCCCCAGGTCCTGGGACATGCGGGATGTCACCACACTTGTATCCACAGCCACTTGAGGGCTCACAGTGAGGCTTTCAGCTCCCTCAACCACATAGGATCCAGGTTCCCAAATCCCACCAGCATCACTGGGATCCAGTGTGGCCGTGGTATCCATGGAACCCACCGGGGCTCTTCCATCTACAGCAGCCCAAGGCTCCAAACTTGAGGTGACCTTGGGCATCAGGGAGACTCCAGGACCCCCTGAGGGTGCAGATGAGGGGTGGGGGTCTAGCCCTTCACTGTGTAGTGAGGACAATGTGTCCTGCACCTCATCCATGGTGGCCTGAAAGCTGGAAGTGGGGTTCTCTGCTGTGCTGAAGACCCCAGACTCAGACCCTGAGATGCCTCTGGCTCCCACAGGCTCACTGGCAGGCTCAGTGGGAGTGGAATCTGGCACCACATTCCCGTCCACAGAAGTCTGTGGGCTGGTTCTGGGGCATTCAGCTTTGCTGAGCCCAGTAGGGCTGGTTCCCTCAGTTTTCCTGAAGTCTGTCTCGGGGGAGTTAGGACTGGGTCCAGCTCGTGTGTCTGTGGCTGCCTGCAAAGGGGCTGTAGTACTCCCTGTTCTGTGGCTGCTGAACGTCGGGGATGTGGCCTCTCCACCTTGTCCTGTCAGGCCTGAGGAGGGTAGGGAATACATTTCTGGATGAATGGGGTCCTGGAGGCTGGTCTCTGAGTCAGAGTCAGGGGAAGGTGGGGCAGCGACCATGGCCTCACTATACTCCTTGACCCCAGTGGTGGTGGGGAGAGACGTAGGGTGTGATAGAAGCCACAGTTTGGGGGCACGAAGCATGGCCATGACAGGGAGATCAGGAGAAATGACCATGGGGGATGCTTCCCATGGGGCAGTGCTGGGGCCCTTCAAGGGGCTGGGAGCAGAGCCAGTGGCCTCTGAGGCGGACCAGGGTAGGTCGAGGATGGCTGGCCTCACACTGGGGCCCTTGGCTTCCTCTAGCTCCAGGTCAAGGGCTCTGCTGGGGTCAGGGATGATGGGTGGGACCATGGTTGGGGGCCACAGCCAGGACTCTGTGGGGGTCCTGCCACCAGGGGAACCTGCAAAAATATCAACAGTAATCATAATTATCTCTCTGCAGCTTCTTCTGCTGAGTGCCTCCTTGGCTCCAGGCCTGAGGAAGAGGGGTCTTCTGGAGGCTTGGTGAGGCCAGGGGACCCAGGTGTGATTCAAAGCCTCCTCCCCTGTCCCCCTTGGATTCCCAGGCAGGTCCCATCTCCCCCTTGGACCCCACTCACCATCTCCAGGCACATCCACCTCATTGGTCAACACAGCCCAGGGGCTTTGGCTCCGGCCACTCCCCAAGGCATCTGTGGCTCCTGTGGCCAAGGGAGGCTCCACGTAATTCCCAGCAACCTCTGGAGTAGGGGTCTGGATGCTGGCCTCGAGCCCCCCCTTCAGCCCTCGCTGGGGTTCCTGTTGCTGGAAGTGGCGCCCGTTCAACCCTTTAAAGCGCCCCCTCCTCCTGGGCATGATGCTGGCTGGGGTTGCCTCTGTGTGCATGCCCACTGCAGTGCCTGCCTCCACGGTGCTGGGGCTGGGGGCCACAGTGCTCAGCCACTCCTCCTCAGCCTCCAGGGCAGGCACTGAGGCTAGCGTGGGTCTCCCAGGGGCAAGGCTGGGGGTCTCTTGAGACTCCTGCTTCTCTGCCAAGATCAGAGGCTCTTCCTCCCCACTGGACATCAGAGGCTCCTGGAAGTCGGGAGTGACTACCTCCTCCTCCCCCAGGCTAGGCTCCAGCTCTTGGGCAGGGGGCCCTTCTGCCGACAGAATTTCCCCCTCATCCCCAGACGAGGGGGTCTCTGGGTCTCCATGTTGTGATGTAGGGTGATGAGCTGTGGGAGAAAGCAGAAGAGGGTGTGTTAGGCCCAGGAGCTGTTGGTACGTTCTGCCTGAAGTCTACCCACATTCTAGCATGCTGCAGCACAGATCTTCTATATCTCTGTCTCTACATGCCCCTTCTGTCTCTATGGCTTGTTCCTGGGATCCCCTGGACTGAAAGATGGAGGTATAAAGTTATCATCCCCACTGTTCAGGCTAGGGCCCACTGTCAAGATCTGTTAACTGGTCATGGAAAAGGATCAAGAGACAGCTTGGCTGGTGGGTAAAGCTCAGGCAGTGGGCAACTCTCAGGGGGGCCGGTCAGACCAGGGCCATGGCTCCTCCCCTGGGAGAGGAAGAGCCTAATGGGCATGGCCTTCCGACGAAGAGATTTTTTCCCCCTCTTACACGTAAGACAGCTTCTTGGAGTTGAGATTTGCAGCTTCTGAGGGTGTGGCTCGACCCGAAGGGTCATCCCCGGTCCTGTCTCTCGGGGTGGGGCCTCGTTCAGGGGGCGTGGCTAGCCAAGGCATCACTTCCTCCTAAGGGGTACTCATGGGCGTGGCTCCAGTAAGAAACGGTCCATCCAGGGGTGTTTCTCAGGGACCTCAGCCGCTAAACAGGACTTCCCCCACCAGAGCTTGGCTTTCTCTGGGGTCGTCCTCTCGCAGGGCGGGGCTCCTACAGAAAGACTGTCTCAGGGGCGTGACCTTCCCCAGGGGGCGGAGCAAGTTTTCACGTGTGTCTCCCCTGCCTAGCCCCCACCAGAAAGCCAAGCTTCTAGAGGCGTGGCGGTTACCAAGATGTATGCCCTTGGGGCGTGGCCACTAGGGGACACATCCTCAAGGGGCGTGGCCTCACACGCACCTCGGAAGCAGTAGGCATCGTAGCGCTCTCCCGGAGCCGGGAAGCCGGTGCGGTTGGCGAAGCGGTAGACAGTGCGCACGCCAGGGGCTGGGCCCCCGCAGCGCCGGCGCGGCGTCTGGATCGGGTAGCGCACGCTGCCATCAGCCAGCCAGCCTGGGTCACACTGGTCCAGGCCCTCATGCCAGGCTAGGTGCAGCTGTCCCACGGAGGCCAACACGGCGCCCTGGCGGCGGCACTGGGCACGTGCACCGGCCAGTGTCAGGCGGCGGGCCAGGCCTACGTAGAAGACCTCGCCTGTGGGAAGGCGCGGGAGAAGGTCAGAGGGGCCCCAAGGGCCTTCCTCCGGAGCCCGGGAAGGGGATTCCACTCCAGATAGCCCTGATCTGGTCAGATTTGGGTTGTGGTTAAAGGAAACGCTGGCAGCCGCAGCTGCATACCCCCTTCACCACAGCATCACGATGCCCTTACCTCTCACTCAGTGCTAAGAGGGGGGACTTCAGTTTCTTTTTTACAAGTGAGGTAACTCAGGCCCTTCAACGGGTTGCACATCAGAGAGAGGGAAAGGCTTGGTGAGGAGGGGCTCAGTGAGTAGGAAGGGGAAAGTGAGGCAGGGATGGGGGGAGGATAGACTCAGAGAAGGGGAAAAGGCCTCAGAGAGGAAAGGGGCTCAGAAAGATGGAAGGGGCACAGAGAAAGAGAGGGGCTCAGAGCGGGGAGGAAAGCTCAGGAAACCGGTGGGCCCAGGTGCTGGCTGCAGGTTTAGAGAGGGATGAGACTTGGGAGAGCTGGGCAAGGACTTAGGGAAGGATGGGGGTTAGGGAGGGTAAAAGAGCTCAGGGAAGGTGGGGGTTCTGCCAGCCCCAGACTTACCCCCCAGCTCACGGGCAAAGCAATACACATCGTAGAGTTCCCGTGGGTCTCGCCTCCCATAGTTCCTCACCCCTGGAAGGCTGCTACGGTCACCATAGCAACCAGGACGGGACTGGGTGATAGGATACCTGACAAGACAAGGTGGGGGTCCCTCTCAGATGTGTGCTCCTGGGGCCCCCAAGGACCATCTTTCTCCAGGGGCTAGCTCTCCATCTCCCTACCCTGTGTACCCCCTCACCGAACAGTGCGGTCAGAGAGCCACCCGGCATCACAGTTGTCAAAGCCATCCTCAAAGGCAGCTTGCAGGTGCCGCGGGGCTGCAATGGTGGCAGAGCTGAGACTGCAGGCCTCCTGGGCCTCAGTGAAAGACAGCGCGTAGCGATCCCGGGCTGCTCGGTAGTGGAACACAACACCTGTGGGGGAACATCCAGGATAGAGGGTTGATTTGTGCTGGAAACTTCAAGAACAGACCTCCCTCTTGCAGAATGCCCCGCCACTACCCAGTCTGATAATAAGAGATCTACTGCCCTACACTGCCCTGTACCACATCTGTTCACTCAGCACCAGAGACAGTGCTATGGGGAATGATGGGAAGTGAGACTGCTATGCCCCCATTTAGCAGATGAGGAAACTGATTAACAATGGCCATAAACGGCTAGAATTTGTCAAATATTTGCTATGTAAAAGGCATTTATAAACATTATCTCACTGAAGTCTTACAACAACCCTGTGATTATCCCCATTTGCAGAGGAAAAAACTAAGGTCAGAAAGGGTGAGGGATAGGTCTAGGGTCACACTAGTATTATAAGGGGAAGCCAGAATTTATATCCTGGAAGATCTGACTCCAAAGATAGTATTCTTCATGCCCAGGGTTAGGCCCTGGAGGTGACAGGAGGCATGGAGAAGAGTGAGAGAGAGAGAGATTCTGCCTTTTTGGAATTAAGTACATGCACTGATAGGGGAAGAACAGCCAGCAATGGGCGATCACATGTGGTTCTTGCCCAACTTAGAAATGGAGTCACAGAAGGCTTCCTGGAGGAGGTGATGTGTATGCCAGGGTTCACTGTGACTCAAATTCTGACTTAAGGTTGAGAAAAATGGCCAAGCAAGATGATGGAATTAAACATTTTGCTCCATCTTATCAAACTGAGAGCTCCTGGAAGGCAGCACCTCCATTTCAGTCATGGCCATGTCCTCAGCACAAGGCTAGCATCTGGTAGCGGCTCAATAAATGTTTGGCTGAATGAATGAACTGAACAAATCTGGAGGTAGCAGTCCCTTCTTTCACCATTTAGTTTTCTTTGAAGTTTATCAGTTATGAGAACCAGGGTCTTGGAAAGGGTATGACTGACCCCCCAAATATGTAGTGAGACACTGTTTGATGGGGAAACACTGTGCACCAGAACAAGGGGTGCAGGGACTTTGCCCATGACCAACATAGGTTAAGGGAAATTGACTTCCCAGGAGTCCACCGGATGTTCTCCACACAACAATACATTTGTTGTGTTATTCATCAAATACCTGTTGAGCATCTTCTGTGTGCCATGTCCTGTTCTAGGACTTTGCTTTAATAATTAAAAAACTTTTTTTTTTGCCTTGTTCACCTTGATCAGTTCAGAAAACAAACTACACTGGATATTTCAATAGAAAAAATTTAATGCAGGAATTGCTTAAAGAGGTATTTGAGGACTGTTATTTACTTAATATGTATTTTCAATTGACTTTTTTTAAAAGAACTACACTTTTAAAAAACATGTATTTATTTTAAAAGGAAATTTGTATTCCTATTTTAAGTAGAAAGCCAATATCTTTTGCCTTATGTGAAAGTAGGTAACCATGAAACGGACTTAAAATAAGGCTATGAAATCCTGTGAAATGTTGTGGTCATAAGAGACTGAGCCAGAGGCTGCTCTTTCTTAGCTTAAAGACTTTTCTTAAAGACCCATAGAGATTTTCGTTGTGACTTTATCAGAAGAACTGAAAGCGCATCACTGTTCTAAGGTGACATTCAGTGGATGGGTATCCCGTCCCAGCCTTGGTCCCTCCCCTTCCCCCAACTGACCCGTCACCTCCAGGGGCACCAGGTCCTGCTCATCCTCGATGCCCCTCACCACCTGGCAGCGGTAGAGCCCGGAGTCGCTGGCCCTCAGTGGCCCCAGTAGCAACGTGGCGTTAGCCCGGTGGCGGGGGTAGGCAGGTAGTGACACGCGTCCCTGCCAGCCCTTGGCCACTCGAACCACGTTGTCCTTGGCCACTAGGATGGGCAAGTCCTGCCGCTGGCCTGATGCAGTCCGCACCTTGGTCCACTTGATCCGAGGGGCTTCTCGGGCTGCACCTGGCCGTGGCCGCAGGGTGAAGAGACAGGGCAGGGCCACCAGCTCTGCCAGCGCGGCCCGCACCGACCCAGACCCCACCTTCTGCATGTGGAGCCCCTTCTCGGCAGCGGCAGCGGCAGCAGCAGTGGTGTCCTGTGTGCCTGGGATGGAGAAGGCAAAGAGAGGGCCTGAGTCAGTGGCAAGGGCCAGCAGCTACCACTATTTTCCTCACTTTACAGATAGGGAGACTGAGGCCACAGAGGTTAGGTTATCTTCACAACATCACAATGCAGATTTGTGATCTGTACCCTGATTTGTGAGCAGAAAAGAAATAATGGGGAGAAATCCCTTCATAGTTCTGCCCCCACTCAAAGTCCAGATCCTCTGGGCCAGGGATTTGACTCTCAGTGTCACTGACTCACTACATAGCCATGGGAAAGTCTTCTCTGAGCCACAGTTTCCCCAAAAGTTAAATGAGAGGCAGCCATTGAAAGGGGAATAGTGTTTGTGGAGTACCTTCTATATAACAGGCTCTTTATAAATAGCAATCAGCTCATTTGATTTTCATAACCATCTGCATAGGTAGCCATGGCTCATCCAGTTTTGGGTGACTTGAGGAAATTGAGGCTCAGAGATATCATTGCACTTGCCTGAGGTCACAGCAAATCAGGAGGCATTTCTAAAGTCTGGGCTTTTGACCACCACTGGGGAGATGCTAGGGAGAGGCACATAGACCTTTATTTCTATTGCCCCACCCATGGCAGGCATCACTAATCAATCTTCATAATATTCTCTCTTTTCTCTCTCTCTCTCTCTCTTCAGCTCATCTCAGCAAAACAGTGAGAGGCGGGAACCTCTAGCCTCCGCAGGCAATGACTAAAAATAACCTTTCAGGTGTCTTGCTCACTTTTGACTGTTCAAAGACTTTTTTCATCTATTCTCTTTTTATTTTCCAGACCAAGCCAGAGAACCAGCAGGATAAGGCTCTCAAGTTAAAAAGCTGCCCCATCTTGTCAATTCCCCAGATCCCAACTTCTCCCACCCCCCAAGCCAACTCACCCTGTTTCCCAGCCACAATAAGCAGCATCTGGAGAATCAGGAGGCCCAAAGCCCAGACAGACATGGCCCCCATCCTGGACCTGAAACAAGATGGAGAGGGAGGGAAGGGTGAGTACAACCCACCTAGACAGTCGGCATGAAAAGACCAATTGCTCCCACTCTATAGATCTGGAAACTGGGCTCAAAGAGGCCACTTTGTCTCTCAAGGTTGCACAATCAGCAAGCAAGGGCTGAGCCAGGATTTGAACCCAGGACCAGCTGACTTCAGAATCCCAGCAGTAAAGTCTTATGGTCAGAGCATGAGTGCTAGAGTGAATCAAACCTGGGATTGTCTCTCTGCCTGCTCCTTGCTGTGTGACCTTGAGCAAGTAGCTTAACTTCTCTATACCTCAGTTTCTTTGCAGGTCAGATGGGGATAACATCAGGCAGTTGGAAGGAATAGATGAGTCAATATCGTCAATATATATAAAATGCTTCGAACTGCCTGGCATGAAGGAATAAATTTCAGTTGTTATTATTAACCTTAACACTGCCAAGATGAAAATTCTATTTTTTAAGTTAGCTTCCCCAATCAAATTGCAGGCTCCTAGAGGGCGGCAGCCAGTCCCAGTCTGCCTAGGGTCCCAGTTCTGGCAACAGGCTGGCCTCCAAGCCAGCCTTTAATCTGGGTTTGCTGACTGACACGATTCTCAACTTCAATTCCAGGATTTGGTTGTTGCCAAGATTCTATTCCTGGTTTCTGGGATTTTTGAGGCACTGCCAAGTCCCAGCTGGAGGAAGGGGCCTCGCCCTTGCCCCCCCACCCCACCCCCCGAATTCACACTGACTGGAGAAGATGCCTCCTAGGTTCACAGAGAAACTACAGTTGTGTGTCCAGCCTTCTATAGAGGTTGTGGCCCATGAGCATAAAGTGGACAAATAATAAGCACTACCTGTAAGCCAAGCCAATTACAGACATTGGGACACAGCAGGGCCCTCCCAGCCCTCACATTCTCCCAGACACTAGAAACCCAGGGGCTCCTCCCTAAAGCCTCCCACCCTTCTGGAACCCCACGTCCTTGCTCCCCTCATACTGCCAATGAGGTTCTTAAGGTGGGGGCAGATGGGAAGTTAGAACATCACCTACAAACCCAGCTCTTGCACTCTCCTCCTGATAAAAGAATATCCCTGAGTAAGGAGTGTGGATGAAGTCCAGAATAGGGTCCTGTGGGGGACAGCTGTCTCCCTCCTCAGCGCCCCGTTTCCAGCTTCCAGAGGCCCGGTAGGGAGAGAAACCGGGGGACCTGTCCGTGGTGCTGAACTCTGGGGCAGCAATGCAGCGGCACTGCCCCCTGATCTCCTCCTTTCCTTCTTAGGGCAGTGCCTCTGGGTCCAGAGAGGGCTAGTAGTTTGCCTAGGGCTGCACAGCAGGTCAGAGGCCAGGTCCTGGGATGATAATCCCTAACTACTAATCTGTAAACCTGCGCAACCTCTGTCTCTATCCCAGGTTGTCCACACTTCTCCCCCTTGGAACCCCAAGCAAGAGCGGCATCCCCTGATGGCTGTTCAAGACCTGAATGGGTATTAGAAGGTGGGGCAGGACTCTGGGCTGTGCCTGATCCAGAAGGACCTTAAGAGAGGGCAAGTGCAGAGAATTCTCACATATATACACATGCACATACATACTCTTGAAGATTAAGAGCTCAGACTACATCCACGTGACTTGACTTCAAGCCCTGTCTGTACTCCCTACTTGTTGCATGACCCTAGACAGCTGCTTCAACACTCTGTGCTTGTTTCCCCATCTGTAAAATGGGGATAACCCAGCACATACCTCATAGTGTTATTGCGAGAATGGAATGAGCTAAGACTTGTGAAATCCAAGAAATGTTAACTCGGAATGCTAACAGCTTCTTGTACACAAAGCCTTGTGTACATACTCTTATATACAATAGAGTCCAAAAAGGTGACAGGCACAGGTTCAGATGCACCCTTCCTGCCCACACACAGGCCTTCTCACATGCACTCCACTCCCCTCCAACTGGACCCTCACACACCCACCCCCTTTCTCTTAAAATACCTCTTTCCCAGGGCCACCAGAGGTGAGCAGTTACACAGCTGTCTGGGGCTTGTCCCCTCATAAATAATGCATGAGCCTCATACATATGCAAGTAGGGGCCTGTGGGGTTTGGGGGGAGGGGTGGCCCAGAAGGAGAGAGATAGGAGAGAGAGAGAAAGTGTGTGTGTGTGTGTGTGTGTGTGTGTGTGTGTGTATGTCCCTCTCCCTCACACCCACCTCCTGTCTCAGAAGGCACTGAGTGAGGGTGAGTTTCCCAGCAGGTGTTCTTGTGTGTTTGTGACTGGGTGTGCATTAGGGTGCTGTGTCCAGGCAAGGATATTCATGAGATTTTGCTCTATGGTTTGTGAATGTGTACAAGAGTCCACAGCAGCTCTATGCACTGGGTGGGGTGTAGGGGACCCAGCATGGTCTCTGCATGTGGAGCTCAGCAGGAGCTATGAGCACATGTGTGTATGTGTTATTAGCCCTGGAATCAGGGTATATTTGTGTACATGGTGTGAGCATGGAACTCCTTGGAGGAGAAAGAAAGCTGGGCTCAGTAAATCATCCCAGGCTCCCCCTCGGAGATCTGAACCTCCTGCCAATGTCTCCCACATTAGCTCCCAAACTCTGCACACAGACCACATCTCACACTCCCCTGCCCAGGGTCCACACTGCCAACCACATGGAGAGGACCCTTGCTGTACACAAGGGACACATACATAGCCACACACTCTAGGCTCAGAGCCTAGGAGACACACACACTCACAGAGTCACAGTGACATTAACAAAGAGAGACAATATGGGCACTTACAAGGCAGGCAGCATGTCTTCTGCACAAAGACACACACCCACAGTCTCAGGCTCCCCACATAAACCCCTCGATAAGGCCACTCCGTCAGACACATCTCCTCACACACACTCACACACATCGATGCCAGCCCCTGGCACAGACTGGGCTGGATAAATTGTGGCCTTGTTGACTGGTGAGCACACATCATTTTGCAACCTGGTGACGTGGCCCCCCGGCACAAGTTTCCTGACAAAGACACAACCTTGGTCACATTCGACTCACAGAGGGCCCCAGGCACCCCCATAAGCACACACCTTTTCCCAGTATGGGATAGACACACATACACAAAGTCACCACCTCCTGGGGGGCCCCTTCCATTTGGGAATGTCCACAAGCCAGGGAGGCTGCTGGGTTCTGGGGTCCCACGGTCTGCACAGTCCTCCTTCCCTGCCCTTCCCCCACATCCCCCACTGGGGCCCAGCGCCAACACTCTCCTCAGCCTGGCTGTCTCCCATTAATGCTGCTGAGAGGAACAAAGCCCCAGGCGCAGGGAGGGGGGTCGCTCCTGTCCAGGCTGGGCTGGGGGTCCCAGCCATTTACTTCCCAGCGCCTGTGCCCCCAAGCCAAGCCAGGACTTCCACATGCATCCATACGGACAGATGGAACTGAAGGGGTGAGGCAAAGGTCTGTGTCCAGCTGTGAGGACCTGGCCAGATGTGGAAGTACTGAGGGTGGCTCCCTTCTTGGGACTGGGTGCCCTTTATTGGTCCTGGGATCAATAACTGGGGGTTTTAGGGGACTCTGACCCAGCACTCACCTGGGAGACCCAGTGTGCTCCCTGGAAGAAGGAAGAGCACCCCAACTCCAGGTCCCAAGGAACAACAGGGACCACCTTGGAATGGACCCCCTCCAGAGCCTCCTCCCTGAGTCAGGTTGTGGTGACAAGATCTGAACCAAAAAGACAGGGAGACCGCAGGGCACCCTTCCCCATGAGGGTTCACTCTCAGTGCAGATCCCCTTCCACTGGGCTCAGGTTAGTCTGGGGGGCCCCTCCCCACTGCAGTTCAGCCTGGACTCCTCCATTCATCTGCAAATTGGAAATCCCTACTTAAAATCTTGGGGTGTCTCAGCTCAGACACCAGGGTGCCCTGTTCTGGAGTCCCACACACAGCATGTGGGTGTCCCTGTCTTCTCTCCTAACTCGGGGTGCCCTTCCCTAGCCTTGGTTCCCAGCGCCTCCTCCCCAATTCTAAGACCCACCCCAAGCCCGGCCCCCTCCCCATCTCGGGGTTCTCTCTGCATTCCCCCGGACAACCTTACTCCCAAAACGCGAATCCCCCTGACATCCCCAAGCTCCCTCCCAGTTTGCATTCCTTCCCCACCCCGGGGCTTCCCTCCCCCTCCCAGCCCCCTCCCCATTCTGGGGGCTTCTCTCTGATCCCAGGTTCCATCTCCAAACCCAAGCTCTGCTTCTGATCCCGAGGACCTCTCCCTCAACGCGGCCTTCTCCCCACGACAGATCCCCACCTGGCTCCTAGCTCGGACGCATCCCGGGGCGGTCGACCGGCACAAAGGACGCTCCGGCTGGGCTCAATCCGCTCCGGGTCCACCCCTGCGCCCTGCGCTCCACTCGCCCCAGCGCCGCCTCAGCGCTTATAAAGGGGCTGCGGGGCTGCGCTGCGCATGCGCCCCTGCCAGCCCGAAGCCTCCAACTGAGCGAGGGAGGGGGTTCCTCCTGCCTAAAACCCCCTCCCTACTCCTACGACCACTCATCCCACCCAGGGGAAGACAGCGCCTGACCTCCTCCTTTCACGTCGTCCTAGGTGCCATGTTAAGTGTCTCCGGACTCCCCATGATGGGGCCTGCTCCATCTTACAGATGGGGAAACTGAGCCCCAGGGAAATGAAGTCGCTCCCAAGGTCACGCAGAGGGGAAGAGCAGAACTGGGATTCCAACCCTGGCCTGCCTGACTCTCCAGGGCTCAAACTTGAAGCAGTCTGGGCTACAATTACTATTTTATCCCATGCATAGAGAAGAAGCTGAGGCTCAGAGAAGCTCAAAAGCTTCCTCCGTCACACCACTGATAAAAGACTTGCAGGGTCAGAGCCCAGGTGTATCACACGCAGAGCTGTTTCTGCCACCTCCAGCCAGAACTATCATTCATTCATTCATTTCCTTATCTAATCTGCTTTTATGGTGCAACTGCTGTGCACCAGGTACTGTTGTTACTTCTGCTTTGAGCAGGGGGCACGTGTGTGTCTTTGCAGGGAGAACTGCAATCTTAAAAATTCTGCAATGGAGTATTATTCAGCCATAAAAAGGAATGAAGTACTAATACATGTTACAACATAGAGGAATCCTGAAAACATTTTGCTGAGTGAAAGAAGCCAGACACAGAAGGTCACAGTATGAGTCCATTTATATGAAACATTCAGAATAGACAAATCCAGAGGCAGAAAGTAGATGAGTGGTTACCAGGGGCTGGGGGAGGGGGAAAGGGGAGTAACTGCAGATGGGTACAGGATTTTCTTTTGGGGTGATGGAAATGTTCTAGTACTAGATAGTAGCAATGACTGCACAATTATGTTAATATACTTAATGCCACCAATTGTATGCTTTCAAATGGAAAACTTTATGTTCTGTGTATTTTACCATGATGAAAAATGGAAATGAGGGAGGACAAAAACTTAAAGAGGTCAGCCCCTTCCAGGGTGTTAGTCTCTCAGTACTGAGAATGGGCTGCACTGGAGAGAGGCTCTGTGCATTCCATTAGTGTCCTGCATCTGTGTGTGTGTGCGCATATGTGCACGCGTGTGCACGCATGCCCATCTCTGAGGGTGGGTCTTGGTCTGGTTGGGGGATACAGATAAATGGAGGACAATGGTTTTGGCAAAATTACCAAAAAGGGTGTGGGAATGAGTGAAGGATGGGGGAAAAGCCCAAGGGAGCAAGGTTGCCTTGGAACATCTGTGTCAGCCCGCTGTTTCAGGAGTGGGAGAGTGGTGGCCCTAAGGGCCAAAGTGACACTGGGGAGCTATGCTTACTGTCCAACTCCTCATCACAGAGGAGGGATGGAAGTTGGGGATCACACTGATTAAGTATTTGCACGTGACAGGCAGCAGTGACAGAAGTCTGGGTATGGTTGTGTGATGTGTGTGGGAGCTGCAGGTTGGCCTCCATGAGTCCATAGTTCAAAACTCTGCAACTCCTAACACTGTGACTCTGGACCAGCCATTTTGTCTTTCTGTGCCTCCGTTTCCCTGTTGAAAACGGGGATAATTAAGAGCAATCACCTTACAGGGTTGCTGGGAGAATGAAATGGGAAGTAAAGACACAAGCTGGGTGCTGCTACCATGATATGGCCCGTATTCCAGCTGGGGAAACTGAGGGTCAGGGAGACTGGACCACCTGCCTGAGGCTGGTTGCACAGTATGAGTAGGGTCAAGTGGGAACCAGGTCTATGCCTTTAGAACCAAACTGATTCCCACCCTGACTCCCCTTACTCCTCCACTCCCCCCTCCTCCCCACCCCAGGCTCCCCTGGCTGGTGCCAGAGCTGAGCTTAGAGGGGCTGGCCTGGGGCCCAAGGGCAGGCTGTTGCTGGGGGCTTGAATGAGGCAACTTTGCCTGGGAATCTGCTGGGCTCAAAGAGCTATTTATAGGCCTGCACTGGGAATGGGCCAGCCGCTCCCCCCCACCAGCCCTGAGTGCCCTCTCTATCCCCCCCATCTGGGGCCCCCAGCCAGGGGCTGCTGCAGGTGGGGGAGGGAGCAGGGAAGGGGGCAGGTGGGCTGGAGCAGGAGCAAGGAGGCAGGACCCTCCAGGAGAGCTGCATCTCTGAGTAGACAGTGTCCCCCAACGTGCCTCTCACTTCCCCAAGGTGACATACAGACAGGGCACATGCAACCACATTCACATCTGTCACATACAATGTCACCAACAATCACCAATACCAAGTCATACCCTAGACACACAGTGACAGCATAGGCAGATCATCTACAGCCATACCAGCCAGGCCACATATAGATCACCCTGGCCACACACAACGTCAACTGGCTGCACACAGGTCGGGTCTGCTGCACAACCAAACTCACAGCCGTGAGCCCGGCCACACCAAGAGTCCTTTCAGACT
This sequence comes from Vicugna pacos, assembly GCF_048564905.1. NCBI lineage: Eukaryota > Metazoa > Chordata > Mammalia > Artiodactyla > Camelidae > Vicugna > Vicugna pacos. Next base: position 20,779,836 of record NC_133008.1, read on the forward strand.
CAGACACACCCATTGCTGTGCACACCCACTGAAACTTAGCCCTCCTGCTGCCACAAACACAGCCCACATTTGTCCCATGTTGTTTACACCCAGCCATGCTTATGGCCGTGGGCATACTACAAACAGCCAGCACCCGACCTAGATCACTTGACACCATGTCACCAACACGGAGACAGTCCCCCCGGGGCCATATTCACAGCACAGCCACTCAACACACCCGATCTTGGCCCTGGGTGTTCCCATGTGAGCTCAGCACAATTCCTTCATGCCTCGCCACCCCCTCTCATATCACTGTCACCTCCACTTACCCAGGCTTGCACCCTGCCAGGACCGACAATTCCAGATGGAAAGAAGTGAGCATCCATTTACTCAGAGCTGGGCCCTGCTGGACCTATGCAGGCCCTGTGGATAGATCAGACCAGGACTTGCCCCATGGGGCCTGCCAGCCAAGGAGACTCTGTCACAGCCACCCTCATAGACTCTCTAGGCTGGAACCTTAGGGCAACCATTACACTTACTCCCCAGGGGGAAATGGAGGTTCTAAGCTATCTCAGGGCCTCTCCCTCCCCCAACTCTGGGATGACAGATCCATGGGAATTGCTATTTGTTTTCTGCCATAAGTGTGGCTGCTTCCTCAAAGAGAGTCCCTGCTGAGCCATACTTGCTGTGTGACTTCAGCAAATCCCTGGCCCTCTCTGAGCCTTCATTTCCTCTCCTGAAAATGCAGAACTCAATTCAGTGGTGGGAACTCCAGAGACAGACTAGGGCTTGAATCCCGGTTCCCCTGGGTGACCTCAGCCAAATGCCTTCTCTGTGCCTCAGTTTCCCTCACTAAACCAGAGTTGCAGCTCCTGCTCTTCTAGAGCTCTCTCTACCCCTTCCCCTGGGGTGAGGGGGGAGGGAGTGCCTAGTCTCCTCTCACTCTGACAAATGAATGGACCACTTTTGGCTGCCCTGCTGGGAGCTTAGAGCTGCTAATTCCTTGGAGAAACAGGAGGCTCTTTCATGCCCAGGCGCCGGTGGGGTGGGGAGATGGGAAGAGGGTATGAGGCTGGCTTCATCCCAATGGGCGAGATGGCTCCATGCCAAGACCAGGAGTGGCAAGAAGGGCCCTGGGGCCATGCATATCGTCCCTGGGAACCTTGACCAAGCAGCTATACGTATCCTCAGCTGTAAAATGTGGTGACTGGGACCAGCACAGCAGGTTTAATGAGTCAGGTTTTTAATGGATGGAGACAAAATGTGGCTTCAACTTAAACACAGAGTAGGCTCTCAACAAAGGTCAGCCACTGTTGTTATGTGTCAGCCTGAAGCACCCACTGAATTCTCCAGCAGTCCTGTAAATAGAATCCCCTCCATTTCACAGATGAGGAAACTGAGGTTCAGAGAGCTCAACATACTTGTACAAGATCACACAGCTCATGAGTGAGTGACCCAACCAGGATTTGAACCAGATCTAAGCCCTCTGGAGTCCACCCTCTTCCTAAATTCCTCCAGGGGTAGGTAGAGAGGTGTTTTTTTGACCCCCAGCCCCGGCCCTGAGACGAGCAGAACGAGGTCTGGATGGCACCAGGCCATGACTGAATGCAAGAAGTCCTGGCAGGCAGGGGCTGATGGAGTGGCCCTTCCGCTGGTGTCCCAGTTTCCCAGCCAGCCCCCACTCCTGGTGTGGACTTGGCCAGACACTAGTAGGATGCCAGGAGGACCATTCCCCTAGCCCTTGAAAAAAGGGGTTGGATCCCAGACCATTCCGTTAAAGCCAGGAACTGCAACCTCCTGCCAGTGGCTGCTCTGTTTCAGAGCCCTCCATTCATGCAGATTGGATGGTGAACCGCCCTTTCTCAAACACCTTCCGTGACTGCTTTAGGACTAGCAGGATCTGGCTCCACATATTTTATTCAAATTCATGGTCTTTCATCCAACCAGGCCTTTGCTTATGCTGTTCTCCCTGCCTACGCCTCTCTCCCCATTTTCCTCACCCTGGTGAATTTCTGCCCATCCATTAAAGTGCAGGCCTAATATCGCCTCTCCCAGGAAACCCTCTCTCCAGGTATAGCCCCTGCTATCCCAGCTCTATCTCTCCCCCTAGTTCAGCCCTTGCCCCATAGGGCTGAGTGTGTATGTGTCTAGCGTACCCACATTGGGAGATCCTCAGGTATGGGGCTGGAGCTGAGGCCTCTCTCATTCTCCAGCATCACCCAGGACAGGACTGGGCAGTAAGGGAGTGGCAGTTGTTTAATGAATCAGTGAAACAAATCTTTAGCCATGTATCTGAGGCTTTGTGTAATCCGGTTTGGTAAACTCCTGTTCATCCTTCAAAATCCAGCACGCATTCCCCCTCCTCCAAGACGCCTGTCCCTGGCAGCGTTTACTGAGAAGACGGATTTGGGGACACATGAGGCTGATAAAGACTCCCAGTACTCGCAACATCTTGGCTTCTTCCTCAACTCTTCCTTCGGCCTCTGGGAGGCAGTGAGGTGCAGGGGTTCCCAGGCTCCAGTTGCAGTTAAGGAATGAATCCGGCCGACTTCATTTTGCCGGTAGGAAGACATCATTATAAGAAATCTCTCGGATTCCAAAACTAGTGCTCTATACCCGCGGGCACCAAAGGACAGCGCCCCGCACACAGTCGTAACACAGTTGCTTTAGGTGCCAGCCTTCCTCCAACTTCGAGGGACACGCAGTCACTGGACAAGGGCCCTTTAAGAGGTGGGCGCTGAGGGGGCGGGGCTCAAAATAAACCGCGCCCCGGGAGCGCGGGCTGGGCGAACCTGAGTAACACTGCGCATGCGCAGTGTTGACGCGGTTCCGGGTATGGGTTTTGGTTCCCCGAGCTGTTCGCAGTGAAACTGAGGCTCGGAGAGGGAGCAGTTGTGCCCTCAGGAAACCTGTTCCCCTCCTTGGACCCACTGTGAAAGTTCTGGACTTCAGTCATTGACAGTTTCCCCGAAACTCCTAATCAGTCCGGCAAGGGGGTGATAACGGCGACATTTAGGAGTGAAGTGACGGGACAGTGACGGTCCTTGTGCCGTGTTACAGGTGAGGACGTGCAGAGTCTGAGACGTGAATGAGATCGCGCCCCTGCGGCTGCTTTGGCGCCGAGATACAAATCGGGGCTGAGCGAAGCCCTGAATCCTGCGAGGCCTTGTGGCGCCGAGATGACCCACTCTTTGGTTTGTCCAGAGACAATAAGCAGGTGAGAGCCCAGGTGGGGTTAGGTGAACGGAGGCGGCCAATGGTGGGCGAGGCTCTTGGCCTGCGGTTAGACCCGGGTGGACAGAAATGGGGGAACCGGTGGTGAGGAAGGGGTGGGCCAGATAGCAGGTGGGTCCTCACCGCTGGGCTCAGCACCTCTCCACGCCCTGATTCTGAATGCTTCCAGGGTGAGTTCGGTGCTGAATCGTAACACTAGGCAGTTTGGAAAGAAGCACCTGTTCGACCAGGACGAGGAGACATGCTGGAACTCAGACCAGGTGAGGCACCTTCTCTCCGGACCCTCCACCCCAAGTGTGAGTTAGAATCAAGGGTCCTAGAATTTTAGGGCACCCTAGATGGGAACAGTCAGATTGGCCAGGGAAGGAACCTGTGTACCCCCACCACAGACTGTGTGAATGAGAGACATGCATAGCAGGGCTCTGAGCCCAGAATGACCGTGGGCCTCTGCTTCAATCTGCTTCCAGGGCCCCTCCCAGTGGGTGACACTGGAGTTTCCCCAGCGCATCTGTGTCTCCCAGCTGCAGATCCAGTTCCAAGGGGGCTTCTCCTGTCACCAGGGCCGCCTGGAAGGTACCGGAAGGTCCTAGAAGGTGGGGGATTTGAGGGGGCACACCGACCTCACGGTCTGGTCCTTTCTACACTGCAGGTTCCCAGGGGAGTGAGGCCTTTGGAAAGATTGTGGACTTTTACCCTGAGGACAACAACTCGCTTCAGATATCCTGCCCCAGCCTCTGGGTGGGGTGGTCTGTGCCTCTGAAAGCTGTGGGACCTGGTGTGTGACCTGGAGCGAGATGCCTTTAGGTCTCCACTGCTTCATCTGTAGAATGGGCTGATAATAATCTGTTCTGAGCGAGAGCTTCAGAGTGGCCCATAGCGTGCCAGGTTGCCCAGCATGTTGGGGTATCTGAGCTGGGGCTGGTAGGTGGGAAATAGTAAGGCCCCTGTTTCCCTTGACTGCTCTGCTTACACCTTCCCTGTGCCAGCTGCTGAGGTGGACCGGCTGAAAGTGACATTTGAGAACACCACTGATTTCTTCGGCCGAGTGGTCATCTACCACCTGCGAGTACTAGGAGAAAAAAAGGTGTGAGGCCTGTGGCTGCTTCCTCCAGGAAGCCCTCCGGGAAGCACAGCAAAGCTCTACAAGTTCTGCACAGAAGGTTTATTGTTTCCTCTCAGAAAGGGCCCTCTCCCACCGTCTGTCCAGGAGCTGCCTCTGAAGCCAGGTCTGGGTTCCCCCAGCTCTGGGTTGACCATTTTGTTCCCTGAGTGTCTGAGTACCCGGCAGACGGTGTTCACTCGGGGTCGGTGGGCACCAGGTTGTTCTGGAAGAGTTTGAGGATGTGGTTCTCGATCACCTGTTGCACTGGAAACAGGATAGGGAAAGGTGGGCCATGAATTGACTGCAGCTGCAGAGGCACAGGCCAACCTGTAACCTCTGCTCAGTGTGTGAATGTGGGCCTCTCAGCTCTAAAACCTGGACAGAGGAACCATTTCATACACAGGGAAATTCAGACTCTTGCCAGAACACAGCTAGGAAGACAAGAGGCCCCCATCCTAAGAACCTCAATTTCCCTGAAGTTGTAAAAATGCATTTTTGAGGTTTTTCAGTTATAAAAAATACTCCTTACCAAACAAAATTGGCAAACTGTGACTTTTATAAAAAGATGAGAGGGACCGTGAGGAATTATCTCTGTCTCACATGGAATAAAACTCCTTGAAGGAAAAAGTGGGATACTTCCCAAGCCCCACCGTGACCCCAGGGGTTTGGATCCATTAGGATCTTCCTACTTTCTAAAGGGGCCCTGGGAGCTGGGCCTGGCATGTGCCAAGGCCAAGTACATAGTGGCATTTGATGTTTGCTGACATCCAAGAGGGATGTGATGTCCTGTGTTCCCCTCTGTGGTCATCCCACCTACAGCACCATGTCACTGCCCCTACGTGTCTCAGGCCAACCTTTCCGATATCCCAGGGCCACGGCGAGGTCCATCGGGGTGTAGCCAGAGTCTGCCTCCGTGGTGAGATCAGCTCCTCGGGCTGCAAAGCAGAGCAGGGCTACAGAGTGGGCTGGGCCTGGGGACCGGGAGCCTGGGTTGGGCATGGAGACCTGGATGGTCCTGTGATTACTACAATGCAGCCACAGGTCTGCCGGTTGCCTGTGTGGCCTTACATGAGAGCCTAACTTCTCTGATGAACGTGGCCAATAGAATCTCCACCTCCAGGGTCTATGAGGCAGGAGGGTGGGTGCTCAACCTAGTCGGCCAAACCCCTGGGCTGTCCTACCACCTCCTGTCCCCATATCAATCCTCTGGGGAAAGCAGGCAGTGACCACCCGTCCCAAGAGCTGTTCAAGCAGAGCTCAAACCCATCCCTGGCCCTCAGTATCCCTGCAGGGACCACTGGGGCTCTAAGGCCACTAGGGCCAGCCTCTACTCCCACTCACCCAGCAAGGCCTCCACACACTTCACATGGTTCCCGCGCACAGCGTACAGCAGTGGCGTTCCTCCATTCTGTAGGGGCAGGGGCAACCAACACTCCAACTTTTCCAGATTCTCACAAAACCCCACACCCTCCAATTTAATGTGGATCCCCCTCTTGTTGGTCACTTGGCCCAACTAGCTTCTCCTGTGGGTCTCAGCTTCTTCTAAGAAGCCCACCCTGACCTCCCTTGGCTGTACAGGTGGCCTCTGGGCCCTTGTAGCTAGCTGTCTTGCTTATCTGCCAACATAGTGTTATTCACTGCATCTGAGCTGACTGTTTATATGTCTGCTAACTACCCCCACCCCAAAAAACTGGGAGCTCTGTAAGGCTTGGGGATGGGTCTGTCTTGGGTTTTTATCACCCAGAGCAGGTCTGGTACCCTGTGAGGAACCCAGGGCCAGTGGGTGGCGCCTCACCCAGTCATAGATGTTGATGTCCACGTCACGCTCCAGCAGCAGCCCCACGATGTCCGTGTAGCCACCCGTGCTGGCCAGTGACAGGGCACTCTCCCTCTCCTTGGCCAGGATGTGGGGGTCAGCACCCTGAAGGGAGCAGAGGGAGGTGTGGGGATATTCCCTGCAATCATGGGGTCCCCAAGGCAGCTCTGTCTTACAGACACAGTACCAGCAGACTCAGCTGAGACCTTTGCCCGCCCTCAAGTCCCCAGGAAGCCCCCAGCCGTGCTGGGACGCACCCACTCAAGCAAGAAGCGGACGGTCTCAATTTCTCCGAAGGCAGAGGCCCAGATGAGGGGGGTGAAGCCTCGCTCGTCCGGCTTGTTGATGAGGTTGTCGCCTGGCAGGAGGAGGGGTGGTACCACTGGGATGCACCCCTGCCCACTCTCCCCAACGCTGCAGAAGTTGGGGTGGGGCAGGCGGCTGGGGTAGGACGTTGGGGGGGCACACATGTGGAGGCACATACGTGGACGCGCTCAAACACACAGACACAGGTACACGTGTGGAGACTCAGGTCACGTCAGCACCCACATGCACACACCAGCCTGCGAAGTCATACAGGCATGGAGACACCGGCACATGCACATGGCACACACCTTTCCTCAGGTGCTCCTTCAGCTGGCTCAGCTCCCCCTGGGCCGCAAGCTGGTGGATGGACAGGGCTGGGGGCCAGAGAGAGGCAGAGTCCTCACCTGTCCCATCCCTGCTCCACACCTCAGTTTATTCCTGTCCAGAGTTGCTCCTCTCAGCCCCTGCCACCCCACTACCTCTCTCCCCCTTGGGGACCGGAGGCCCACTCACAATCCAGGGTGGCCGGCAGAGCCGAGACCTCATTCCCTCGCTGCCGGTTGGTGAGGGTTGTGGAGTGCTTCAGGGAGCTGCCTGTTGGGAGAGAGGGAGGGCCTCAGGTTCCCCTCAGTATGTCTTGGGCTTCAGGCCGGACCCTAGGGGCTTGGAACTACCAAAGACAGCTTCTGACTCCACTATCCACTCACTCCACCCTCCCAGATACCCAGGGTATGTACTTCTCCACGCCTGGCGAGGTTCTGCGCATACAAGACAAAAGGCCCTCAAGGGGCCCATGGACAAGCCGTGGAGTCAGACAGAAACAGAGAAACAGAATGAAAGCTCAAGTTGAGATACACATTCAGGAGAATGAAACATAGGCAGAATGAGGTGGAAAGAAGGGAGGGCAGGGGGTGAGTCTCTTTGAGAAAATGTAGTCAGGGCCACGCCAAGGAGGTGACACCAACTGAGAGCTTGGCCAGTTGAAGAAACCTGGGGAGAGGTATGGGAAGACCAGTCCACATGGAGGGAACAGCAGGGACAAAGGCCCTGGGGGGACTGAGTTAGACATGTTAGATTGAGTTAGGCTCCAGTTAGACTGAGTTAGATTCCAATCAAAAGAAATCCTTGGGTCCCCAGTAAGTCAAACATAGAATTATCTGATTTGGCCATTCCACTCCTAGGCATCTACCCTAAAGAGTTGAAATCATGTTTTCAGACAAAAAATGTTTACAGCAGCACTATTCAGTCACTAAAAGGGGAACAATCCAAATGTCCATCAGCGGTTGAATGAACAAACTAAATGCGGTCCATCCACACTATGCAATATTATTCAGCTATATAAGGGATGAAGCACTGACACTCTACAATGTGGGTGAACCTCGGAAACATCATGCTGAGTGAAAGAAGTCAGACAGGAAGGGCCACATGTTGTATGAACCCATTTATGTGAAATATCCAGAAAAGGCAAATCCACAGAGACAGAAAGTAGATTTCTGGTTGTCAAGGGCTGGAGGAGGTGAATGGGGAGTGACTGTTGATGGGTCTGGGGTTTTTGTTTTGGTGTGATGGAAATGTTCTAGAACTACGTAGAGGTAGATGTTACACACCATTGTGAATGTACTTACTGCCATTGAATTATAAGCAATTCTGGTTAAAATGGTAACTTTTATGTTATGTGGATTTTACCACAATAAAAAAAAACAAACAGATAAGCAATCCTTCACTGGGTGGAGAGGGACATAATGACAGAGGTCCCATCTTGGGTCTGAAATTCCACCATTCTTGCACCCCAGAGGCAGGAGTACAGGGGAAGTACCCTACCCTGAGGTGAGGAGTTGCCAGCATCTGGTTCAGGATTCCCAGGCTCTGGAGTACAGGGGAAGAGACTGAGGACCACCGTGTCTGAGCCATCAGGGGCCTCATCCTGAGGGTCTTCAGGGTCCCCAAATTCTGGGGTGGAAGGCTGCTGGGTCAGGCTGAGATCCTCTGCAGGCTGGGTGGGCTCCATGGGGGAAGCTGGTGTAAGGGCCAAACAGGGTGAGATAGCAATAATTATCAACTCATTAATTAGGCATACTTTGGCGTTGCACAGTGAGTGTGGGTAAACTTGGACTCAGCAGGGAAATTAAAACCAGAGTCCAATTGGGAAGGACATAGATCGGTGGTAGAGTGTATGCCTAGCATGCACGAGGTCCGGGGTTCAATCCCCAGTACCTCCATTAAAAAGTTAATTAACCTAATCACCCCTCCCAAAAAAAACCCAACAGAGTCCAACTGCTTCTCAGACCCACTCCTCCCCATATACAATATGTATTGCTTTAAAAGCCTTGGCTCTGTGGTCAGCCATCTGGGTTGAATCCTTCCACTTTTATAGCTGTGAAAACTCGGGCACATGACAATTTCTCTCAGCCTCAGTTTCTTCATTAATAAAATGGGGAAATAAGGCCTAAAAAATCATGTCTGTAAACATCATATCTGCAGGAGGCCTGATACACGGACAGAACTTAATAAATGTTCGGTGTGGGTTTTTTTGGGGGAGGGGGTCGAAATCCCAGTTAATGAGTGAGGGCTCAACAAAGATGTGATTGGTTGCATCCCACCCGCCCCTCCCAAACCGATCGAGGAGGTCCACTCACCTCTAACGAGCCTCCTTTGTCACCCCACGCCGCAATCCCGGGTCCCCCCAAACTTGGGGGCCCAATTCACAAACTTTTCTATTCCAACTGATGTAGGGGGGAGCAAGATAGAGCCTGGACCCTCTGCGCCCTGGCTTCTTCTGCCCGGACAGAGAGCAACTTGATACGCGACCGCTACCCCCACTCCAGAGTTCCCCCACTGCGCCTGCGCACCCAGCCCCACAAAAGTGCGGAAGGGCCGGAGCAGTAGGTGCTGCTTCTGGCCCTTTAAGGCTCGGGGGAGGGGCGTGGCTTCCGCTGGGGGCATTAGAAATGCAATTGCGCCTGCGCATTCTTGTCCTAGGGGCTCCGGCGGGAGCCCAGTAGGTTCGGGGGGATGGGCGGGGCCTCAGAGAGCTCTCTGGAGTTCCCTGCGCTGGTCCTCCCTCACCTCCAATTCGGCCCACAGATTTTTTTTCAGGCAGAGCCACTCGGCTCCACCTTCGGAAACACGGGTCGGGCTTTCTCCAGTAGGAGGGCGGGAGAGAATTAGGAGGGGCGTCTGGAACTTAAAGGGGCGACACCACTGCCGCCCCTGTCCATAACAATGTGCCCTCTGCGGTCCTGGAGGCTCAGGAGCATGCGCAGGGATTTGATGGCAGCTGGAGGGGTACAAGAAGGGAGTTTATACGGCCTAAAGTGGGCAATGTGTGGAGTGGTCCCCCAATTCGTCTAGCCCCCGAAAAAGGTGTTCGGTAAGAGAGGGCGCCCTTTCCCGTCCCCCTCCTGAGTGTCCCTCCTGGAACTTCAAGGGGTCGCTGTCCTCTCTTTACCCACTTCCCAAGTGCCTCTTTCCCCAGTCTCTCACTCACGGACCCTCTTCTGTCTGGGTAGACGAAGGATCTGGGAAGGCGGGCCAATTAGCACAGGAACTGGAGAGGTGCGGAGTCCAGTTTCGCAGGGAAGATTTAGGCAGTTGTCCCCACCTCCTGACTTCCGGTCCCGGTCGTCGGAACAGGGCCGTGGCCGCGATGGAAGAACCTGAGATGCAGCTCAAGGGGAAAAAAGGTGGTGCGGGGTGCCGAGCGGGGCGGAAGGGCGACCTGACTAGGGGCAGGAAGGAGCCAAGGCACGGAGGGAGAGCGTTTAGGGGGCAGTGGTTGAGCTGCTGCGGAATCCTGGCTCGGCCGCTGACTAGTTTTGAAACCTTTAGAAAATCCCTGTGCCTCGATTTTGTCATCTGTAGAATGGGGAGTAGAATAGTCTCCCTACTTCTCCCCACAAAATTGTTGTGAGAATTCAGTTACCTGATATTTGTAAAGCATTGGAAGAACGTTTGGGGTGTGGCAATTGCTATGTGTATGGTTTCCCTTGTATTTACGCATTTGTGTGTTTACGTTGACTTATCCAATATGACCGAGTTACAAGTTACAAAATGCCACAAGCTATTTTTAAAGTATAAATATTTTTGTTACTGTATTATATACGTTTTTACTAGTTAATTATTCAGAAGTCACAAGTACATTTAATTGAGGCCTGCGCAGGTCCCAACCTGTTGGTGGTTTGGGGTTGCTATCTGCCTCATAAAGCAAAGTAGAGGATTTGTCTTCTGGGAAGACATAGTCGTCTTCTCCACTGATAAAACCTCTCACATAGTTGGCTTTGGCATCTTCCAGGAAGAGAAGTTTGAGATTGAGGCTTCATGTGTACGGGTTTTCAGTTGAGATAGAGGAGACAATGGTTATAACCAGAACGTCCAGAGTGGGTTATAGTTACCTCCAGAGCTTGTCACTGTTAACCCAGCTTGGGCTTCATGACAATCATAGAAGTGGATTCCTTAATAATAATAATATAATAATAACAACAACAACAATAATAATAATAGTTATTATTATTATTATTTCCAAAAAAAAGTCACAAGTACATTTAACTCCACGTTCTCCATAATGACACTGTGAAATGTAAGCTATTAGTACTACACTCATTTTCAAAATGAGGAGGCCTAAGAGAGTAAGAGGACACAAGAGTTTGGAGGTGGCAGGCTGGGCTCTGCCCAACTCAGGGCACAGTGGTACACTGGACACATCTAAACTGGGCAGACTCAGGCACAGCCTCTCTTGACTCCCAGACACATGTGGGTTCTTTCCCTCACCAACCACAATGCCCTGGGCAGTAGTGTGGGTCCATCTCTGTAGCAGACCTTGAGGTGGGTACAGTTATCATTCCGTTTTTACAGATGAGGAAACTGAGGCGCAGCGAAGCCCCTGCCCTCACAAATGAAGTTTTAGGTAAACATGTAACCTAACAAAGAATGAGAATTTAAGTATAAGGGAAATGAACAAAGTGCTGAGGTTGAGAATGAAGTTGAAGGGACATCTGATTGATTAAGCTTGGTAATTAGGGAAGACTTTACCCAGGAGGTGACATTTGAGCTGAGACATGAGGGGTGAGGAGAAACAAGGGGTTGGTGGAGGCAATGTCAGTGGTGGGAACAACAGGTACAAAGGTCCTGAGGTGGCAGAGTGTTCAGAACTGTGCCACAATACACTGGCTACTGGTCACTGTGCTTATGCATATTTATGTTAATTTAAATTAGGTAGAATTTAAAATTCGGATTCTGAGTCACATCAGTGACCCAGTGAGCACATTTCAAGTGCTCAGTAGCCATATGTGGCTACCATATTGGACAGTAAAGATTATAGAACCTTCCCATCATCTCAGAAAGTTCTTTTGGACACTGCTGAGAGTGTAAGGAACAAGCAGGAGGTCATTGTGCCTGGGGCAGAGGTGGGCAACAGCAGGCAGAACATATAGGGCCTTCTGGGCCATGTTGAGGAAGGCAGATTTAATTCTCAGGCTGCTGGGAGTCATGGGAGTGTTTCAAGCAGAGGAGAGACATATCTAATATGTTTATTAGGAGCTCATTCCGTCTGTTTCGTGAGGATTGGATTGTTGACAGGTGGGGAAGCAGGGAGACCAGGGAGGAGCTGAGTTTGCCATCTCAGTGGGACAGGCTACACCTAGATCAGTGGGGTCAGAGCAGTGGTAAGAATGAGTGAGTTTGGGGCTTTGTTTTGTGACTCAGCCAGCAGGATCTGCTCATTGATGGGGTAGGATGGGCAGGGACAACCAGCTAGCTGCTGTTTGTTGAAGCAGACCCTGGGATGAGGATTTGTGTGCGATTAACTTACCAAGAGAACCCCACAGAGGAGAAGGGGAGACAAGACAGGGCCAGGGAAGAGGCTAAGCAAGGAATGACCTCAGGTAAATTGCACAGAGGGAGGCCTCAGCCTGTTCCCTCAGGGGTGCTCACAGGTATGACTTGTGCCTCTGAGATGTTGCAGCACACAGGACGGGACATGGGTTTTCATACCCCTCGGTGGTTAGTCATGGCTGAGAGCCATCCATGGGTGTTAACTTTCTGTCACTTTTGGGTCCAGTAGCCAGTGGGCATCCTCTGAAGAAGAATCTTGGAATTTTGTCACTGGGGTAAAGGGAATGTGAATGGATACAAGTGGGTGGCAGCAGTGTCCTCTACAAGTGGGTTTGGGAAGGGAAAGATCATGAGTTCACTGGACAGGTTGATGTCCTCAAGATTGAGGCCCTGCTGTGACCAACTCCCACAGTGCATCACCTGGGCCACAGGTGACCCAGCTGCGGGGAGGGACACTGGACTCTTCTCTACTCTAGCTGGACTCATGAGCAATCAGGAGTCTGATGTTTTGTCTCCTTGTCCCTCTTTTTCTCCCCCGCCCCCCACCCCCCATTTTGCCAACTGTCGATCCTGGACCCAGTCACAGACAAATTCACTGAGAGCGTCTATGTCCTGGCCAACGAGCCATCCGTGGCCCTGTACCGGCTGCAGGAGCACGTGCGACGCTCTCTGCCTGAGCTGGCCCAGCATAAGGTGAGCCCTACTCCCAATGTCTCACAAGGTCTGCACCTTGTGGCCTGGGGCCTGCTGTGTGGAGCAGGGGCTGTTGGTTTAGCAGTCAAGGCTGGGACACCAGTGTCAGGGAACATGGTCACTGACCCAGGTTGGAGCTGGGTGGAAAGAGCTGGGGCAGATTTGGAAGAAGAGAACAGAAGGGTCTGCATCAGTTGTGACCTGTGTGGTGAGGAGGAGGCAGCTATATGAGGACCCAAGGGGAGGATGTCCCAGGCAAAGGAAATAGCCTGTGTGAAGGCCCTGAGGCATAGTTGCCAAATGTTCCTGGAAAGCCCAGACTGGTAAGGAATGGGAGTTTGAGAAGGAAAGATCAGGGGCTGGAGGGGACCGGTCTCTATAGCCATGGTGACTGGCGATCGGATGTGCCTTCCCAGAGAGCTGGGAGGATGGAAGTAGCAGCCACCCCTGCTAACAGCCCCCTCGCCCCAACAGGCTGACATGCAGCGGTGGGAGGAGCAGAGCCAGGGAGCCATCTACACAGTGGAGTATGCCTGCAGGTGAGCCCCACAGCCTCCCCACTGCCAGGGTTGCCCTGTTATGCCCCGGGGTCACCTCCTGCGCCTTCAGGGGCATCTCAGCCCACTGCCATGTCAGCCTGCCCTGCCAAACCCATCTGAGTAGAGGCATATGGATCTGGACTCACTTGGCCACAGGGCAGGTTCCAGCCCAGAGTTGAGCTTCTCACCATTTGACCCCCATGTGCCTGGGGCAGGCTTCTTTCTGGCACTCAGTCCTTCCCCATCTGTCATAGGAGGGGGAGGTGATAAGGATTCCGGGAGATGCCACCTGGGCAGGAAGCCGGTGCCTCGAGGGGCCAGCGTTTCCCACTGACAGTGAAGACCACAGACTGGCCAGGGGGGTGGATGGCAGCTGAGGGTCGGGCCAAAACCTGAATATGACTGTTTATTTTTAAATTTTAATTTCTTTCCAATTTCTTGTATTTTGGTAAGATGCACCTAGCATAAAATTCATCATCTTAGCTATTTTAAAGTGTAGAGGTCAGTGGTATTACATACATTCATAATGCTGTGTAACCATCACCACCATCCATCTCCAGAATTCTTTGCATCTTGCAAAACTGAAATTCTGTCCCCATTAAACACTAACTTCCCATTCCCCACCCCACGGTTCCTGGAACCCTGCATTCTGCTTTCTGTCTAAGAATCTGATGATTCTAGACACCTCACTTAAGTGGAATCACAATAGTTCTCTTTTTGTGACTGTCTTCTTTCACTTAGCATAATATTCTCAAGGCTCATCCATGTTGTAGCCTGTGTCAGAATTTCCTTCCTTTTGGGGGCTGAATAATATTCCATTGTATGGATGGACCACATTTTGCTTATCTATTAATCTGTTGATGGACATTTGGGTTGCTTCCATGTTTTAGCTACTATGAATAAAGTTGCTATGAACATAGATACACCATTTATTATTTTTGCTGATTTAACTTTCTTTAGATATTCAGATATTTTTCTTAACCCCAAGTGAAAGTTGTACCTGAGAATAAAAAGCAGTAGTTGGTATTTCTCTCCATCAGAGCAGCTTTGCCGGCCTCGCCTCCTGTGATTCTGTTGGTTCCCCATGATTGTATTTCATGCTCTGGCTCATTCTGTTTGCTTTGGGAGTTTGGTGACTTTACTTAGAAGTGTTGTTGGCCCCGGTACAGGCTGTGGATTGTTTTGGTGGAGACTGGACACTCCCTAGCAGTTCTCGTGTGTGGTGCTGTGGGGTTTGCTTGCCTGTTTGCTGTGTGATCGAAGGTCCCTTGACAGGAAGTCCTGCTTCTGGGGGCACTGAGCTGAGTTCTGCCATCAGCAGCCTTGGCCTCTCCACTGAGGTGGGAGGGTGACCCAGACAGATGACATCTTCCTGAGGGTGGTGGTCGCAGACACCTACCTTAGCTCAAGAAAGAGAGAAAAGAAAGGGGAGTTTCTCTGGCAGCTCCCAGAAAGCCAAGGGCTCATCAGAAAGGCCCATGTTCAAGGAAGAACAGATCAAAGTGTGTACTTCGTCCCAGTTCGTCTAGCCTCGTTGTCCGGTACAGGAGCCCTGGCCCCAGGTGGCTGTTCACACTTAAATTGTAATGCATAAAAATGAAATAAAATGAAAGATTCAGCTCCTCAGTCTCACTAGCCACCTTTCAGGTGCTTAGAGCAACTTCAGTGGATAAAGGATTTGTCCATCATTTGTTCTACTGGACTGCCCTGGGCCAGGCAGAGGGCCAGTGTACTCACAGCACTTCTCTTTAGATAGGCGTAAATTTCTCTAATGCTGAAAGACTGTATTTCCTCTACAGACATGAAAGCACCCTTTTAGTTGTTTGAAATGCTTTAATGGTTGGTGTAGAACTGAAAGATGTGAAGGGAGGTTGTAGCTTAGTGATAGAGCTCACGCTTAGCATGACCAACGTTCTGGGCTCAATCCCCAGTACTTCCATTTAAAAAAAAAATTAAAATTTAAAAAATAATCTGAAAGATGTTAAAATGGCATATTGATAGGGGTGAACTATTCAATAGTGAGATGTAATAATGAATCTGTTACTATTCAATGGTAACATAAGTTAGACAGCTTTTTATCAAGGTGAACAGACACTAGAAAAGCTGACCACGTTTGCTGGTGTCAGATGAGTTTGTCAACAGAGCAGGTGACAACCAAGCTCCCTCCCCTTTGATCTCATGGCCATTTTCAAGCAGGTCCCTGACTGGTAATAAATGGAAGTGATTTCTTTGTCTTTAATAGAAGGACTTTAAAACCACCCTTATATTTTTACTGCAGGCATCATCGCACAGGCAGCTTTCTGACATTAGCAAGGCTGGAGTGGCTTGGTGAATATTTTCCTGTAGTGCTGTTGGGAGGGGCTCTTTTCTTTTCTTTTCTTTTCTTTTCTCTTTTCTTTTCTTTTCTTTTCTTTTTTCATTTTTAAAAATTTTTTAAATTGAAGTATAGTTGATTTACAATATTGCATTAGTTTCTGGTGTACAGCCTAGTGATTCAGTTATATATATATACTTTTGCGTATTCTTTTTCATTACAGGTTGCTACAGGCCATTGACTATAGCTTCCTGTGCTGCATAGTAGAACCTTGTTGTTTCTCAATTCTGTACATAGTAGTTTGTGTCTGCCAGTCCCATACTCCCAGTTTATCCCTCCTTCCCCACAACTGGACCATTTTCATTAGACATTCATCAGTGTGGTACCAACACCAGAGCTTAGCACAGCTTTGTGGTAGCGCCTCTCAAATGGTGATGAGCCTAAACTCACCTCTTAGAGCTTTTCACAGTTGGGTTGACAGGCTTCCTTCAGGGGCAGGAATAGGTGACCTAAGAGGAAAGCAAGATTTTTTTAGGTCATCTTTGTACATTTACGGCTCCTTCAAAGCTTTAGATGGTCTAGCAGCCTCAATGTGAAAGTTGCGTGTTGCCATTGAGTGCTCTGTCGCATAAGAAAACTAAACTTTAAGCCCACGGTGAGCCCCGAGGGAAGCCCATGGAATCCCCAGGTGCTTGACACACACCAGTGCAGGCATCCATGGAGCTCTGTCTCTGGGGTGAAGCAGCATGGCGCCGACTGAGTCCATCCTCCCATTTCAGTGCTGTGAAGAACCTTGTCGACAGCAGCGTCTACTTCCGCAGCGTGGAGGGTCTCCTCAAACAGGCCATCAACATCCGAGACCACATGAACGCCACAGCCCAGGGCCACAGGTAGCTCCCGGGACCACCCTCCCCTGCTGCTCTCAGCCTCCTTGCTGTCAGGACCTCCGCTGCTCAGCCAGGAACTGCCACTGCTCGCTCCTTAGACAACTCCCTTTCTTTGTCTCACGATGTCTCGTGACTTCCTCTTGCCCTTTGGCGTCTGTAGCAGGAGAGTTCAGTCTCTCAGCACCCAGCTCCTGAGCTCTGCCGGGTGCCTGGCCCTGGGCTGGGTGCCAGGGACATGGCAGCGACCAAGACAGGTGTGCCCATGTTCTCACAGGGAGACGCACGGCAACCAGGTAAACACGGAACAGACAACATTTCAGACGTGCGTAAAGGAAGAGGGCTGTGGGGGTCTCTCTGAGGAAGTGACAGAGGTGTGAGCAGAGGCTTGAATGACATGCGGGCAGAGGTGACCCAGGGTCAGTGTTCCAGGCACTGTGGTGGCAGGGGCAGAAGCCCTAGGCCTGGTGAGCTGGGTGTGGCTGGAGTAGGTGCACGAGGGGGAGGCGAGGTAAGGGAGGTGGGCGGGGCCTCGAAGGCAGCAAGGAGGCTGCCCAGAGCTGAAAGAGGCTTTGAGGCGATGACCAGATGGTCTAGAAATGAAAAATATTTATAGTTCTTGCGACTGGGGAGAGAGATTTTGGAGAAGTAGATCTTTTTGGTCTTGTTTTCATTGTAACTTAATAAACATGCATTTGTGCATACGTGCACATGCTGTAAGCCTTGAGATGTGTCTGGCCCTGCAGTTTCGGGTTCTGGCATGCCTGTCCCCGACCAGGCATTTAGAAAGAAAAAAAAAAAACCTCTGTGTTGCTATTTGTGATAACCAAGACACAAGAATCATCAAAAACAAAAAAGCCTTGTGAATGTGTAAGAATGGATGTGTGGTGACCTGCACATGAGGGTGGCATGAAGAGGGGTTCACCTGGGATCATTTGCACCAAATAACCAACTGGCTCTGGCTGCTTGGCCCCAGGCTGGTGACAGCCATTAGGACTGGAGTTCACTATGTAAAGCGCTTTGCAGAGCACACCCCTACACACAGTAGGTCCTTGAAAAACCATAGCCTTTACTTTCAACGCAGTTTCCCAAGTGCTTCCAAAAAGCCCTCCTTGTGCCTGCTGTTGTGAAAATACATGCTTCTGAAAGACACTAGTGGCAGCCTGAGTAGTAGCTGTTTACCTGCTAAGACCTCTCTTTGCAAGTCCTGGGCGTTTGAAGCCCCCAGTCCTACGTGAGTACCAGCCATGACCTCTGAAAGTGGGTGGCTGGTCCCATTTTTACAGAGGCTGCCCTGAAGGCTCAGGCCAGGGGTCTTGGGGGACTGGAGCACGACCCCAATGTGCAGTCCAGGCTAGCCGAGCAGGCCTCAGGGCCTCTGACCTCAGTCTCATGGACATTGCACATGTTTTGTTCCAGCCCTGAGGAACTGCCCCCGCCCTCCTCGGCCTGATCCCAGAAGAGACTTGGAGGTGCTTTGGCCCCTCTGACCCAGGTCAGTGCTAAGCGGGGCTGTAAGCCTCTCTGTGCTCCGTGCTCTGAACTAACCCACGCTCTTGACATCCAAGAAGGGACCTGCTCGACTAACCAGTTGGGCTTTCTTCCTAAGCTTGTAAGATGGTTTTATTAGTGGGAGGCTGGAGTGGAAGGGGACCTGTGCCCTCTGCTGCTCAGTCCTTTGGTCAGCCCATCTCCCTTGTGCTCTCTCTGCCAGCTTCCTGCCCCTTATCCAGGCCATAGGCCCTGTCCCATTCCAAAGGACCCCCGTCCCCAGAACAGGGAGGGGAGCCCACATTTCCCCAGCCTGGCCACATGCTAGCTGCTTGCTTTACCCACACACATTGTCTCAGGCAGAGCCCAGCACAGCAGGTATCCACCCCTCTCTGGAATCCTCGCTCCACTACTGATCTGCCATGTGACCCTGAGTGAGTCCCTCCCCACTCTGGTCTCTGCTTTTCCCTTCTGTCAAAGTGGTTCATTAGGCGGCAGAGAGGGTGCTGCCACATACAATGATGTGTGTTAGAGCAGTCAGCTACTGTTGCATGACAAACTATCCCAAAACTTAGTGGCTTACGATGCCAATCACTTGCCTGCTAACAGTTCTGCCATTTGGGCTGGACTCAGCCAGGCAGTTTTGTTGGGCTCAACTGGGGGCCACTTGTGGCTCTTGTCAGAGCTTGATGGGGCCAGATAGGCAGAGGTAGCCTCACATCTGGCCCTTGACTGGTGCGGTCTGCTGCAGAGGTCAGGGAACAGGTCTAATTCTCCACATGGCCTCTCCAGCAGGCCAGCCCAGGCTTCTCCTGGGGGTTGGGCACCCAGTTGTACACATGTTCATCCAGCCTCCCCTTGCTTCACGGTTACAGATGTCCCACTGGTCACAGCCAGTCACGTGGCCAGAACCAGGACCAGATGGGCGAGGACTGCAGGAGGGCTTCAGGACTGGGAGGTGTAGTTGACCATATGAGGAGAGCATGGCGCCAAGAACAGCCTGGTGTCTTGTTATTCTGTGCTCATGCGGGCAAACATGGGCAGATTGGAGGTGCCTAGGGGACTTACTGAGCCCCTGGCTTGTGTAGCTTTCGGAGCCCCCTGCCCATTTGCTGTGATGGTTCTCCGTGCTGTGGAGGCCCTCTCAGAGGGTCAGGGGAAGCATGGGTGAGCACAGGGCCCCACAGCACCTAGAACAGCAGTTCCAAGAGCCAAGAGGCAGCAGAATTCATGGGTGTGCAGTCAGAGAGTCTTATTGGGCCCCTGCTGTGTGCAGAGCCTAGCTCTGGGAAGAGGGGTGGCGAGGAATCCCACAGGCTGTGGGATCGCCTGGGGAACATCTGGGAGGGCCTGGAGCAAGAGGGGCTGCTAAGGGGGTCAGAAAACCCACCGCATTTCTCCACCCAGTGTTGCCCACCAGCCCTGGGCCCAGACCCCACCATCTCCCTGTTCTATACCTTGTGCCCTGGTCCCTCTCACCCTCGAGCCTCAAGGATGCTGTGCTGCTGCCCTCCCACACCTTCCACACCCAGTGTGTTCCTCCTGCTCCTGCCTGGAGCCTCCAGGCCAGCTAGAAACATGCTGGATCATCTGCTGTCCCTCCACTGCTGTGCCCCTTCAGAACGAAATGCTCTGGGGCTCCTATCCCACCTTTGTCCCTACAGACCCTGCTCTGTTGCTCCACAGAACTGCGGCCCCACTCTCCTCTCTCAGAGCCTCCACCCCCACTTTCCCCCAACCTGTTGCCCCTGGGATTGTAGGTGACCTTCACAGGGTCAAGTCTTGGCCTTCCCTGGTTTCCCCTACCTCTCCAGGCCCAGGGCTGTACACACAGCCCCATTTTACAGAAGAGGAAACTGAGGCTCAGAAAGGCAAAGCAGGGTCACTGCCCATGACCAGAAATGCCAGGATTCACACCCAGACCCTCTAACCCCCAGTGCTTCACCTCTTCCTCTGGCCCCACCCAGGACCCTGCCTCAGCTACAACCTCATCAGGGCTACCCTGCCACCCTGGGGAGTCTCTCAGACCTTGCCTTGACCCATCTCCTGCCCCTCAGCTCCTCCAGAGCTGGGCCTTCGTACACAGTCTTGTGGGACTTGGAGGGGACCGAAGACCAAGCAAGTGTGGCCAGCGTGTTCCTTCTGCTCCTGCCTGGGGCCTCCAGGCCAGCCGTGAATGTCCTGAGACAAGGCTTTGCTGCCCCTGGACTCTTACCTGCCCGCCCATTGATGGACACGGCCATGGCCATGGCCCCTTGGACCAATAACTGCCACCATGACAATCCTGATCACACACCTGCCATGTGCCCAGAGCTGTGCTGGGAACTTCACCAAGGCCATCTTTCATCCTCAGACAGCCCTGTAAGGCAGATGTCACCCCAAATACAGATGGGATAAGAGAGGCTCTGAGATACGGCATGATTTGTGTGAGGTCACACAACTAGAGAGAGCAGACCCCAGCCTAGTTTGGCCCCAGCACTGCCTCTGACATGCTGTGTGATATGGGGCCTCATGCTGACCCTCTCTGGTCCTACCTTTTTCCACCTGGACAAGGAAGCCTGGACTGGACCTTCTTTACAGGCTGAGGCAGACATTTGTGTACCTGCCTGCCTGGACTGCATTCTGTCTCAAGAAGAAATGCCCACCACAAGCTCAGGTCATATGGAGAAGCCACCCTAGCTCCAGGGGTGGCCTGGCTAATCAGAACCCCCCATCTCCCAGGTCACAGTGATTGGTTTGAGATGGGCATGTGATCCAATGGGAGGTTTCCCCTGGAATTTTGCTGGAAAAGTGCAAAAAGTACCATCTTCCTTCTGTGGTTGTTGAGCTGGGCAGATAGAAGGGGCAGCCTGAGAACATTGCATGGGGCCCTGGATCCAGCTGTACCTGATACTAGCAAATCCCAATTCTTCAGTTTCACGAGTCCCTAAAATTTTTTTGTCAGAATTATTTTGAGTCTGTTTCTGCTGAGTTCAGAAAAGCCCACACTGATCCCTGGGAATTCCAAGCCTGGGAGATCATGGCCCATGGTTTGTACACGTCCAGGGCCAGCTGTGTGCCAACACAGTGCCCTGCAAAATGTATCGGGAAGGTCAGAATGGAGTCGTTGAGGGTATAGCCAGGATGGGTCCCAGGCCCACTGCTCTGGGAGGATCTCCCCCAGCTTGGCACTGTGAAGTGATTTGGAGAGAAGGGTGGCAAAGACACCAAGAGGTGTATCTAGGGGGTGTCAGGGCTGTGGAAGGACTGAGGGCCTGGCAGGGGGTTCAGGGACACAGGAGGTATTGAGAAATAACCACCTCCAACCACCAGGCAACAGGACCAGCCCTTTCTCCTAAGGTGTACTAGGAGCCTGCCACCATCCTGCCTTCCCACTGCCCCAGCTCAATTTAGGGGGAGGGAGGAGCCTCAGGTTCACCCTATTTTAGGCCCTGACTGGTGTGTGACCCCCATAGAGTCACTCCCTCTCTTTACCCTCTCTGAAGGCATCTCTCATTGTCCATCTGTCCTTCTACCATGCAGCCATTTATCCAGCAAACACTGGCCACCCTCTCTGAGCTGGGTCCTGCCTCTCCAGCGGATGTCCTGATGAGCCAGACAGGCCAACCCTGGCCCCAGGGCACAGACCCAAGGGACATAGGGGCAGCTCAGTGAGGTAACTGTCCAGGGGCGGCCCTGGACAGGTCAGGTGCTTTGAGCCTAGTGGGGGGCAGTCATGAGGTGTCCTAGACTTTTCTAGGGCTCCCTGTCACGCACAGCCCTGAACGCGACTTCAGCCCACGACTAATATATCCTCTCAAAGAGGTCTGTGGAGGACTCTAGGTTGTCAAATTCCCCACCACCCCAAGTCCTAGGGCTTACAGAGGTAATGGTTAATTTGCGTTTCATTTATGCCACCTTGCCCTTCGTGCCTGGCGAATGTCCTGCCCCTGCCGGCCACCAGGGGACGCAAGAGGCAAAGCCTTGGCCCAGCACTCTGCCTCCAAACGGTCGTTGTCCGCAGTCTTGGCTGATACTGGAGGGTGGATCGTAACCCTCTGCCCTTTTTCACCTTATACGTCCTTGCTTCAGAAAGTGAACCAAGGCTCCGCGAGGCCAGGTTACCCAGCAAGACCTCGCACCAGCTCCCATACGCTGGCAGCCTTACCTCCCCAGAGTGGAGGGAGTGGGCATTCCCAGATCCTGCTCACTAAGACTCCCAGAAATAGGTAGATGGCCAGGAGAGAGGCAGGTAGCTCCCCGTGGCACAGAGCACTCAAGCAGGGAGTCTAGCACCCATGAGGGTGGGGGCCGCCTGGAAAGGATCCCTGGGTAACATGTTGGATGCCCCACCCGGGCTCCTTCACATCTGTGGATGGAGTAAAAGGAGGCCCAAGACGGCTGCGACTTGCCCCTGGTTGGTCCACAGTGGTCAGAATGGGAATCAGACTTGAGTTTTGGCTTTTTTTTTTTTTAATTGAAGAGTTTTGGCTTTTTGTTCTTAGCCCCTTAGATCCAAATCCTGGTTTTTATTTCAGGCCTGCTCTGCACTCTCAGAGGATCCTGCTCTCTGAGCAAACAGGCTCAGAGGGGTGAAGTGACTGGCCAGAGGTTGCACAGCAAGTGGGAGTCGGAGCTGGGATGGGGACTCAGGGTTCTGGAGCCCTGAAGCCCTACCTGGTGGACCATACTATTCTTACCTTGGAGGGTCATTCAAAGCCTTCCCCTGCTGACATTCTTGGAGAGGATTTGGTGGAGGGAGACTTGGGAGGGAGCAGCTTTTGTATCTCCTCACCTCCTCACCCCTGCCTCCACTTGCCCCTACCTTCCTCATCTTCCAGGCCCCCTTCCCAGATCTCCCTCTATGGCCTTTTCCATTCCCTTCTCCCCTTAAATCTCCCTTTCAACCCTCCAACCTCTTATTCCAGCAAATAAGGGTATCCCCTCATCTGAGAAGACTGAGGTTGAACCTCTTGATTGCCCCAGTGGGGGATGGAGGTCCACATGGGGTAACATAGCCAGTGATGGAGAATACAGTACAGGAAGAGGGGCAAAGGCAAAAAGGAGGGGATGTTATAAGAATCATAGTGTGAATGATAGAAATGGAATCGATAGAATGATAGAAATGGGAAGGGAGTTTGGGAACATGAGTGGTGGAAGGAGGCAACATGGCAGGGGCAAGAGCACGGGAAGGAGCCCCAGTGATGGGGGGCAAGAGGTGTGGCCCATAGTGGACAGCCCCAGCCGGCTCAGCTCAGGCCGCTCCCAGGGCTGCTCCCAGAGCTGCTCCAGCTGCTGCCCTCACGTAACCAGAGCCTGCCTATTGCATCAGAGGCAGGCGGGCGGCCTTGGGTAAACAGAACGGCCCTCGAGGGGCCCGGGGCCTCCCCAGCCACCTCCATATCCCCAAGCCTTGTTCTGTGCCTTGGAGCCCAGGCAGAAGCCCCCAACCTGGCCTGGGCCCTGGTGTGGCCTTGGGACACTTGAGTGTCTGGTGTTGGGCACTAAGGGACAGCAAGGGCGGGGTGGGGGAGGCAAGACAGACCCCTAATCCCACCTTTTTATGACACAGTGCAAACTCTAGTTTTTATATCCAAAGAGAAATCCATGCCCAGGCTAGAGGTCCACAGTGCCCATGTCACAGTGGGGGAACTGAGGTGTGGGGAGAGGCAAAATCTTCTTAAGGTCTCGGTTTCCTTCCCCAGTGTCCCCTACACACTGATATCTCCACATGCTCCCCACCAAGTCCAGAGGCCCAGCCATCTCCTGTTGTCTTCTGAGAAGGTGGACATCAGGCAGCCACTGCAACCCACCTGCTCTCTCCTTTTCATCTGCCCCAAATGGACCTCCCCATCCTACCTCATGGCTCCATCTCCCAGCCTCTCCGTGGATGCCTAGCTCAGTCTGCTTCCACTCACTACTCTGGCCTCATCTCCCTCATCGTCCTCCACCAAAGACTATTCTGCAGCCTTTCTCTGCATCTTTGCAAGTCCTGTTCCCTCTTAGAAAACCCTTCAACCAGTAGCAAACTCCTACTCATGCTTCAAGGCCCGGTACAAATGTCCCCTCTTTGGGGGCAGCCCTCCCTGACCCCTCTGGCCCAGCTGCAGGAGGCACAGCTGGAATAGTCCACACAGCGACCCCAGAGCCCCTTTCTGCAGTCCTTCTATTTGAAAGAGCAAGGGTTAGGGATGGCTTCGAGAAGCCCTCGGTCCCTGGGGCCTCAGGGTCCGGGATCGGAGATATAGTTCATTCAGGTTGGAGTAAGTCCAGGAGCTAGCAGTGGTTAGAGTCAGGGTCCGAATTAGGGTCAGGGTCAGCAGTAAGGTCAGGAGTGACCAGTGACAGGGTAGGAAGCCTGGCACGTCTGATCCAGCCCTCTCCCGGGTCCTCCTCCCTCACTGTACTCTCCTCCCCTAACCTCTGCGTCTTCCCGCGTCTAAGTACCGGGCCCCAGAACTCGCGATGCTGGGCCACGCCCAAGTGCCCGCCCGTCGCCGCCCGCAGACACGCCCTCTATGCAAACTACCGCCCCGGCCAATCAGCTCCTGGGGGCGGGGCCTCCCACTCTGAAGGCACCTGTGGCCGCCGGGGCGCTCGGAGCTCTGTGCCGCTGCCGCCGGGTCGGTGCGCGAGCGTCCGAGGGTCCAGGTGGAGCAGGTGCGTGTCGCGTCGGGCCGAGGCCTGTGCCGTGTCCTTTGAATAGCTTCTGTGGGCTGGGTTGAGTTTGAAGGTCCGACTGTCTTGCTATGCATCGGAGAGTTGTCTAAGTAGTGTGCGTCCTAGAATTGGGAATTTGAGAGGCTGTGTGTCCCAGGGGTTGTGTGTCCAAAGGGTGTGTGTCCAAGGGTTGTGTTTCTGAGAGGTTGTGTGTACCAAAAGATGAGTGTCCAAGGAGTTTCATGTCCAGGAGTTATGTCTGAAGGAGAGTGTATCATGTCTGAGGGCTTGTGTGTCCAAGGGGAATGTGTCTGAGGGTTTTCATGTCAGTTCGGGAGTTGTGTGTATAAAGTTGTGTTGCCATGAGCCCCTGGTATGCGTCTGTGAGCTGCATGTCAGTAAGCTCCAGTGTCCCCATTTCCTGGGGCACACTCCTTTGCACATCCTAGAGGCCCCTGTGCACAACCCCATGCCTTCCTGCTATGGGTATGCCCTCGTGTGTCAAGGCCCCAGGCCTGAATGTGGCATGACATCCACATGTGCCTGGGACCACCATGACCTTCACCCACCCATGGGGCCTGCACTTCATGCAGCAAATGTGGGGCCTCAGCTGGGCACTCAGGGTACCTGTGTAGCTGGGGGCAGGGCAGTGGACATGGAGCCCTGAGTGGGAGACCACAGCTGCCTGGGCCGCCCCCTCCCCATGACTCAGTGTCCCCATCTGGGACATGGGTATGGGAACAATAGTCATAGCCCTCTGAGTGTCAGCACATGACAAGCTGGTGGCTGCGTAACTTTCGTGGTCATGGTCTCCACCCTCTGCCTCTCAGGGTCCAGGGCAGAGATGTCACCAACTGGGGTCCCTGGCTATTCCCTGTCCGCAAGCTGCATACCCAAGAAGTGAGGAATGGCTGAGGCCTCATGCCCGGCTTTGCTGAGAATCCTCACTGGGGATGGTCAGGACCTCTGGATTTGGCATCCAGGGATGAGAACTCTCAGGCTCTTGGGGTGAAGAAAATGGGGTTCAAAAAGGTATTTAGACTTGAAAGGACAAATGTGTGGGGTTTGATTCCAAAGGTCAAAGGGGCTTTGGGAGAAGTCAGCCTCGCTCCCTCCTGTCCCCATACCTGCCTTCCACCACCTGTCTGAGTCAAGAAGTGAATCTTGGCCTCCAGGGAATGGAATTTGGGGACATTTAGGGTCCTGGGGTCTCACCTGCAAGAGCTGGAAACTGGTTATCTGGTCTGAAGCTGCCACTTGGTAGGAGGGAAAACTGAGGCCAGGTGGAGACACGGCTGCCCCTCAGTTCCCAAGAGAACAAAAGCCAGGAATGAGGGGCCCCAACTTCCTCTCTCCCCTCAGACAGATCGCTGCCCCTTTCTGAGCTCTCTGGCTGCTCCTGTGACCTGAAAGCAAGTACAGCCCAATCTTACTTCCCATCTCCAACTAATGATTTATTTCATTAAATCATTACCCAACCAGGAAGACATCTGGAGAATGCAAATTAGAGGAGTAAGGGAATGAAAATAATTTGTCACCTCAACTTAGATGCAATGAGTGTAGACATGTTGGGGGTCTGACCTTCTGGAAGATTCGAGGCTCATGTGCACCTGGAGACAGATGTCATTTGTCGGAGAGGATTTATCATATGCCTGGGATCCCGTTTGGGGTCAGAGAGGTCACCCCAGCCCTGGCCCATGAATCCGCATGGGGTGTACACAGAGGTTGGGTCCCATTTCTCAGCCCCCACAAGGGCCTCCCTAGGCCTGCATCTTAGGGGCTTGTGAGGCTGCCTGTTGCCCCCAGGTGACCCAAGAATGAGTGTCTCGGACCCCACTGATGCCCAGGCCCACTTTCTAGACTGGGCAGCGGGGAGGGTGAGTTAGGGGTGCAGCCGGACAACCCTGGGGTACACGCCCACGCTTGAGTGAGGATCTGGGGTCCTGCCGAGTGGCTCTGGGGAGAAGCCCGCTTCCTCCTGTGTAGTAGAACCGGGTCAGCTGTCTCCGCTTCACTGGGCTATCTGAGTCAGGCTGGTCCTGTGTGTAAATGAGGTGGAGCGTGGGCCCGGGCAGACAGTAGGCACTCAACAACAAGAGGTGCCATCTGAACTATGATCGAGTGGATGTGCCTCTGAGCCCCATCCAGGCCCACCCTCACCGCCCGCTCCCCCTGGGGCCAAGCAGGCTCAGGCCTTTCAGCTTCTCTGTCCTGATCTCCTCCAGGTTCATGTTCACTGGAGGTTGAAGTAGAGTCCTCGGAAGGGAACAATCCAAGCAGGTTGTCATAACGAGTCACTGCTGTGGACACAGGACTGCCTCTATTCAGTTTCCACAACCAAAGACTCCACCATCTCCCTCTGGATGCTGTCCTGGCCTCCTGCTCCCATAGGGCTTCTCCCCACAGCAGCCACAGGGTCTTCTGAAAACCCTGAATCATACCACAGCCCTCCCTCCCCTGCTCATACACCCTCCATGGCTCCCCACTGCTCTATAGCCCACTCTCTTACCTGATCTCTTAGGCCCTTAGGCCCTGCTCACCCATCCATACCCAGCCATACCAGCCACCCCCATACCTGGAACGCACT
Source organism: Vicugna pacos (assembly GCF_048564905.1). NCBI lineage: Eukaryota > Metazoa > Chordata > Mammalia > Artiodactyla > Camelidae > Vicugna > Vicugna pacos. The sequence goes on from NC_133008.1 coordinate 20,807,249, forward strand.
GAGCATGTTTCCACCTCAGAGACTTTGCATCTGCCATACCTTCTACCAGGCAACCTCTCACCCACATCCCTTCATGGCTGGTCTCCTTTCATCCTTGAGGTCCCCTTTTCAGAAAGCCCCTTCTGGCCTCTTTGTCCAAAGCAGCTCCCTCCCTGCCACCCCTCCCCACTGCCTCCCCCTATTGAATTTCTTCATCAGAGGCCTCTGTCCCTGACACAGTTATGTGTCTGTCTCCCCAACCAGACTGGGCAATGGGGAAGTCCAGGCTGGGTCTCTCCATTCCCTGTCCTTGTATCCCTGGCACCTTGGTAAGCTCCCAGACATTTCTGGGGGAAGAAAGTGGGGACCAGGGATGCCCCAAAGGCCCCATCTTAGGTTCCCCACTGGCCATGTCTTGGGTCTACTGGGCTATGGGCTGAGTCCCTTCTGCCCAGTGCTGACAGATGTGCTAATTTCCCAAGCAGGGAGGCCTGGACCTCTGGGGATGAATTTCTGGGGCCCTACAGGGAGATTTTCTCTGGAACAAAGAGATAAACTTTGGGCTGTTCCTGCAGCTGCCACTGCAGCTTAGGGGACATCACTGAGGGCCTTGGGTGGCTCAGGGCTCTGATCTGTGTGAGATGGCAGATTGGGGAGTCTTCTCCCAGCCCTGGAGGTAGGGGTCCCAGACTGTATGGGAGGTGGGATGGGGCGGTGAGCCTCTGTTGGCAGTGGACAGGGAGGGCAGCTGGGTACTGCATGTTATTATGACATAGTTTCCTTCTGAGATGGGCGCTGGAACCTTCACAGAGTCGGCCCCTTGGCCTGAGAGAAGTGTGAGCACCATCCAGTTGGCTGGTGTGCTTTTGACTGTTGAGAGCAGGGGTCTCAAACTGGCGACCAGACAGGGCCTCATATTTGTTTTGTGAGCCATGAAGTGTTAAAAGGAAAACTAAACCAGTTGCCAATGTTTCTTCTGTTTGTTAAGCGGTTGTTTGCTCATTCATTCAAGGAAGGGTGGTTGCCAGCCTACTGTGTGCCGGGTGTAGGGAAGCCTCCATCCCTGGCCTCATAGAGCCGACATCCTAGGAGGGCGACATGATCATCAAAGAAAGTAGCATAGAAGCACAGAAAATATCTGGTAGAACTAAGTGCCACAGGGAGAGAGAAGTCTGATCTGGGGAAATACGCACCTCTGGGGAAGAGATTTTTGCCCAGGCTCGACAGATGTGTAGCAGCTTCTCAGACCTGGGTGAGCCTGAGAAGGATGTTTCAGGGAGAGGGCGCAGCACAGGCAAAGGCCTGGCGATGGGAAAGTGACAGGTCTATCTGGGGCTGGTGTTTCAGGTGTCTGGAAAGGGGCAGAAGGTGAGCTGGAAATTTGCCAGTAGATGAGGCCTCCCTAAAGAGGAGGGGCAGGTGAATGGATGCCTGAGGAGCCCCAGGGGGCCATGGTACAAGCAGGGAGACTGAGGCTCGGAACGTGTCAGGCAATGAGTGTAGAGTGGAGCCAGGATATGAATACTGGTCTAGCCAGACCCACAGTCACAGCCAGGCCCACGTACCTCTCAGCACATGGCCACACATGGCAGGTCCCTCCAAGGAGGGGTCTGTGGGGGAAGGTCTGAAGGTCCCCCACTGGGCCTCAGTTTCCCCATGGATGCCAGAGAGACCTATGCACAAAGGGGCCCCCAAAGGACCTTCTCCAGCTGGAACATTCTGGGTTTTTAGGATTCAGAGCCACATGAGGGTAACACACTCCACCCACAGACCCCCACAGTCTCCAGAAATACCCCACAGATCCCCATGATCCCCTGCCACCTGTACCAACGTAGCCTGTGGTCGCCATGCACGGTCCATATATGGGGGTCTCTGAGATCATCACCCCGGCACCTCACCCTCAGGACCCCCACCCCCCAGCCCACATCTCTCCCCCAGGGGGTGCTCCCATCCTGCCTCAGGAAGCCAGAGGATGGGCAAAACCACTGCAGGGGAGGGAGGCCCTACCTGAGTCTGGGGGCCTGCATGTAATGGGAGGACCAGCACAGATTTGGGGAGCTCTGCTTGTGTCTAGCGGGTTTGCATGTTGTGGGGGAGCTGGTCTGTTTGGGGGCATCTGCATATGTTGGGAGGTCTGTGGGCATTTGGGGGATTGGCGTGTTGGGTCTCTGTGTGTGTCTTGGGGGTCTGCAGGTAATTGGGCATCCACGTGTGCAGGGGGACCTGAGTGTGTTTTGGGATTATGTGTGTTTGGAGAGCCGTGTGAGTTTGGGAGGGGTCTACATGTATCATGCACTACATGTGTTTTGGGGACTCATGTATGCAGGGATCCATGTGTGTTTGGGGTGATGCATGTGTTTGAGGATCTCCCTGTGAGCAGAATCTCCCAAACTCACCCCCAACTGTACATATGAGGAAAGGGCTTCTCCCTGGCCCCCATGCCCCAGCACCCTTCCTGGATCTGCAGGGGGCCCTCTGAGCTGGGCACTCAGGGCTGGGGAGAAGTGACCCCAAGAACTTCTGGGACAGGTCAGGGCCCAGTGATTACAAAAGCCACCTGCATAGGGAAGGAGAGATATGCCACTTCCAGAGCACCTACTGTAGAGCACTCCCCAGCTCAGGGATGTGCCCCCGACTCCTCATATTCTGGGGTAAGAAACTGAGGCCTGGAGAAATTTGGCCACACAGGAGTCACTGCCAGAGCCCACCCTCTCCCTAGGGCAGGTGAGGGGCTATTGTGGGCTGAGCCAGCCCCTAGGTCACCTACAGTGCCCCCCCACCTGGGCCACCATCTCCCTAGGCCCCCAGGGGAAGAGGCGGCCCAGGGGCCCCGGCTGTGGTGGGGGAGGGTCGCCAGCAGCTGGGGTCGGAGCTGCTTGAGCCCTCAAGAGAGGGGAGGGGGGGTCCCGACTTTCCAAGGGGCTCTTCCTGTCGCCTGTAATGAGGTACTTGGGGAGCAGGTGATGAAACCACCGCCTGGGTTGCGTGAGGCGGGGCCGCCGGCCTGATTTGCTGCAGCGCCCAGGAGCAGCGCCCCCTCCCCGCTTCGTCGCGTCCCGCGGGCCCTCACCTCCCCACCACCACCCACCTGCCTCTCACTTCTCCTTTCCCCCTCTCCTTTCCCGGCCTGGGTCCCCCACCAAGCTGAGGCCTCTGGGCTCAAGGGTCTGGCAGCGTGGCTCTGCCACTTGGCCCTCCATTAAAGCCCCACTGGGAGCCTAGAAGAGGAACTTGACTGTTCCTGGTCTTTTCTCTCACAGCCTCATGGCAAAACCTTTGAGATCAGGATGCTGTGACCCATTTTATGGAGGAGGAAATGGGGGTTTGCTGTCGTCCAGCTTGTCGCAGTGACTGTCACTGGGGTCTTGCAACATGGCATGTTGACTCAGCGTCCCCAGTTCCAAGGCCCCTCTTCCTTCTGGCTAATGGGAGGCCAGAAGACAAGGTCCATAGAACGCCCTCCACTGCCCCCTCCTCCCCAGCTGGTGGGAGGATTCTCACTTCCATTTACAGGCGAGAAAATGGAGTCCTTCCATGGAGAGAGGGCAGCAGTGAAGGGTCAAGGAGAGGGTGGGATTCCTTCCAGCCCCCCCACCTCCAACTCCAAGAAAGGCATCTTAGAGAGAGGAGACAGTCATGGCCTGAAGGACACCAGGGGTGTTTGTTGATGAATTTACTGACCACAGGTATCACCTAAAAGAGTTTACAATGCTCCAGGCATTCACGAAATCTTCCTTCATCCCCCTACTTTTCCCCTGAACAGTGCTCAGGTCTAAAACCCCAAGCACCTTCCAAACCCCAGGCATATGCCACTAGCATGTCCTGTCCCCTTGGTCACCAAACAGCCCATCTGTTTCAGCCTGCCTGCGGCCCCCATCCCAGTTCAGGCCCCACATCTCCCACCAGGACACCTGCCCCAGCCTCTCCCTGTCACCTCACTCCTGCCCAGACAGGCGCTGCTCCTCATGGCAGCCAGGAGCAGAGGGGAGTTTTTTAAAAAAATCTTTTGGTTGAGATAAATCTCAGAGAAAAATGCAAAGATGATTGGAGTAGGGCTAAAAAGTTTGCACAAACTAAATACACTTGTGTACCCAGGCCCTGGACCAGGGACCAGAACACCCCAGCCCTGAGACTCCCGCTGTGCTGTTATAGTGTCTGCTCGTAGTGGCCGCTGTGCTGATAGTCGCTGTACGTGAGCTTTGTCTGTTCTGGAACTTCACACAGATGGAATCACATGTTGTGTCCCCTTTATGAAGCCCAATGTTGTTGAATCGGCACAAGGTCTGGGAGATTCACCTGTGTAGTTGCATGGAGCTGGAATGCATCCTTTTCCTGTGCTGTATAGTCCGTCTGCCATAGAACCTACCAGAAAGTATTTACCAATTCTCGAATGGAGAGCATTTGGGTCATTTCCAGTTCAGGGCTATGACGAACGAAGCTGCTGAGAACATTCTTGTCTGTGTCCTTTGGTAAAGCATGCACCCATTTAGGTGAATACTGAGGAGAGGGTTGCTGGGTCAGAGGGCAGATTCGTGTTCTGCTTTAGTAGATGCTGGAGAGTTTTCCAGAGGGGCTCTACCTGTTTCCCCTCCCACCAGCAATGTGTGAAAGTACAAGGGGATTTTCAAACTGTTAAATCCCATTCTGACCCTCCCCTGCCCCCAAACTCTCCATGGCTCCCTCTTGCCCTCAGAAAAAGCCCACACTCTTCACTGTGGCCCATGAGGACCTACGTGGTCCAAACCCCACAACTGTCTCCACCACCATCCCCCTTCCACCTCCCCCTTGCTCACGCTATCCAGCCACACAGACATCTTTGCTTTTTTCAAGATGCCAAACTGATGATCACTCTGGGCCTTTACCCATGCAGTTCCCTCTGCCAGGAACACCCTTTCCTCAGATAGTCCTCAAACTGACTCATCCTTTGCTTGGCTATGTCCCTCTTGTGCTTCAAGTCTCGGTTCAAATGTCACCTCTTCAGAGAGATCATGACTTAGGCAGTTCCCATTGTTTTCAAGGGTCTGAGGCCATTTAAAGAATGTTGCCCTTTTAATAGTAGGTCTCGAATCACTTTTCTAATTTTCTATGGTCATTGGTCTGTTTAAGCTTTCTATGTCTTTTCAGGTGAGTTTCTCACAATGTTTGGTATGTGGTTGATGCTTGATAAATGCTAAGTAGGAGGTGCAAAGAAAGGGGTGAGGAGATACTGGACTCTTGGCCCCATCTGCTCAGACCCCTGGCAAGTCTTTCCACTGAGGCCCAACTATTTGCTTCCCCTTCGGAGATGCCTTCTTGGATTTCTCCTGACTGTTCTTCCCTGCTCTGTTCCCAGATTATTGGGTCCATCTCTCTGCCTCTCTGCTGAGCCGATGCCACAAGCTCTCTGCTTTCTACCTGGACATTGGTGGGGGTAGGGGAAATATGTGCACAGAAGAAGCCTCCCCCAACCTCAGCCTCCCCCAACCCCAGCCTCTCCCTCGTGCCCTGCACATTTAGCACGCACCGCCACCTCCCCCCAGCAGTTCCGATCACGCCAACATCTGGAGAACGGGCCGCCAGGTCTGTCTGCGGCTCAGGGTGGGGATTTGCATGTAAGTACAAATATATATGCACACCCTGGGCCTTCCGCCTCCGCATTCCTTGGCTGACCCTTTACACCTGGGCCTGAGGCAGGGCAACGCTGTGTGGCTGGATTTGCATGCGCGTGTATTTCTGGGTAAGGAGTCAGCTGGGGGAGTCTGAGAGGAAGTTGTTGAGGGAAGCTGGGGGGAGTTCAGACGTGTCCCTGTTGACCTGCTCCATTCACCAGGTCTTCCCTGTCACCCCTGTGTCTGGTCCTGAGGGACTTCCAGCCTGGGGGAGAGGGAGAGCTGGATATACAGCACCACCAGGCCCGCAGGGTCAGAGCTGGAAGGGCAGGACAGGGGCTGTGGGAGTCCAGAGTGAGGGCAGAGGGGGCTTCCTGGAAGAATTGATTTTTTGAGCTGGGCTTTGAAGTGTGAATAGGAGTTGGCCAGGTACAGAAGAGGCAAAGGGACTTTTTAGGCAGACACATTTTGTTAAAGGTAAAGAAAGGTAGGCAAGGGCTGACTGGGGCACGACCCCGAATGCCAGGTTGGGGGCTGAGACTTCCTTTTTCCTGAGGACGGTGAGGAGCCATAAAGAGCTGTGAACAGGAGGGGCATGATCAGAACTGTGTGGTGGGTAGATCCCTCAAAGGCCAGAGCTGGGGATGACTTTGGTTCCTGGGTGAGGATTGGGAATTCCAAGGTCACCAAGGGTCAGAAGAGTCAAACCCCTGCATGAGCCCATCTGTGCCTATCAGGTCTGGCTCCAGGGATGGCAGAGGATCTGGTAGCTGCTGGAGGACCCAAGGAGCCCTGGAGAACAGTGACTTAAAGTGCATGGTGCAGGCCAAGTACAGAGGGGCCTCACCCCCAACTCTGCCCAGATGGACACAGCCTTGGCCTCCCTCCAGTCTCCTGTTATCTCTATCCCTGCCTCCAGCAGTCTTGCTCCCCATGGCAGCCATGGCCATGGCCAAGTTTTACAATGATGAATCAAACCCCATCCCTTCTTGCCCAAACCCCACCCTTCATGGCTCTCCATTGCTCTTAGACCAAAACCCACAGCTCTCCCAGCAGCTCAGAGGACCCAGATTGTCCCTGCATCAGCATCCTCTCCCCATCCTCCTCACTCCAGCCTTGTTGATGAGTCTCCTCCCTCCTCAGGGTCTTTGCACCTGCCCTTTGCACATGTCCTTTTCTGATATGGGGACAGATGGAGAAGGGGCCAGGGTTGGATCTTCCAGGCCCAGAGACTCATGTCCTAGTCCCATGTTCCCATGGGACCCCAGGCGTGGGGGGCATTTCCGGAGTCATCTTGGCATGGAGACCTCCGGGCCAGTGCCCTCCTCCTGTCCCCAGGGACCCGTCGGGGCGGGGCTAATGCATCCCAGCCGTGGGAACTAGCCTGATTCCGGCCGGGGATTAAAATTAGCCCCAGAGGTTAAATTTAGCAAGTCAAGCTGGAGCTGCGGGGCTAAGGTGGGGGCTCCCATCAGCCTGGGCACTGCCTCATCGTGACCGCTCAGAGATCCAGCCCGAGAAGGTGGAGGGTGTGCCTGCGGTCACATAGCGGGCTGCAAATGATGGGCTGGGGTCTGGGAAGCAGGCATGGCTACTTCCAGCCAGGCCTGCATTTCCCTACGCTTCCCAAGAACTCATCCCCAGGCCTTGTTCTGGGTACTGGGCACTTCATGCCCACCCCATTCACAGAACAGCAAAGTGAGGCCAAGGGAGAGGCTTCCCTGGCTGAGGACTGCCCATCTGGTCAGAGGCTGGCTGGGACCTGAGTTCTGACCCACTTCACCTTGGGCAAGCCTGTGGTGTGATCCCAGTCACCTGTGGCAGGGGAGGGCTGAGAGGTGGAGTGTGGTCATAGAAGTTGGCAGAGGTGGGTCTCAGGTCCCGGGGGCCACGAGGTGGCCATCTGTATGGCGAGGTGGGTGCTGCAGACCGACAATATGATTCCTTGGTTCCCAGGAGCCCTGCATGGGGGCCGTGGGGAAAGGCCTGGACCCTGTCTTGGGGATATGCTGTCCTCACTGAGCTGTTCATTTTTACCCATGGGGCCCCCGCCAGGGAGATTTGAGATCCCAATGAGGAGGGTCCAGGGTTTCTCCCCAGTTGCCCTGGGCCCAAAGCCCCCCAGTCTGAAGGCTCCAAGCCTAAGGTCTTTCCAAGGTATTCCCCCTCCTCCTGCTGGAAAGTGGGGCAGGGGTTGGGGTTTCTGTTATGTTCTCCCCTCCAAATTTCTAAAAAAGAAATCTATAATCACCGAGGGAGAAAAGTTAGAAAATTTAAATTATCAGAAAGAAAGAAAAAAAAAAAAGACAAAAAGACCACACATTATATGATTCCATTTACAAGAAGCATCCAGAACAGGCAAATCCACAGAGACAGAAAGCAGATTATGGTTGCCAGGGGCTGAAGGAGAGAGATGGGGAGTGACTGCTCCCGGGTCTGGGGGTTACTTTTGGGAGGATGAAAGTTTCCAGAACTAGGCAGAGGTGATGGCTGCACAATGTTGTGAATACTCTAAACGCCACTCAATCACACACTTTAAAATGGCGAATGTTATATTATGTGACTGGCATCTCAATTTTTAAAAACGGGGAAAAAACTCACCCATAAATTTCCACCCAGCGGTGACTCCCAGCATGAGCATTTCCTTCGAGTCTTTTTTCCACTCTCAATGCAATTTTTAAATATATGTTTTATATATTTTTAACATATGTTTTCTGGTAACCACAGCCCTCAGCCTTGTTCATTGGAGGGCTATTGTGGGATTGCACAAGTTAAAAGGTGTTCGATGTGTGGACCAGGCTCACTTTCAGTGGCTCAGGATCACTGAGCACCGCTGGGTGCTGGCATTAGCTCAGCCTCCAGCCCGGCCTGTGAAGGGCTTTTAGGCTGTTGTCTGTGTTCATAACAGCAGTGCATAAGTGGCACCTGCTGTGTTCTGGTCAGACCTGGATGCCCTATGTGGGTTAGCTCGTTTTACCCGCCAAGAGCATTGGGCAGTGCACAACACTGTGTTTTTAAATTGAAGTATAGTTGATTTACAATGTTGTGTTAGTTTCTGGTGTACAGCAAAGTGATTCAGTTATATATATATATATCCTTTTTCATATTCTTTTTCATTATAGGTTATTACAAACTATTGAATATAGTTCCCTGTGCTATACACTTGGACCTTGTTTATCTATTTTATATATAGTAGTTTGTATCTGCTAATCTCACTCCTAATTTATCCCTCCCCCTCCCTTTCCCCTTTGGTAACCATAGGTTTTTTATCTACGTCTGTGAGTCTGTCTTTATTTTGTAAATAAGTTCACTTGTATCATTTTTTTTATATTCCATGTATAAGTGATATCACATGATATTTGTCTGTCTCTGTCTAACTGACTTTACTGAGAATGATAATCTCTAGGTGCATTCATGTTGTTGCAAATGGCATTAATTCATTTTTAATGGCTGAGTAGTATTCCATTGTGTGTGTGTATGTATGTGTGTATGTATATGTATGTGTGTGTGTATGTATATGCATGTATATATATATATATATATCACATCGTCTTTATCCTGTCATCTGTCGATAGTCATTTAGGTTGTTTCCATGTCTTGGCTGATGTAAATAGTGCTGCTATGAACACTGGGGTGCACGTATCTTTTCAAATTAAGAGTTTTATCTGGATATGTGCCCAGGAGTGGGATTGTAAGATCATACGATAACTTCATACAGTAACTCTATTTTTAGTTTTTAAAGGAATCTCCATACTGTTTTCCATAGTGGCTGCACCAATTTACACTCCCACCAGCAGTGTAAGAGGGTTACCTTTTCTCCAAACCCTCTCTAGCATTCATTGTTGGCAATGCACAACACTGTTATCACCACTGCACAGATAGGGAAGCCCTAGGGGGCCCCACAATTACCAGCTTGTCTTGCTTTAGAGCCTCAGGTGAGAGCATCTGCACCTCTCAATCTTTTCCCTTTGGTCAGCCTTCTCCTTATAAGGCCTGGGCCAGAGGTGTTCAATGAGCATCTACTGCATCCTGTGCTGGTCAAGGTGGGGGGCCCCTTCATCTCCCTCTCAGCACTGGGCAGGGGCAGCCAGAAGGTAGGCTGGTGTGCCTGTCCCCACTCTCTACCTCCCCACTCTTCTCTCCTCCTTCTCCCCAACCTCTAGACCAAGGTCACTCCACCCAGCCAGGGACAATGGGGAGGAAAAAAATCCAGATCTCCCGCATTCTGGACCAAAGGAACCGGCAGGTGAGTTTCCTGGGTAGAAGAATGGTTGGGGGAAGGGCATTCTTGGCAGAGGACACGGCCTGGGCAAAGGCCTCACTGAGGGGACCTACAAGGTAATGAGGAGGCTTGATACAGGATTGGGAGTTGAGATGTAGCATTTACTCATTCTCATGATGATTTATTCACCTACTTTCCCTGTTGATGGGAGCCCCAGTCACAGGGGAGATGGAACTCGACACAAACACACCCAACCCAAAGCACTGGACCAGAGGGAGGCCCAGAACTGGGGAAGCTCAGAGTGAGAGTGTGGGCTCTGCCTGGAGGCCAAGGAAAACTTCCCAAAGGAGAGGACATTTGGACTGGGTTTTGAAGTATCAGTGGGAGTTTGCCAGGTTGAGATGCGAGGAGTAGAACAGCCAGAAAGAACAGCACATGCAAAGGCGTGGAATCGTGAGGCATGTTCAGGGAACAGTCAGGCACCCTCAGGTCTCCCCCCCAAACCCACATCCTTTTCTTCTCCCACCCTAACTGTGGGTCCTGGGTCCAGGTGACATTTACCAAGCGGAAGTTCGGGCTGATGAAGAAGGCCTATGAACTGAGTGTGCTCTGCGACTGTGAGATCGCCCTCATCATCTTCAACAGCGCCAACCGCCTCTTCCAGTATGCCAGCACGGACATGGACCGTGTGCTCCTGAAATACACGGAGTACAGTGAGCCCCACGAGAGCCGCACCAACACCGACATCCTCGAGGTACCCCTGGGACACTCCTCCCTGGCCCCACGAAGCCCAGCACACTCTGCTTGCTCAGAGCCTAGGGATTCTTGGTTTGCACGAAAGATGAGTGTTGCAGTTCAGCTCTACCGCCAATAAAAGCAGGTTTGGGGTAATGGAGGATCCTGTCTAGGGGCAGCTGGCTCGAGAGCAGAAATAAAAACAATCAACCATTGTGCATCGAGGGCTGCACTGTGCACCCCTCGCACACATCACCTCACTTGCTCCTCTTCCCCGTTTGGTGAGTACAGAAACAGAGAAGAAAAGATACCGCAAAGCAAACAGACCTCACTGAGGTCCAGGAATGTTTTTGTCTGAGCTGCTGTATCTGCAGGAGAAAGAACCTCTGCGCTGGCTGGTTCAGCTCTCACACCCACCACCCAGGAGGAGTGAGATCACTGTCGATTTGAATGTGGGAATCTCTACTCCAGATAGGAAGCTAAAGCTACAGGGCTCAAGAGAACAGCGGGCTAGGACTGCACCTGGGACGCCCAATGTGGCACAGGGTTTGGAGAAACTGGCAAAGGAGAAGCAGAGGTCCAGGAGGGTGCAGGTCACTGGGCCCAGGTGGGTGGCAGCTTAGGAGAGCCTACAAAGTCGTGCTGAGTGCCATCATTCCTTAAGCACTGACTACACCAGGCTGTGAGGCTGCACGTGGGTGCAGAGTGGAGGTACCGAATCCCATTCAGGAGGAGTGTTTGGGTAACTCCAGCAGAGCTGGGTGGATCTCTGTCCCTCCTGTGTGACCTGGGCCTCTCTGGTCCCAGGGCAGGACAGTCCCTCTCTCACACACAGTTGGAACTTACTAGGTGGTGACTCACTGGGGTTTTTCGTCAACGGGATTTGGCTGGAGCAGGCTGTTCTCCTCGCGCTCTGCCTGCCCACAGAACTGGAAGGGATGGGTCCTCCCCTCTCCCGTAGAACCAGGTTCCTTGGCTAGGATCGGGAAAGAGTCACCCTGATGTCTCTTCTTCCCACAGACACTGAAGCGGAGGGGTGTGGGCCTCGATGGGCCAGAGCTGGAGCCAGATGAGGGGCTTGAGGGGCCAGGAGAGAAGCTACGGAGGCTGGCAGGTGACGGGGGTGACCCAGCCTTGCCGCGACCCCGGCTCTATGTAAGTGGCTCCCTGCCCTTCCATGAATGGGGCCCTCCCCACATCTCCTAGGCCCATGTGGTTGAGGCTGAGATAGAGAGAAGGACCTAGGGCCAGAAAGCCTAGAGTTTGGGGACAGATCTTTGCTTGGGTGGGCAGGGAAGGCTTTCTGGACGACTGGGCATTATAGCAGGGACTTTGAAGGATGGAAAAGAGTTCAACAGGCAGACAGGTCCTTCCTTCTTTATTTATTTGATTCATCAAACACCCTGGGAAGCACCTTTAGGGCGAACCCTATGATGAGTCAGAAGCCTCAATTCTGGGCTGAGTTATCAAGGAACGACAGAGCCAGATGTAGGCTCCTCAAGCCATGTGGGATTAGGTGAGCTGGAGCAGTAGTGAGAGCTTCCAGAAGGTAGAGGCTGGCCCCTGAACTCACTGGGATTTTCTGTCTTGGACTTGATGCCCTCATCCTTACATTCCTCCAACCAATCCCATCTTCTCTGCCTTCAGCCAGCAGTCCCCACTATGCCCAGCCCCGACATGGTATATGGGGCTCTGCCCCCACCAAGCTGCGACCCCAGTGGGCTTGGGGAGGCCGTGCCTGCCCAGAGCCGCCCATCCCCATTCCGACCAGCAGCCCCCAAAGCTGGGCCCCCAGGTGAGCATGGGGCATAGGCCCTGGGGGAGGAGGAGGCGGAGGTCCCAGGGGGTCTCTGCAGGGCAGGAACATTGGCTCTGGTACTGCCTAGCTGTGGGCATCACTTTGGACTTCAGACTTCATTAGATGATGTGGCCGCCTGCCCTCTCTTTGGGACTCTCCTGCTCCCCAGGCCTGGCACACCCTCTCTTCTCACCGAGCCACCTCGCCAGCAAGACACCACCTCCCCTGTACCTGGCAGCAGATGGGCGGAGGCCAGACCTCCCTGGTGGCCTGACTGGGGCCCGAGGGGGACTGAGCACCTCGGTGAGTCAGGGGAAGGTATAGAGAGCTGTGGGGGCAGGCGAGCTGGGTGTGTACCTCAGTTTCCCCCTCACCCTGTCTTCCCACAGAGAGGCCTGTATGGTAGCCTGCAGAGCCCATGCTCCACTGCCACCCCAGGACCTCCACTGGGGAGCTTCCCCTTCCTCCCTGCAGGCCCCCCAGGTATGCATCCCCCTACCTGCCCTGCTGTGGGAGGCATCCACACACCTGCCTGGGAAGGGAGGTGAGGTCCACACTCCCCACCACCACCAGAACTAGGTGGGGTAGGTCAGGCTTGACCAAGGGGATCCCTGAGGTCAGGGCCTCAAATTACTCCTTCTGTCCCTCAGAATATGGCCTTGGAGACCCCCCTCCGCCCCCGGGCTTGCTGCAGCCCCCTACCCTGGCCCCCTGGCAGCCCTCCAGGGGGGATGGTCCCCCGGCCGCCCCCGCCCAGCCCAGGTAAGTGCCCGGACTGCCTTCCGGCCCCGCCCCCAGTTCGAGTTCATGGGTGCGGCCCCTCCAACCTTTTGAAGCCCTTAGCCACTGCTGACCCCTGGTGGCTTGTCCTGGTTCTGCACTTTGCCCCTCCCGACTGGTCCTGGTGGGGATGGGCGGCTATTTTGGAGGCCCCAAGAGGGATGGCCGCCCCCTCCTTTCCCAAGGTCCTCCTGCCCAATCTTTGCCCAAGCCATGCCACTTCCTTGACTTCCTTCTTTTCCTCACTGAGCTCACGGGCCCCCTTCTCTCTCTCTCTCCCTGCAGTGGGGGCCGCAGCCTGGGCGAGGAAGGCCCCCCGGCCCGCGGTGCCTCCCCGCCCACCCCCCAAGTCAGCATCAAGTCCGAGCGCCTCTCGCCAGTGCCCGGAGGCCCCAGCGACTTTCCAAAGACCTTCCCCTACCCCTTGCTCCTGGCCCGGCCGCTGGCAGAGCCCCTACGGCCCGGCCCCCCGCTACGCCGGCTGCCCACTGCAGAAGGCTGGCCCCGGTAGTAGGCCCCGGGGGTGGCACCGATCCTGCCCCCCAGGCCAGGCTGAGTGAGGGCATGTGGGGTCTCAACCTCTCTCCCTGTGTCCTTGGAGAAGACCCAACAGTTGCGACCCTCTCCGCGGTTGTAAGAGGGGAAGGCTGGGTTCGGATTCGCAATTCTGGGCTCCTTTCCCCCTTCCTGTGTGTGTATCCATCAATAAAACACACGTGGCATCCATGGATGAAACTGTCGGGGCTCAGAGCCACGCTCCTGCCTGGGTCTTCTCATCTCTTCCCCAGGAGCCTCAATCTTGCCTTTTTTTGGTTTGGGGTACCTCCTCCAGAATCTGACCCTGAGAAGACTTGGGAGTGCTGGTAGGGGTGTGGGGGCCGGGACTTAAGGGGAGGAACCCTGCAGGGAGCCCAAGGAGCAGGTGACACCAAGCAGGTGACACCGTGGACAGTGGGTGCTCAGCTCACTGGGGGCCCTAGGGGACCACTGAGAGTGTGCACCTAGAGTGGTTCCACCACAGGGGCAAGAAGCTGGACTATTTACCCTCCAACTCCTGAAGGTGTCCAGTGGAGGACTCGGGGGAAGCCCCAGGCTAGGTCACAATTGCTTGTAGCAAGAAGCAGTTAAGAAACGTGAATAAGGAAAAAACAGTTGAGCAGTATGCGTGAAGGAACGGCCACTACACTGTTCATCCTTAAAATGGGCAGATCCCTTGATCTCTGGACCTAACAATTTCATTCCACTGGAGGGAAGAGAGACCCAGGCATTTATCCACCCACTTCCACATGATGCAAACTCCCTCCACTTTGGCCTGTCCTGTGTGAGGGCAGACTTGGGGGTCCAGGTGCCAAATGTTGCTCCGTCTGTTCCTCCCCTCCAGCTACCTCCCAGGTCTCAGTGGAATCTTTATAGCGCTTGGATCTGACCCCTGACCTTCTGGAACTCCTTGGCTGCCCCCACCCACTCTGTCCTCTGCCCTGAGGCCCCTAGAAATACTTACTGTTCCAAGCTAGAGCCATGCTGTTCCTTCCTCCTGGGCCACCTCCCACAACTCCCAACTGGCCTCCTTTTTAGACTGCTTCCTACCCTCCAAGGCCCAGCTCCATGTTCCCTCCTCCAGGAAGCCCTCTGCACTGCCCCACACTGAGAAACAGCTCTGACAATTCTCAAAGGGTTTGCTTAGTGAAGATCACTGATTTGGACAGGAATGTGAAAAAAAATACGGTGTTAGTATCAGTATTTCTAAGGTTTGTGTGTCCCCTCCCTTCTCCCCATCATTCTACTAAGATCCAAAGCTGATTGGTCCAGCTTGGCTTGGGGTGAATAAGTCAGCTTGACCAATAATTTCAAGACTTGTCCCCTTTTGTCACCCCAGCGCTCCTTAGAGGGGCTTTTTCCAAGGTTTTTTGCAAGGAATTGGATTTTTTCCAAAAATCCAATGCCTTGGATTTTACCCTTAGGGCACACAGACCTAGATGTGGATACAGAGGCAAATATGTGCATAAGAGGCTTCAAAGTCAGTCACCTCCCTTTCTCCTGTACTCCCCCTCCCTAGCCAGGAATTTGGATGGACTCCCTAGAGGGGCAAGGAGAGAAGGGAACATGTGTAAAGTGATAGGACTTTTTGGTGAAGTGAGAGCATTTGCTTGAGTGGCCATATACATAGCACCATTCACATGCCAGACCCAGGAAGGGTTTGTCCTCTGAGCTTCCCAGTCTTTGACACTTTCATCCCCAGTGAAGTTGGGGTTCTGGAGCTCCAGTTTTCAGGGGAGGGACATGGCATGATCAAAGTTTGTAAAAGCCATCCTCCCTGGGACTTCTGTGGCAGCGGGGTGGAACTGAGGTCCAGAGGAAAAAGAGGCAGGAGGCTGAGGGGTGATGGAGGGACACCCCATGGTGTGTTTGGAGGGAGAGGCACCAGACCCGCAGATGGCTGGGATGTGGGGGTGAAGGGGAGAAGGTGTCATTGGCAGCTCGCTGCCCCCTCTTGCACAGGGAAGGCATCAGAGAATGCAGAGGGTGTGGGGTGAACTCTGTGGAGTGTCTGAGTTAGGCCGGAATATTCTCTCACCCAATTCAGATTCAGGTCCTAAATCATCCCCACCTGCTCTCTTCTGTCCCTGCCTACCCTCAGAGGAGGGGTGAACCACTATCTCCACCCCAACCCATGACAGTGGACTCTGGGGATCCAGCCAAGCACGCAGTGCCTGCCACAGCAGCACCATCACCACATGCGCCATGGTCACCATGCAGGTGCAAATTTCTCCATCTCGGTTACCTTTCTGGGGATCCCCTTCCTCAGGTCACAAGGACCCTGGCCATCCACATGGGGTGGATAAACTGCCCACCTGGTGGCCTTCCACAGTGTTGCAGTCACAGCTCCCCATACAACCAGACACAGGACTAGAGAGGGGCTTAAGAGGAAGAGAGAAGCCAAGCCAGCTGGTCTTCTGGGGAAAACAGAGGCATGACCAGAGTGGGCCCCTTTTCAGCCTCTGAATATCACTCCAACGATGGATAAGAAGGTGGGTCAGTCCCTGAAGTCAGTGCCCACAGGCTAAGTGCCCAGAGTGGAGTTCATAAAAAAGTGGATTGCTTTCAAAGTCTGGGGTGGGCCCCAGGGCCATTGGGTGTGGTTCTGCATCTTCATCCCTGGGTGGCTGCACTTCCAGCACCTGCCACTAGGTGGCACCCAATAGTGTGCTTTGGATTCTGAATTCCCCACTGAAAATTTGAAAATAAAGTGGAAATAATATAAATAAATAAAATCTCTCTTGGATTCCAGGGAGTTCACCCCATGTTTTCAGTCTCTCTCTGAGCCTGGAGACACCAAAAAGGGCTGTATCACATGTGGTGTGTGTTGTTATACATGGACAGCTTGGGGTGTCCTGGGCCATTAGGGACAGTGGGCATGCTACCGGGTTCAGGAAATGCCTGTAGGTGTAGACTCTAGCTCTGCCCTGCTGCCTCTGTGGAAGAGGAAGAAGAGGCTTTGTGGAAGTGTTCTACTGCCATTCTTTCTAAGGACACCATGGTGATGTTGGCCAGGGCCAACGTAACCATCAGAGGTGGTACTCTGTCCCGGGAGCTCTTGGTCACTGTTTGAAAGCACCATGGGAAGCATGGACTGGGTGCAAACATGATGATGGAAGTCAGAGATCTGAGAGATGCATTTTTTAGGCACCATAAATAAAGATGGTGAAACAGCCGATGAGAAATCAGAGTGTGGACTTCAGTGTAGTCAGAGAATGTGGGACATTAGCGTAGACAGACATAGAGTGTCCAATGAGTGTCAGGGAAAATGGGATACCCAGTGTAGGACAGAGAATGTGAATTCACCCAAGGGAGACTAGACAGTGAAGAATGTCCAGTGGAGAACAGAGAACATAGCACGTGCAATGTAGAATAGGGAGTGAGGAACAGTCAATGTAGAACAGAGATGTTGAGCAAACAATGAAAGATGGAGTACATGGACCAGGAGGAGGCTTTGGCATTTGCTCTGTATGAGGTGGGAGCCATGGATGGTGGGAGCAGAGGAGGGACATGGTCTGGCTTAAGTGTTAACAGTTGCCCTCAAGCTGTTCAGGGGAAAACAGACTGTGGGAGGTGGGGTGGGGAAGAGGGGATGGAAGCCACAGAAGACCAGGGAGAAGAGGACTGCAGGTAAGAGATGATGGAGGCTGAACTGGGTAGAGGCTGTGAAGGGAGTGAGGCTGGATGGGACAATGGTTATACTTGGAAGATGGAGCCATCAGGAGGGGCTGACAGATTAGTTATGGAATGAGAGAGAGAATTCAAGGTCAACTTCAGAGTTTGGGGATAAGCACCTGGAGGACGGAAATGCCTTCTTTGCAGTAAGGAGGCTGCAGAGGGAAGTTGCCGAGCTCCTGGGGCCAGGATGTGTGTGAGCTGCCTGTGGCCCGGGTGCTGTGACACCTGTACTCATAATCCTATGCCCAGGGTAGAAGTCTGGGTGTGAAGGAGAGATCTGGCCCACTCAGAGCCTCAGTATCTTTATCAATTTAATGGTGAAAATTGTCCCAGCATCCTGATATGCTGAAGGGAGCACTTTGATCAGTACCCCCATCCTGGCATGCAGTGGGCCTGCAGCAAACGCCCCCCCCCCTTCTTGGTCCCTCTTCTCTGACAAATCCCAGCTTCCCTGGATCCTATCTGGATGCTACCGCCCTGAGGGGCATCTCATGACTGCCGCGTAGGTCCTGGGAAATCTCAGTGATCCTCACTGCCTTCATGACCCACGGTCTCTCAAGCGGACATACTGAATCCACAGGACCAAAGTCAACAAATAGTGAATCCCTTGCAAACAGACATCTATATGTGCTCATAAACAAAGAAAAAAACATCCACAGAGACAAGCCAGTCAATTATACAGGATCCACTCACAGGCCCCATAAAGACTCTCAGACTTTTAGTCACATCCACATGATATGTCCACAATCAAGCAGACATAATTATCCATAGAAACATAGCTGGCAAAACTTAGGTTTGAAGCCCTTTCCTCTAAGTCTTGAGACAGAAAACATTAGATTCCTGAGGTTGACAATTTTTGTCCTTGATCCAGCCATGCCTGAAGCTGATACTGATTTTACAGTTTCTTGCTACATGAGCCAAAACTTTCCCTTTACTGCTGGTGCCTATTTGAGTTGGACTTTTTTTTGGGGGGGGGGTCTTGCAACCAGAGTTCTGGCTGATAGAGATGAGTAAGACTTTTGCCAGGTGAAAAAGAAAAAGAGAGAGAGAGAGAAGGAGGGGAAAAGGGGGCATTCCAAGATGGAAGATGGCGTTACAGAGGCCTGGAGATATTAGAAAGCATGGTCGGTGGCTAGCTGTACTATACTGCGTACAACAGTGTTGGAGACAGACTGAAATTAGGCAAAGGGGTCTCAATTCAGTCTGAGCAACTGGAAGTCTAGTCAGTAGGAGCCACCGGAAGTTCTTTATCAGGGGAGTTCCACGCTCAGACCTCTCCAGCGGGAGACAGTGAGTGGATGAATTAGTGTGTTCGCCGCAGACCTGCGAAATAGGCGCAGGTAAGGAGACAATCTCAGAGACAGTGGCCACACAGAAATCCCAGAGACGGTCCCGCCTCAACCGCGGACTGAGCTCGTCACGAGTCTTCGAACTACAACTTCCGGCATGCAACGTGAGCAGCTCCTTGTCCCTCGTGATTTGCCCCGGCTCCAATCGTGATGATTGGTTGGACCGGCTGCTTGTCAGACCAAAGTAGGGTTCTGATTGGTCTAGTTCCGCGAGGTGCTCCGCGCTCCAGGCCCCTGGGTCCGGGCACCGCGCTCCCTCCGGCAACATGGTGAGCCTGCAACTCGCAGCCCTGAGGAACAGGGGGTTCCGCGAAGGGGGTCCAGGGAGACACTGAGGACACGAGGGTCCCATTATGGGGACTGAGCGCTCTGAGGGTCTCGGGGTCGGTCTGAGGGCTATGTGTCCCTCTCTGGGGTCAGAGTCTCGCTGCGGGATCTGTAAGGGGGTTCGGCGTTGTACAAGGGGACTGGAAGATTCTGAGCGTTCTGGGCTTCTGACAAGTCCCTGGGGGACCCTCTGGGGGCCTGGGGCCCTGCCGAGGGGTCGTTCTGTGGAGGGGACTGGGGATCTGAACACATTCGGAGCCCCACGAGGGAGATCTGGGGCCCCCCTGCGGCCTACTCTGGGGATGGCTTCCAGCGGGAACGTGGGGGCCGAGCTGACAGGATCCTTTGGGTGTCCCTACGGGTATTGGGCTGTGCCGAAGGACACAAGAGAGACCAGGGAGAATCTTGAGAGGAGGGGGTCCATGTCGAGGGGATCTAGGTGGCTTCATGGCAGGCGAGGGTTCCAGAACTGGAAACAGCACAGTTGGAATCCTCAGGTCTCACGCGGTTCTGGGTCCAACCCATTGAGTTTATTCTGGTGCGAGGCGAGGGCGGAGACCCTCCCCACCCCCGTCCCCAGCCCTTAGGGATTCGGACTGGATAGAGGGAGGGACAGGCTGGAGGGGGCCGGGAAGGGGGCCTCACCTTGCCTGGGATCGGGGTGGGGGGGTGGGGGATCACCAAGGACGGCGTTGGAGGTGGGCCTGAAGTAAGAGCATTAATGGAACGAACATCGTTCCAGGCCCGGGCGCAAGATCCTGTGGGAGGTGAGGGGAAGGGATCTCGAGAACAGGATGGTAGAAGGTCGCATTGATCCTACTGCGCAAAATTCTGGGTTCTGGGATTATAGATCCAGGGAAGGGCTATGAGCAGAGGAGGGACATAGGCTGATAGGAGGCTCCAGAGATCTTTGGAGATCTGCAGACCGTGGACCCCAAGACCAGAAGGTGCTGGGAGCAGGGACATGAGAAGCATCCCTGGACAGACCTCTGGAGACTTAGGTGGAGGGATGCATGCCTTTCTTCCCTCCTTCCCTTCTCTTCTTCCCTCCTCTTCTTCCCTCCTCCTTCATCCTTTCTTCCATCCTTCCCTCTTTCTTCCTTTATTTCTCCCCCTTCTTCTTTCCCTCTTCTTCCTTCTGTCCTTCCGCTCCTAGGTGCTAGCACTGCAGTTTGAACTACAAGTCTCCTCCCTGGGAGGTGTCCAAGGGTAATGGGGTCAGTAATGGAGAGCTTGGTGGGCTGGGAGGGCCTCTGAGACCTGAATGGCTGGACACAGGGGAGCAGCGGGAGAGAGCTGGGCGCTGAGGCATAGTTGTCTTGAGCTGGGCCTGCAGGGTCTTGCAGGCTGAGGAGTGGAGTTGGACGTTTACTATGAGACTGGAAAGGTCTGGGCTGCCTAGAGGAGCCAAGAGCTGTGTCCATGGGAGTAATGAGTAGGTGCTCGGGCCTCCTGGGAAGGGCCTGGAGGAGGCATGGTTCTCGAGCTTGGCAGAGAGGTCCAGGTTGCAGGTACCGCTGAGCTGGAGTCGTGCTGGGCTGGGTCGGTGGTTAAAACCCTGCCAGGGGATAGGTCACAAGGGAGAGGCGTCTTCTGGAAAACTAGGGAGACTCTGGAGAGCAGTTGATGGGAGGCGCTGGGAACTGTGGGGAGGAGTAGACTAGGGGGTTCTAGGAGGAAGGGCGGGGCTGCTTAGAGGGCCCACCCATTGGGCTTGGAGGGGCCCAACAGTGACCCAACTCAGGGTCTTTAATGTCTGCTAACCAGTCTGCACTTGGGTGGAGGGGAGGGTAAGGAGTGGGACTAGGAGACTAGTGAGATTTAGAGAGCAGAAAGATGGCACCCCAAACTCACTTCTGAAAAAATATTCCTGGTCTCAGTTTACAAGTCACAGGCATAGAGAAAATATCCTGTTAGTCAATGATTTTAATGATGGATTTCTCAGCGGTCATTCTGAAGTACAGTGCTAGCCCAATATCCATCACACTAGAGCTTTTCCCATTAAAGTTAGCTTATTTTTGCCTGATTAAAGGATAATTTTAATAATTGGTTTTTATATTAATGTAATCTTTGTTTCATTTTAGTTGTTCTTTTTTTTTTAAATTTCATTTCAGTTGTTAATTATAATACCATAATACTAGCAGACAGCTCTCTGGAGCATGTAATTTTACATAATTACTGACAGCAAATCTGTATGTACTGCATTCAAGCAGAAAAACCCACTTTTCAGCTTCAGACTGATGACCAAAAACATTTCCTCTAAAACGTTTTAAAATGAGTATATGAAAATGTGTTATGAATTGTTGTTTCAAAGGTTGTCAGTAGAAACTGGTAAGAAAATTCCTAATTAAAAAAAGTCATCCCCCTCAAATGTGTAAGGATTCTGAAACAGGTAGTGGCCAGAAATAGACCACTTTCATCCCATTTCCAGATGAGGAAACTGAGGCTCATAAGAGATTAATATGTTAAATCCTTAGCAGAGGCTGAAAGTGAACCCCAGTCTCTGTTCCAACACGTGCTCTCCTCTAGCCCACACCCCAGCCAGGTGGTGGGGTGGGACCTGCACTTTGCTGGGGCTCCCAGCTGAGTCTGACCTCAGTACCTTTCTCTTAACACTCAGCTGGAGCCAGGGAGGCCCTCCCTCCCCCACCTGGCCCCAGTATCTCTATAAATAGCCCGGGTTCGGAGGAAATGAGCTTGTGACCCTCTGGCAGGCACTGCCCTTCACATCTCTTCCCCCAGGCTGTCCTTGGAGTGCAGCTGGTAGTGACGCTGCTCACTGCCACCCTCATGCACAGGCTGGCGCCTCACTGCTCCTTTGCACGCTGGCTGCTCTGCAATGGGAGGTGAGCCAAGCCCCCTCCCTGGGCGGTAGGAGGAACCCCAAGAGCCCCGCTCCCTGGCTTCCCCCAGGCCCCACCTCACGCCCTGCATGCTGAGTTTTTTCTTTAACAACTTTATTGAGATATGACTGATGTACAATAAACAGCAAATATCTGAATTACCCAGTTGGATCTATTTTGACAGATTGTACACACCGGTGAGACCATCTCCACACTCAGAAGAGTGGCTGCTTCCCCAACTCCTGCTCCCCTTCCTCCCTACTCAAACTGTAGATCTGTTTCCCGAAACTCTTTTTGTCCTGGTGCGGGTCGCAGGCCCTTTCTGAGAGTCTGGTGGAAATTGTGAACTCTCTCTCCAGGACAATGCACGTGCCAGTTCCACCGAGAGAGCTAGCCAGCAGATTCAGGGGTGTCTAGGACCCCTGCTGCACTCCCCTAACCCACCCCCAGCCCACCTCCCAGGCTTCACCCTGGCCTTGGATGGCCCCTACACATCCTGTCCTCAGGCTTTTCAGGGCCAGCCTTCCCTCTGACTACAGTCCCAAGTTTCGAGTTTCACTGCCTTGATTCCCCTGTGCCCTAGCTTTCCTGACTGCCTGTCTTTCTTTCCCCTCAGTCTCTTCCGGTACAAGCACCCTTCCGAGGAAGAGCTTCGGGCCCTGGCGGGGAAGCAGAGGCCCAGAGGCAAGAAGGAGCGGTGAGTGAACCCGCAGCCTTAGGTGAGCGGCTCCCTTCTAGGAGTGGCCTCGAGGGCACAGGGCCTGCCCTGCCCTCTTCCAGGTGCTGCTCTGGGCACTGGAGAATCAGGGACACCCCAGGCTGAGAATGGAGAATGGAGGATGCTGTTCTGACATAGACCCTGCTCCCCCCAGGTGGGCCAATGGCTATAGTGAGGAGAAGCCGTTGTCTGTGCCCCGGGACACCCCCTTCCAGCTGGAGACCTGCCCCCTCACAGCCGTTGATGCCCTGGGTAATAGCTCAACTGGGTCCCCAACTCGCCTCCGCTGGCCCATACCCTGGTGAGGTTGGGGAGGGGGCGTCCTGGGCGGGGTATTGAGGGCTGACTGCGTGCTCCCCGCAGTCCTGCGCTTCTTCCTGGAGTACCAGTGGTTTGTGGACTTCGCCGTGTACTCGGGCGGCGTGTACCTCTTCACAGAGGCCTACTACTACTACTACACGGCGCTGGGCCCGGCCAAGGAGACCAACATCGCGGTGTTCTGGTGTCTGCTCACCGTCGCCTTCTCTATGTATCCTTCCTCCTGGGAGCCTGGGGAGGCGGGAGCGTGCGGAGGCTGGAGCCAAGGTTTCTTGTGCCCCGCTAAATCGGTGTATCAGTGATCAACTGCTGTGCCGCAGCCTCCCCAAAACTCAGTGGGGTAAAGTAGTCGCTATTTTATTTGTTTTTCTGGGCCTGACTCAGCGAGTTTGCCTTCCCTGTGCTTTAGGTGGGCCCGCCTTCCACGAGGCTGGACCAAGCTTCCTCACCACAGCAGCCAGTAAGGAAAAGGGGGCACTGCAGGCCTCCTGAGGCTTGCCTGAAGTCGTGACATCCCATCTCTAACCATTCTCTTGGTCAAAGCAAGTCACCAGGTCAGCCCAGATGTAGGTGCTGGCAAAGAGAGGTCCCCTCTGCAATTTTTTTAAGTTGCATAGAGAGCAGAGGCAAAACTGTGAATTTGAGGGCCCAAGTTGGAGAAAAACGCCCTTGTGGGATGGGCTCGCAAAGAAGGGAAGCCCACCTTGCAGCCCACACTGCCCCAGGGGTCTCTCAGGGCGGACTGCAGATAGAGCCTTGTATCTCTAGCTTCTCAGAGGAATGGGAAACTCACGAGCTGTGAAGGAGGCTGAGTGGGTCAGGGAGGCTTGACCCCCTGAAGAGACAGAGTTGGTGGCCATGTCCAACTGAACACAGGCAGTGTGGTGAGGCCCAGCTGGAGGCCTGGCTCAGGCCCCAAAAGCAGTGAGCCTCGTGTCCTGGGCTTGCCCAGAGCCTCACTCTTCTGGCTCCCTCCCCTGCTCCCTGGGATTCCAAACCTGAAGTTCAGTGTTTGTGCTCTGGGGTTGGGGGATCACTGGCAGTGGGGTGGTGGATGGGGGAGGGGTCACCACTGGCACTGGAGGCCTCCTTAGCACTGCCCCCAGCAAGGTGTTCCTGACGGTGACCCGACTGTACTTCAGTGCGGAGGAGGGGGGTGAGCGCTCCGTCTGCTTGACATTTGCCTTCCTCTTCCTACTCCTGGCCATGCTGGTGCAGGTGGTGCGGGAGGAGACCCTCGAGCTCGGTCTGGAGCCAGGTATGTGCAGTCTGGGTCCTGGAATCACCTCCCTCACTCTCTCATGTAAGCTGGTGAGAGTGGAGTTTAGGTGGCTTTTCCACCTGCACACAGTAGGTGAGAAGGCGACTCCTGGGGCCCAAGAGATCTCCATGGATGCTTGCCACCCTGGGAACCCCCTTGGGCTTTGAGGACAGGAGACACCCCATCTCACTGTCCCTGATGAATGCCTGCAGCTGTAAATTCACACAGGCACTTCTGTTCCCCTCCAGTCTGTCTTCTACCCAGCAGCCAGAGTGATTTAATATTTACCTATTCTAATTTAATGTGGGGGAGGAAATAGGTAAATGGTATAAAATTGATAAAATACAAGAAGGTACAGAATGAAAATCACCCTTCCACACTGGTTCTCCCCAGAGGAAACCTAGGGCACCACATTCCCATACTCTCATCAAACAGTAGCGTATATGGCTTTACACCTTGTTTTTTTTCCCTTAAAAACAATAAATATTACTGTCCCTTGATGCTATGTCCGTTGTATGTTACAGTAGCATAGTAACAGTAACTTGATACTACATTTTGTAACAGCTACACAATATGTCACTTTATAGATTTTCTGTGATTATTTAACCAGGCCTTGAGTTATGGACTTACTTAAGTCTTTCCACTATTAAATGCTGTTGCACAGAAATCATGTTGCTACAAGAACAGCCTCGTGCATGTGACCCTGTGCAAGAAAGTGCACTTATAATTTTAATAATGCTGCAAAATTGCCTTTTAGGAAGAGATCAATGAACATGCCTATTTCCCCACATTGTCTCCAATGTTTTCCTCAGACATTTTTGTCTTGAGTGATCTGATGAGTGAAAATATGTGAGGTTGAACATCTTTTCATATGTTGAAGAGCCATTTATATTTCCCTTCCAGAAAAGGTTTGTTCTTTTGCCCAGTTTTCTACTGGGTTTTTGATCTTTTATTGATTTGTAGGAGCCCTTTATATATTAAGGTACTTAGCCTTTGTGTGTGATAGGAATTGTAAATATTTTTTCTGTGGACTTTCTCTATTTCTTGAATGATCTTTTAAAAAACAATTTGGATTACATCACTTCTCTGCCTGACACCAGACTCTAATGGTCTTTGGGTAAAGATAAAAATCCTCACCATGGCCAACATGGCCCTGCTGACTACTTGAGCTTTATCATCACCAATTCTTCCCACCTTTCAATTTTTAAATTATGTAATGAATACACACACACACACACACACACACATAAAAATTACAAAACCAGATAATGTAAACACTCATTACCCACCTCTACCATTCAATAGGCTGCCTTTTTGTTTTGTTGATAGTTTCCTTTCCTGTGCAGAAGCCTTTTAGTTTGCTGTAGTCCCACTTGTTTATTTTTGCTTTTGTTTGTCTTGCCTGAGAATACATGTTCAAAAAAATATTACCAAGACCAGTATCGAATAGCATACCACCTATGTTTTCTTCTAGGAGTTTTATGGTTTCACCTGTTACATTTAGTCTTTAATGCATTTTGAGTTTATTTTTGTATATGGTGTGAGAAAGTAGTCCACTCTGAGTTTTGCATGTAGTTGTCCAGTTTTCCCAGCACCATTTATTGAAGAGGCTGTTTTTTCCCCATTGTATAATCTTGCCTCCTTTGTTATAGCTTAATTGACCATGTAAGTGTACTCCACATGCTCTTGATTAACATATATTCCCTGCCTCTAAGTGTCCAATAAATTCAAATCTCCGTCTTTCCTAACTTTTATTTCTGACATATCAGTCTTTAAAGGTAGACCTCCCCTGTGGGATAGTGGAGCTCTCACTTTCTCTCGGTAGTTCTGTCAGTGTACTCTTTATGTATTTTGAGGATAATTGACAAGGTATTTACAAGTTTAAAATTGCTAAACCATCCTGGCAAATTAGCCATTTTTTCTTGATATATTGACCCCTTCTGATTCTAATAATACTTCCATCTTAGTCTAGTTTATCTTATATTAATATAGCCTCTCCAGCTTCCTTCCTTCCTTCCTTTCTTTTTAAAGTAAGACATAATTGACATAAAAAATTATATCAGTTTCAGATATACCTCATAATGATTCAATATTTGTGTATTTTGCAAAATGATCACCACACTAAGTTGAGTTAATATCCATCATCATGCATAGTTCCTTTTTTTTCCTTGTGATGAGAACTTTCAAGATCTACTCTCTTAGCAACTTTCAAATATAAAATACCACCTTTCTTTTAATTAGTATTTATTATATCTTCTTAACATCCCTTTACTTTCAACCTTACAGTGATCTCACATTCAGGTATATCTACTTTAAAATATATGTATATCTAGATATTTTCAATCAGGTCTGACAGTCTGTGTCATTTAACTTCAAAGTTTAATCTGCTTACATTTACTGCGATCACTGACATATTTGGCCTTGTTTCTACCATCTTACTTTCCCCTTTCTATTTGTTTCTCTTCTGTTATTGTTGTTGACAATGGCTGCCAGCTTAATTGTCCTTCCTTTGTAGGTGATTTGTCATAACTTCTGGCTGCTTTGTGATCTCTTTATTTTGGGTATTCTGCGGTTTAACCACAGTGTGTGTAGGTATGGATTTCTTTGTATTTATCTGACTTGATATACTTCGTCTGTATCATCCATTCTGCAGACTCTTCAATCATTCTCTTCCGATATCTCTTCTCCTTCATTTTCTCTCCTCTCTCCCTTTGGGGCCCTGACTTGACTTATACTGGACTTTCTATTCTGTCCTCCTTATCTCTTAATCTCTCTTCATTTTTCCCATCTTCTTGTCTTTCTGGTTGGAATCTGAGTGATTTCCTCTTTTGGCTGTTTCTAATATGCTGTTTAACAACCTATCATTTCAGTAGTTATATTTTCCCTTTGAAAGAGCTCAACTTGTTTCTTTGCAAACCCTCCTGGTCACCTGAGGTGGTCTCATGTCGCCCGTTCTGTGATTCCAGCTTTTATTTCCCCCAGTCATTTCACACAGAACTGATAATGCCAATTTCTGAGGTCCTTGGGTCTAAACTTGTCTTGTTTTTTCCCTACAGACCCACCTTTATGGTGATTTCTTTACTTGTGTGTTTGGTGATTTTGGTTGTGAGCTTTTGTTGATTTGCTTTTACTCCGTGGAAAATCTGGGGGCCTGAACTGAGAATTCTCTCCAGAACTTTGGTTTTCTTCCTTGGAGCCCTTCATGACCCTCCAGCTTCCTGGTATAATACAGGAAGCTCAGGCTCAGTGCTTTCTGCCCCCATGTCCCCACAGTCCGGTGAAGGGTGTCTGCCTGGCACATTCTCCTGAGGTGCACATCACTGGAGAACAAAATTGTCCTTATGCTTGTCACAGGGCCTGGCTGCCACTAATATGTTCCTACCTAGGGAGCAAAAGGATGTCTGGGAGTGGGGACAGAGTAGGCTCTGAGGCCCCAGGGCTCTACTGGACACTGCCTTCTCTGTGTCTTCCCCAGGCCTGGCCAGTATGACCCAGAACTTGGAGCCACTTCTGAAGACACAGGGCTGGGACTGGACGTGAGTCCTGGGAAGGGAGGGGGAGCAGCAGCTGGCTGTGACCTGCAAGGAGGGTGCTGACCTGCCTCAGCGAGCTCCATGACCTTTCTCTTTTCCTCAGTCTTCCTCTGGCCAAGCTGGCCATCCGCGTGGGGCTGGCAGTGGTGGGCTCCATGCTGGGCGCCTTCCTCACCTTCCCAGGCCTGCGGCTGGCCCAGACGCACCATGATGCGCTGACCATGTCAGAAGACCGGCCCATGCTACAGTTAGGTGGAGGGCCGGGTGGGTGGGGGTTCAGAGAGCCTAGGGGAGGGGCTGTGGGAATGGTGGATGCCCAAGCCTACTCCCTCTGCACCCTTGCCCCCAGGTTCCTCCTGCACACCAGCTTCCTGTCCCCACTGTTTGTCCTGTGGCTCTGGACCAAGCCCATTGCACGGGACTTTCTGCACCAGGCGCCCCTTGGGAGCACGTCCTTCTGTCTGTGCGTATGGGAGTGATCTGGGAGGAGAGGGCAGCTGGGGCCCCTCTGGTACTGCAGTCTTAGGCTATGGGAGGAGCCGTGGTCCTGGGGGAGGAGCCTGGGGCGAAGAGCGGTCTCACTAGTCCTGTCACCCCTTTTCGTGCAGGCTGTCGGACTCGGCCTTCGACTCTCTGCGCCTCTGGGTGCTGGTGGCACTGTGCCTGCTACGGCTGGGGGTGACCCGGCCCCACCTGCAGGCCTACCTTTGCCTGGCCAAGGCCCGTGTGGAGCAGCTGAGGAGGGAGGCGGGCCGCATTGAGGCCCGCGAGATCCAGCGGCGGGTACTGGCGCCCGGGCCCGGGAGGAAACCGGGGGCTCAGGCTGGGGCTCCCGGTCCCTCGGGCGTGGGGTTACCCGGAGCCCAGAAGGCCCCCGGCTGCAGCCACGGCTGTTGCCTCCTAGGTGGTGCGGGTGTACTGCTACGTGACGGTTGTGAGCCTGCAGTACCTAACACCGCTCATCCTCACCCTCAACTGCACGCTGCTGCTCAAGACGCTGGGTGAGAACTGGCCGGGGCGGGGCGGGGCGGAGCCTGAGGCGGGGTCTGGAGTTGGAGTTGGGTGGGTGCATGGAGGGGAGGGCAGGAGATAGATGGGTGAGGGGGGTGCCCGGCTGTTGGGGGTGTGGAGGTGGGGTGATGGGGCGAGGTCGGAGGCGCAGCCTGGGGTGGGGGCAGAGCCTGGGGCGCTGGGGCGGGGGTGGTGGTGGTAGCGGGAGGCGGAGCCTAGGGCGGGGCGGGTGAGTGTCAGAAACGGTGGAGGAGGAGTCCCTAAACCCCGTGTGTGCCTCTGCCAGTGCCTCCACCCATCCCTCCCTCCACCCTCCTCTCGCAGGCGGCTACTCCTGGGGCTTGGGCCCGGTCCCCTCGTTGTCCCCCACCCCGTCCTCAATCAGCGATGGCCCGGTCAACCCCGAAGAGGTCGCGGCCCAGCAGACGGCGGCCCTGATCGCCGGGGCCCTGGGCAGCCTGCTCACACCCCTCTTCCTCCGAGGTGTCCTCTCCTTCCTCATCTGGTGGATCGCCGCCTGCCAACTGCTCTCCAGCCTCTTCGGCCTGTACTTCCACCAGCACTTGGCGGGCTCCTAGCTACCTGCAGACACTTCTGCGGCCCCAAGGTCTGGTCCTGGACCAGAGGGAGCGGGCCACCCCTCAGTGTCCCCAGGTGCAAGGCGGTCCTGGGAGTCTCTGCTGCACCGGCTGGCCCGTCTCCTACACCACAGTGCCTGAGCTGTGGCCCTCCTTGGACACTGAGCTTCTGCCTTGAGAAACTGACTCCCCAGGCCCAGCCGCAGAGGTCCCAGGGCCAGCCATCGTTCCTAGATTGCATGTGCCTGTTAGACTGCAGTGCAGGAATGGGGGATGGGGGTAGGAGGCTCTTCCGAACAAATAAAGGAGCAAGCTGCTTTTTACAAACTGGATCCAAGTGGTATGGGAGGCAGCTTCCTGCATGCTGTCCCGCCACATGGGTGCAGAATGGGTGGGGGCCATGGGAGGTCATCGGGGGCTTCAGTGCTGAGTGAAGGGAACGATGGAGGGAGAGCATAGGGTGACTCCAAGCAGAGGCCTGGGAGGAAGAAGTGAGAGAAGGAAAGAAGAGATGAAATGTATCAATGGCAAGAACTAAGAGAAATGGGGGGAGAGGGAGGCGTTGAGCTCATGGTGCTGGGCAGGGGGCCACTGTGGCTGCCACTCTCTGCCACAGGTCAAGGGGGACTGCTTTCATATCAAGGTCACATACAGCAAATGGGCACACTGTTGAGGCCGTGGTGACCCAGGGGAGGGAGGACAAGGGGCCATTACTGACTCCAGCATTTTCCTGCAGCTGTGGGAAACTGGTGTGTGCGCACGTGTGTAGCCTCCTGTACATGTTCAACAAAATTCAACTGAGTAAATTTTAAAGGTCTTACTGGCTTATTCAATGCTTCATGAATCAGGCTGCATCCAGTCCAGCAGCTATAGAAAGCTCTGAGGAGCTATACAAAAGAGTTTTATAAAGCAGAAGGAAGCAGGAACAAGGAAGTTATACTAGCAAAAAGCGGACTGGTTGTGACAAGGTCACTTTCTTTTAGGGGATAGACGAGGTCTATCAGGTAGATCACCTCACTAGTGCTGATCAGGTGACTTCTGATTGGCTTCAGGGAGAGCCGAAATTGTAATTCTGTTTGGTGACATTGGCCTTAGCATAAGTGACTCCATTTTTGAGCCTGTTGTCTTGGTTTTTTTCACAACGTAAATTATCTAATCTTTAAAAAAATTTTTTTGGGGGTAATTAGGTTCTTACTTATCTTTTTTAATGGAGGTACTGGGGATCAAACCCAGGACGTTGTGCATGCTAGGCAGGCACTCTACCACTGAGCTACACCCTCCCCCTGTAAATTATGTAATCTTTTAGTATATGTAATATGTATATTAAGAATACAAAAGAAGAGGTGAAGCCATTTTCCTCAGCAGGGTGATAGCCAAAGGTCTAAGTGATGGACCCCAAGGCC
This sequence comes from Vicugna pacos, assembly GCF_048564905.1. Classification (NCBI taxonomy): domain Eukaryota; kingdom Metazoa; phylum Chordata; class Mammalia; order Artiodactyla; family Camelidae; genus Vicugna; species Vicugna pacos. The sequence continues at coordinate 20,837,907 of NC_133008.1, forward strand.
CGTGTATGGGACCCAGCGTGTCTGCCTGGCCAGCGTGACAAGTGTGACCCACGTTGGGGCCTTAAACTTTGCTCTGGGCTCCCTCACCTCACGGGTGTATTTCGCCTGAGGGGAGAAGTGCCCTCCCCAACCTCTCCCCACAAACCCATCTGCCCCACTGACTTGCTACATATCATAAACCAGGGAGTATGATTCCGCTTAGGAAAGTGAGATTATAACCCAATATCTGATGAAAGCGCTGACATGCAGTGGATCTGAGAGCAGGAGGGCGGGGGAGTTGGAGCAGGGGATGCTGGTGTCCCCGTCCCTAGACAGGTGTTTGACTTATGAAACTCTGTGCTTCTGTTACATGGATGAAAATGAAAAATATGTTAAAAACAAGGGTTAAGGCCAACTAAATGCGTCATTCTATGTTGACCCTTCTCAAAACCCTAGTAAAGTACAGAGGCTGCAGAACATTCTGGAAGTAAGGAATTAAGGGGGAGAGGGCCACAACTGACTGCCTGGTCCAGGGATGCCAAATAAGGGAATTCCTGGGACCAGAAGTTTCCAGGTGCCTGAGGCTGGGTGACAAAAGCCCCATCCCAAGGCACACCTCTGGGAAGTTCCAGAATGAAGACCAGCTCCCAACAAGGACACAACAGTGACATCTAGTGGCTCAGGAAACAGATGATGGCGTGTTGTCTCCTTGCTCTATCTCCCCAGCACCTCAGGAGCACCAGGGACTTCCTGACAGTGCTGACCCCACAGGGCACAGCCCCTCCTGTAGTGGCACCTCAGGCCACCTGGCCCTTCGCTTGCTTAGCCAGGGCTGTGTATGTTCTCCGCTCTCTGAGTTCAACACCATGTAATTTAGGGGCACATAGGAAGGTAGAAACACCATAAAGAAAAGCAAGAGGATTCCTTACAAAACTAAAAATAGAGTTACCATATGATCCAGCAATCCCACTCCGGTGTATGTATCCAGAAAAGACAAAAACTCTAATTCGAAAAGATGCATGCACCCCAATGTTCACAGCAGCACTATTTACAATAGTCAAGACATGGAAGCAACCTAAATGTCCACCGACAGATGACTGGATAAAGAAGATGTGGTATATTTATACAATGGAATACTGCTTAGCCATAAAAAAGAATAAACCAATGCTATTTGCAGCAACATGGATGGGCCTAGAGATTATCACACTAAGTGAAGACTTAGTCAGACAGAGAAAGGCAAATACCACATGATATCACTTATATGTGGAATCTAAAAAAATGATACAAATGAACTTATTCATGAAACAGCAACAGACTCACAGACATAGAAAACAAACTTTTGGTTACCAAAGGGGAAAGGAGGGGAAGGGATAAATTAGGAATTTGGGATTAACAGATACACACCACTATATATAAAATAGGTAAACAACAAAGACCTCTACTGTAGAGCACAAGGAACTATATTCAATATCTTGTGATAACCTAGAATGGAAAAGAATCTGAAAAAGAATATACCTCTGTCTAGATAACATGTATAACTGAATCACTTTGCTGTACACCTGAAGCATTGAAAACCAACTATACTACAATTTAAAAACAAAGCAAGGTGGCGGGTATAGCTAAGTGGTAGAGTGCATGCTTAGCATGCATTAGGTCCTGGGTTCAACTCCCAGTACCTCCAATTAAAAAAACGAAAAAAAGCAAGAGGGTGACTGACACCAGCATAGTAGGTACGATGGGAGAGGGGCACACGTGGGATTACCGGTGACGGGTCCCAGGCTCTCACTGCCGTGCTTTAAACCACATAGGCTCTTTATAGACTCATTATGTGACGCATTTCATAATTTAAAAAAGAATGTAAGAATGAGAAAAATAAGGTGCAGCCACCATCAGAGGGAAATAGGGAAGATGAAAGGTGGTGGTCAAGATCCTTTTGTTGGGGGGAGGGTATACCTCAAGCGGCAGGGCACGTGCCTAGCATGCACGAGGTCAGCTGCCCTCCAGGATTCCCACCTGCTTCCCTTCATATTAAAATTTTTCTGCAAAAAAAAAATTTTTTTTGCAGCAAGAGCCTGAGTAGCATCACCGACCTGCATTGCCCATCGTGGAGAAAGTCTCTCAGGGTAGACTCAAGTCTGGGAACCCTGATTTGTCCCTTCCCAGAGGGGCACAAGGCCCAATGTATCACACCTTTTCCTGTCCTCTAGGGCGCAACACAACACACTCACAAAATTTCTGTTCATATTCTTTGAGGACATTTCTTGCCTCTCCTACCAGGCCTGGTATTTGGGGCTGCAATAGACAGAACAACTAAGAGAAGGGGGAAGAAAGAATAAATGGCCAGCAATCACGGAGTGATGCCCAGCCTTACAAGAGATCGTGGAAGGATGCAATGTAAAGCAGCAAGGAGACGCCACATCACGCAGCACACACCCATGACCTCTGCATGTGGCCTGTCAGTGCCTGCACTGCACAGTCTCGCTGGGGTGTGTTTTGGCAGCACTTGGAAATGGTAACCCCATGGCCAGCAGGTTCCTTAGGGACACATCCTGGGGAGATTCCTGCCCACGGGTGAATCGTGCAAGGGCGGTAGGCACTGAGTTCTCCCTTCCTCCCTTTTTCCCTTTATCTCTTTCTTACTTTCTTGGGTTTTACTTATTTTTGTATTTTTTTCCCTTACTGGAGGCACTGGGGATTGAATCCAGGACCTTGCGCACGCCAAGCACACACTCTACCACTGAGCTATACCCCAACCCTCACTGCATTACATCTGAGGGCAAAAAGCTGACCTGGGAATGAGTAGATCACCTGGGAGAAACTATATAGGTGGTAAGAAAATGAAAGATTGAGTTCCGCTTATGAGGACAGATCTCCCAGATGGACTCGGGAGAAACAAGTAAAAAAGCACTGTAAAGTCATGAGATGCCATTTTTTCCCTGTCAGATTATGGCAGACCAAAAAGACTGGTGATCAGCCGTGGGTGCTTATGGGCTGAATTGTGTTCTCCCCCAGATTCTTGTGTTGAAGTCCTAAACCTCCAGGACCTCAGAATGTGAGTATTTGGAGGTAGGGTCTTTATAGATGCGATTAAGTTAAAATGAGGGTGTTAGGTTGGGCCCTGATCCTATAATAGGACTGGTGTCCTTAGAAGAGGAAAAAAACATTTTTTTGTTTTTGTTTTTAATGCAAACTTCTTTTTGGGTTTCCACTATTTTGTGGGAGGGCGTTCTTTTTTGGGTAGGAGGTAGTTAGATTTATTTATTATTTTATTTTATTATTATTATTATTATTTTTAATGGAGGTACTAAGGATTGAACCCAGGACCTCTTGCATGCTAAGCAGGTGCTCTACACTTAGCTATAAACTCCCCCTGACATTCTTTTTTTATTGAAGTCTAGTCAGTTTACAATGTTGTATCAATTTCTGGTGTGCAGCATAATGTTTCAGTCATACACATACATACATATATTCGTTTTCATATTCTTTTTCATTATAGGTTACTATAAAATTTTTTTAATTTAAGTTTATTTTATTTATCTTTTTTTTGGAGGGGGAGGAAATTAGATTTATTTATGTAGTTATTAATTTAGTGCAGGTACTGTGGAATTGAACCCAGGAACCTAGGCATGCTAAGTACTCACTCTACTACAGAGCTATAACTTCCCACTAAAATTTTCTTTTATAAGAGGAAATTTGGACATGAACCTGCACAGAAGAAAGACAAGGAGAAGACACAGAGAAGACAGACTTCTAGCTAGAAGTCAAGAACAGACCTAGAACACATCCTTCCCTTGTGGCCCTCAGAAGGAAGATTTTAGACCTCTGCCTTCCAGGACTGTGAAAAAATACATTTCTGTTGTTTTAAGCCACCCAGGTACTTTGTCACGGTGGCCACAGGAAACTCGGACAGCGAAGGACAGTGGTGTAAACGGATACCATCTCCTTGCAGGAGTATCTGGCATTTCTATTTCTCTTTGGATAGATTCCCCCCAAAGATGACCCTATCTTGAGGATTCAGGGCCCTTGGCTCACCTGAGAGGTGACTCCAGGAAGCAGCGATGAGGGTGAGGATGTGAGACAGGGAGGGAAGGAGTCCTGCAGGGGGCGTCAATGAGCAGGTGACTCTAGGCAATCTAGACTGGGTCCTGCTGGAGACCTGAGGGGCACAAGCATAGCACACGGCCTGAGAGTCGTTCCACCCCAGTGGCAAGGGGCTGCACCACGTACCCTCCAGCTGTCTACAGTCATTAGCTCCTGTGGGGAAGCCCCCAGGCTGAGTCAAAGTGGCTTCCAGGGAAGAGCAGTTGGCGGGAACTATAAATGCTGGGGCTGGCACTGGCAACATAAGCTACACTATTAATATATCCTTGATCTTTACTGCGCAATTTTGTTCCTAGAAACTTACCCCACAGGCACACTAGCTTATGAACTAAATGCCAAATTTTCACATACAAGGAAATTTGTTGAAAGTGCCAGGAAACCTGTTTTAAATAGAGGATAAAGTGACATGTTGCTGGAAGTTGAGAGGCAGCTCAGCTTCAGGTAAAGCTGAATCCAGCAGCCCTGACAATGTCACCAAGAATCCAATTTCTCTGCTCATCTCTGCTCTACTTTCTGCAGTAGAGCAGCTTCATGCTGGGATTTGTTCTTACTTTGCGGCCACAAGATAGTGCCAACAACCACCTGGAGTTGGGGTTTCTTCCCCTGGGACCAGTGGGAGAGGATGTTTGCATCCAATAGCTCTCCTTGGAAGAGGCTAGCAAACATCTTTATTGTCACAGGCCCAGCTGGGGTCAAGTGCCCACCTCTGCATATTAGGGTATGCCACAGTGGTGGTGGGAAATGGGGAGGTGTTGACCCCCCCCCAGGCTCAGGAGCTGGTGCAAGAAGTGGAGCTGACTAGAAATCGGGGTGGATGTTGGGGGCGAGCTCAGCAGCCCCCAGGAGCCACTACCATGTTGTCATGGCAACAACTTACTAACAACCGAGCTGCCTGTCAATCAGGGATTGGTGGATCTCATCACAGGCCATCCTCCAGGAAAACACCAAACTGTCACTAAACAGTGAGACCTGTACACATCAGGGACCAATGTGCAAGAAATAAACTGGATGAAAGCACCAGAGCAGAGCAGCAAGGGGGAAGCTCAGTGGAGCCACCCAGCACCCTGTACCACCATGCGAGCGCACACACACACACAGCCCCCCAAACGCATGCGCACACGCAGACACTAGTGCTCACCTGGCTGCCCTGCCTGCCCGCGAGCACAGGGAGGTTCCCATTGTCCGCCTCTGGCTGGGTAACCCCTGTAAGTGGTCCTGGACAATGGGCTGCAGAGGAACCGAGTCTCAGTGGCCCCTGGGAGCTCTCTGGTGGCCTCATCCAGGCCAGCCACCCTGGGGGAGGACCTGACACTGAGGCCCGAAGCCTCAGCCAGTTGTGGAGCAGAGCCCCCAGCAGGTCACCAACAAGGGGCTCAGAAGAGAGAAATCATAGGACTTCTGGGCAGTGCTCGCTGAAGCAGGACACAGCCATCCAGAATGACATCCAAAGTGACAAGTGTGTGTACGCAGGATCTCTCCAGGAGACAGGAGAAACTGGTAACAGCCCCTGTGAAGGGAACTGGGAGGCAGACCTACTTTTCATAGTAAACTGTGCAGTTTGCACTTTGTAGCAAATCATAAACTGGTTTAACAATCCATACAACAGTTACATTAAAAAAAAAAGGTTTATTGAAGCCTCTGTTCAAAAATCTGTCAAAATAACTTCAAACCTGTTTTTGGTTCGGGGAGGGTAAGGGTAAGAGCAGAAGAGACATGGGCAGGAGAAAAAGTCATTTTAATTTTTATTAAATATACTCTCTTGGCACAAATCTTTAAAATATATAAACATTATATATAAACAAAGTGTCTTCATGGCATTAAATGTAACTGCAAATCAGGACAGGCAACCAATGGAGAGCAGTGTGACTACTGGGGGGCCCCCTGCCCGGCTGTGTGCAGGGCTGGGGGGAGGGGCAGCGCTACACTGGCCCATTTGGCTGGGAGCCACCTCGGGGAGGCACGCCAGGTCCAGTCATCCTGAGGGACCCTCCCTGCTCCGGCCCAGCCTGCAGTTCAACAGGGGGCGCTGCTTAACCATCCATTTGGTCTCACCCGCCTGGGGTGGACTCCATCACTGCTGCTCTCGCCTGGATGCCCTCGAGTCCCCATCCCATCTCTCTGTGAAGGGCACCTCTGCCTCCCCTGAGCACTGGGCAAGGCTGGGAGGAGGTGGTTGAACGCTCACCCCACAGGACAGCCATCACAGGCTGCCCAGGCTGCTGGGAACAAAGATGGGGCTGGCTGGTGGAAAAATGCAGGCAGCACAGAAAGAGCGGTCCTCACACCCACAGGACTAAGGCATGAAAAACAGAAATGGGGCAGAATGAAGGGAGGAAATGAAAATCACAATTGGAAATTCATTTGTGGCTGCAAACATACTGTCTCGGACCCTTTCACACATCATGGCTGCTAAGCCAACCGTGAAAACGGACCCTCTGGTAGCCCTGGTCCTGGACCCAGACTGACTTGATCAAGGTTTATTGTGTCTAGACCCAGGGCCAGTCAAATTTAAAAGCAAACCCCTCCAAAATCAAACTCCAAACATCATTAGGAACCAGGTGTCTCGGAGTCCCCAGCAGGCCCCAGGGGGCTCCTCTGTGAGACCAGCTCCTTGGGGCACTCTGACTCTTCGAGCTTCCTGCCCCCAGGCCAGGCGCTGTCTCAGCGGCTGTCACTTTGGGAGAATCGAGGCTGCCAGCTGCCTCTGTGTACTCCATTCACGGGAAGCCAGACAACGCCACTGGGCCTCAAACCGTCCCATGTCCCAGCCAAGTAACCACTCAGGTGGGGAGCCAGGGATATGCCAGGTGCCATGGGCCTCCCTCAGGAGCCACTGTGCCTAAGGGCAGAGGGTCAGGGCCCAAGGCCTGGCCTCCATTAGTGCAGCCCGTGGGGTGCAGACAGGAAGTTCTGGGCCCAGAGCAGGCAACCCAGGCAGATGCCCCTAGCTTGGGGCTCAGACCTAAACCTATTGCGATTCCTCAAACCCTGTTGACTGGAGGAGGCGTGACCCTCCTGGGAACATTACAAACCAGGTTGGGGGCCGTGGGGGGGAACAGAGAGGAAGACCTAATCCTAGGTAGAGTCTGGGATAGGGATAACACTCTTAGGAGAAGGCTGTTTCCCAGTGGGAGGCTCTGGGGACAGAATCATGTCACCTGGGAAGTAATGGTGAAGACAGCAAAGGCGGGGTGGGCAGGACAGGGGAGGGAGAGGCTGCATTTGCAGCCATAGCTGAGCAGGAGGCTGATCTCACTGGGGACAGGGCAGGAGGCCAGGCCTCTCCCCCACACCCTCTGGAGCTTCCCCCGCCCCTGAGCAGAGACTCAGAACAGCAAGGGGCGGGCAAGGTCTGGCTCTGAGCCCAGTGGGTACCGGGTCACTAGAATCAGGAGCCTGTCCAAGGGCACAAAGGGCACCAGGAGGCAGTGCTGGCAACTCATGACTCAGGGCGTTTAGGGTAATACCTCCAGGGGCAGCCCCAGCCCTGCTGAGGCTGGAAGAACAAAGCATGGGAGCCCTGGCCCCCCAGTCCCAACAATGCACTTCAAGGGCCACTGGCTTTTCTGTCAGACCTGTGCGCACTGAGCCCAGGCCCCCTCAACCCCTGCTTGTTCCACAAGGTGCATCTGTGCGGCCCGGGATGGAACCCAGCGTACCCTCGCTCCCGGGGCTCAGAAACCAAAGGGGTCAGCGGTCCACCGCCAACTGAAGCTTGAAAGCAGCTGACCCCACTGGCCCCTAGCTCTGCAGATGCCGCAGCAGGATCTGCATGAGGTCGAAAGTGGTGAAGCTGATGCCCACCGCGATGGGACCCTTGAGCCAGTTCATGCTCAGGCCCTTGTAGAGGCCACGCACCACGCCCTCCTCCCGCACAATGGTGTGCATGGTGCGCACGATGGAGGTGCGCTGGTGGCCTGTGACGCCGGCTGTCTGCATGCGCCGCCGCACCACATCCAGTGGGTAAGAAGCCGACTGCCCAATAAGGCCGGCGCAGGCCCCGAAGATCATGCGCTCAAAGGGGTAGGGCTGCTGGCGGCCGCTGTACTCTGCAGGGGGAGGGGCGGGAGGGGCGGTGAGGGTGGCAGGAGGGGGCACGCACCCAAAGGCGCACTGGCACCCACAGGTGCTGGCACCCACACGCACCCCTGCACCCCGCACTCACAGTGCGTTTCAAGACCCAACCAGTTTGCCTGGGTCCTCCCACCTGGGCCATGGCCTCCCTACTCCCACACCTCCAGGTCACTTGTTTGTGATCAAATTTGAGAAGTAAAAGATTTTAAGACAGAAGAGCACAAAGAATTATATAACCAAGTCCTGAGACCCAGAACGAGCTCATACTCAGTCATTCTTGTTTTGGGTCTAGCAAAGAAGGAAAACGTTGCTCGTGTCCATAACCCTCTCCACCTCCCAGCCAGCCCTACGGGAGCCATCCAAACAGGCGCTGTGAGGACATGTGGGCAGGAAGGACGAAGGAGCAGCAACAGATCAACAGGGGTCCTTTAAAAATGTGTTGTAAATTTGAAACTAGGATTTAAAAACCAGGGAGACTACTTATTCCCTCAGCAGACGGGCAAAACATGAAGGAACCTGCCAGCACCACGAGGGGTGTGACGCGGGTCGGGGGAGGACCCTAGGGCAAGTGCAGCCCTTGGAAGAGGAGAGGGTGGAGAGGAAAACCAAAAACAGGGTCTCACACCCACACAGAGATGAGCGCCTGGGATGTCAGCTGATCACCAGAAACCCAAAATAGCAGCCCACCCCCTAATAAGGAGGCCTCAATGCGGAGGGGACTGGGGATCTGTTACAGGGAACCTCAGCTTTACGTGAAACATTTTAACAGAAAACATGTTGGAGCAAATAAGGCAGAATATTAATGCCTGATCATACCAAGCGACAGGTACAAGCAGGGTTATGGTGTTTGTACTTTTCCAGTTTCTCAAAATTATCAAAAGAAACGGAGGACACTTCCTATCCATGTAGGTTTTTCCCGGTTTGTGTTTGGGCGCACCAGTGGCTGCTAGCACTCTCAGTGACACTGGACTTCACAAGGCTGCTCTCAAAATGAGGCATTAAAGGTCCTGAGTCCAGCTTCCTCAGGGCTGGCTGGATACATCTTCTCCTGATCCAGCCCCTGGGCCCCCAGCCTGCCCCTCCCAGAGGAGCCTTAGTGCCCCTCACCCCTACCCGCCTCCACCCTTCTCCAGGTCTGTGTGACCAGGGAGGTGCTGCCCTGGCTCCCCGCCCCTCACCTCTGTGCAGGCTCTTGAGAGTCTCGTAGGTGAAGAAGCTCAGGCCTGCGTAGGGAATGACCCCCAGGACCGTGGGAACGAAGCCGTGGTAGAGAGTCTTCAGCCCCTCTTCTCGGGAGATGCGGATGAAGACATGAAAGATGTTGCTGTACCTGCAAGACACTGAGACTCAACTGGGATTGAGACTCTCTAATTCTCGGCTCCTCCCACTTCAGGGGGGGCCGGAAGTTGACAGAACCCCCTGGTAGAAGTTTTGCCACTGGAGGGGGCCATGTGGCCTAAGGCCATACTCCACCTTCACCATCAGCATCCCTCTGCTGTGCTCAGCCCTTGTCTTTTGGTCGGATGTATTTTTAACATGTCTGTGCCCAACTCAACATGAAGACTTTGGGTTTGATGGAAGCAGAAACTGACCCCCAAGCTAAGAGATCCAATTACTGTCTTTCTGGAACCGCTGCAGAGCTGTACACCTGGCCTGCCCCATGGTACCCGGCAATGTCCGGGCGGCAGTCTTGGCACCGCTTCATCTGCTGTCGGATGCGGAGGCCTGGAGCCAAACCCCAGGGTTCTTGATGGAGACAGCCAACCTGGAAGCCCCACTAGACAGAGCTCCTGGTGCCAGTGTTAGTGTCACCATGGTAGGGCTTACATTTCCTTTGGGGTCACGGCCATCCGTGCTCTGACCAGGTCCAGGGGGTACGTCAGTGAAGCGGCTGTGGTTCCAGCCAGTGCGCCAGCGAGGAGGCGGGGCCAGGGAGGCAGGGCTCTGAAAGAGGAGGGGAGAAGGTGAGACCCGAGGCCGGCGCCCACAGGGCTGGGTGGGGAGGGATGGGAGAACAGGCGTGGGCCGGCTTCCTGGCTGCCGAGCTGCGGGAGGGGGGGGGCGGGGTGGGCGGGGGTCTCGATGGACTTCATTTCTAAATTCCCCTGGCTGCCTTTCCTGTCCCTTCCGTGAACGAGTTATTGGACGACGTGCACCCTTCCCACCCGCTCTGGGGCAGTTGGGATCGCTGGCCCTCCTGGGACTTAGGTTCTGCGGGGAGACGCGGATACCAGAGAAGTTCCGACATGGTGACCATGTGGAAGACCGGAAACCAGGGAGATGCGGCAGAGCTGGGGGGTGGGGGGTGGCTCACTCTCCGCGGAAGCCGTAGTAACGGCCCAGGATGCGCTTGTACTCCTCGTGCGCGCTGAACTGGATGGCTGCGTAGGGCACCACGCGCACCATGGTGGCCGAGTTTCCGCGCCACAGGCTGAGGACGCCTTCGTTGAGGTAGGTGAAGTAGATGAGCCGGAAGGCCTCCTGGGGGGAGAACAGGGGAGAGGGGCAAGGTCAACGCCCTCAGCCTCCACCTGCCTCTCCCGAGCATCGCCCATGCTAGCAGAGCGCAGAGCACGGACCTCCCCTGCCCACCTCGCCTGCATTCTCTGGGCCCAGCATGGGACAGCAACCCCCTCCGCCCCAGTCAATCCTCTGGCCTTGGTAATGGTAAAGTGAGCCTGGAACCACATTTGCAAAGTAGACTGACAGCCCTGCCCAGAGGACGTTGTTGGTGTTTGGTAGTCTAGCTTTTAAAACTACTCTTTCTTTTCCTTTACTAAGAAGATGACACCTGCTCTGTGTTTAAAAATAAATCAGATATGAAAACTGAGTTTAGACTGTCAAGTCCTCTTGCCACTGCCCCCAGGATAGGTGGGTCTCCTGTCAATTCCCAGGGTGGGCTGTGTCCAGGCAGAGCTCAGGGTGCGAGACAGGTGGCCGTGGCCCTGGTGCCTGGCAGGGGAGGCCTGGTCACCCAGCAGCAGCCCTGGAGCTGGCCCGGGCCTAGGGGGATCCAATGGGAAAAAGCACCTTAAAAAGCCTTTCCCCAACCCCCACCACTTTCCTTCTCTGCCTGCGCCAGCCCAGCAGGGCGAAAGGTGAAGGCCCCAGAGCCGGGGTCTGTGACCTAGTGGCTCACCTTGGCAGAAAATCTTTTTGAGGACACTGGAAAAAAAACAAAAACACAACAGAGTGTGAGATATGAGGATGGGACACCCCAGGCTGCCTGACCCCCACCACAGGGTTCTGGTCTGAGCATGGGGAATGAGAGTAGCCCCTGGGGATGCCCCCCACCCCCACAAGGGCTGAGGTGGGGGCAACCTTGCAATGTCACCCTCCTCCCAGGAACCTTCTCCCCTCTTCATGGCCATGCCCCTCTGCACACCAACTTCTCCCCAGGAAGGGGAGTCCAGCTGCCACCTGACCCTCCAGGACAGTGAGGTTCTCTGCAGGAGCTGCAAGGATGCATCTCTGGGGGGTGGACATCCAGCAGCCCCCAACCTGACTGGACTCCAATTCTACCAAACCCCTCTGGGGAGGTGTCCCAGCCATCAACCATGCCGGGGTCAGCCAAGGGCCTCCGGCTCCCTCAGAACATCTGGGGTCTGCCCCATCTTCTCCAAGGCTTGGCACAGATTGCCCTAATCCCCATCTACTACCCTCTATGGCTGCCTGGCTTACGGCCCCCACTCCATGGTGAGCTCTGTCACCAGGGGCTGGAGCCACAATGGCCACGAGGACCCAGAAACACAAGCCATGAGGGGTCTCTGTCTTGCAATGCCCCCATCTCACTTCCCCAGTGTCTGCCCTATTCCCAGGACACCCCTGTACTCCCATCTGCGTGGACATGTGCACACCTCCTGTCTTCGAAGTTAAACACAGCTCCCTGCGGGGTGCTACACTGAGCGGTTGTTCCAGTAACAAAACAGCCGATGGAGGGCGTGCGTGCTCAGCTGCACCCGGCCCTTTCCCGTGGCAGCTTACTCCTCTGTGGGGACAGGGTTGACAGCAATGTTTCTGTTTTACAGTGAGGAAACAGGCCCAGAGAGGCTAGGGGACCAGCTTGAGGAAGTGGGGAGGGACTGGCTCGAGTCTGCAGTTCTCTCCTCCCAAACAACTGAGGGGGCAAGGGTCCCAGGTTGTGACCGTCCTTCTGCCTGGCGCTGTGCAGGCACTGGTCACCATCTGTGGGACAGAAAGGCCTCATCTTCAGGGGACCCTGTGCTTGCTTAACCCTAAGGAAGGAGGGAGATGGTTTCTTGAACTCTGACCCCCCAAAAGATACGTCCATGTCCTCATCCCCAGCACCCATGAATGTGACCTTAAGTGGAAACAGTGTCTTTGCAAATGTAATTAAATTAAACTGAGGTCATACTAGAGTAGGGTGGGCTCTAATCTAATGACAGTGTGCTTATAAGAAAAGGAGAGGGTCCAGACACAGAGGGTAAGGCAGAGGTTGGAGGGATGCGGCCACAAGCCAAGGATGCCTGGAGCCACCAGAAGCTGGAAGAGGTGAGGAAGGATACTTTCTCAGGGCCCCAGAAGGAATCAACCCTAGAGACACCTTGAATTTGGAATTCTGGCCTCCAGAAAGTGAGAGAATAAATTCCTATTGCTCTAAGCTGCCTGATTTGTGGTACATTGTGACTCCAGTCCTAAACATTAATAGACTTTCTAAGTTGATTCTTGTTTTTTAAAAAACACCTTTATTGTGGTATAATTCCTATACAGTAAACCACACATATTTCAGATGTATCTAAGTAGATTCTAAAAAGGCATCTTAAAAACCAATTTGCAGTGCAGTTTGGGGGCCCATGGAGGAGGGTGACTGCCTGGTAGCTTCTCTATTGCATGGCATAGATGACAGGCAGCATTTACCTTGGAAGATGATTTTGGTTCGGTCCAGAGGAGCTACTGCTGTTTTGGCAAGAGCGCCAGCCAGGGCCCCGGACAAGAGGGAGCGGAGAACTTGCCTGTGATCACTCTGCAAGAAAACACACGGACATGCAGTCTGTTGTCAGAGAGGGAGCGGAGGTGTCTGCTCTGTTGAGGACAATTTCCAGGAGGAACATTTTCCTTCTCCCCCTGGTCCAGGGCTGCCAGATACATTGTGGCTGGAGTGACACAGCTCTGCTGGACCCTGGGCATGCTGGGGCACAGGGTGAGCTGTGGTGGGTCCAGTGGCCACGGAGCCTGGTGTGCCACAGGGAAAGCCTCCTGAGCCACAGGGACCATCCACACAAGAGGTAATGCACTGGCTGGGCTGCTCTGTGAGGTTCCAAGTCCTCAGAGACAGCCTAAAATGGGACTGACTACAAATGCAAGAGTCACCCCTGGCCTGTTCCACTTGCAAGCTTTGATTCCACCCACTGCCCGTCTGTGAGGGACTCTCACGCTGCAGCGTTTCAGGGCAAAGGATCCTTGTGGTCAGGGGGTTGGGCAGGGGGTATCAGGCAAGCAGATCCTGACTCTGTTCAGCGTGTCCTCTTTCCACAGCTTTCTATCAAGACTTCTAGGGTGGATGTCTGTGGCTCTTCATCCAACCAAGGCGAGGGTGATGGTGACAGTGACGTGGCTGACTGGCACTGTGTGCATCTGCGGCCATCCTCAGAGCCAGTGCCTTCCCAGGTCTTCCTGAGGCTCCCTGAGCCCTGGCTCAAACAGCCCTTCTTCTTTTGAGGCCCATGGAGCCCTGAGTCGTTGCACAGGAAGCCACTGGCTCATCCAGTTGGTGTCTCCATTCCACTGCTGACTCAGCCACAGAACCTGTCCTCACTCGGCAGCGAGCAGGGGTGGTGAGGAGCAGAGAGCTCAGTGATCCCAGGAATCTGCAAAGTCCATGAGGACCAGGTGCCCTCAGGGCCTGGGGACACACAGTGAGGGGCAGGGGTATGTATGAATCCCCCCTCCCCCCGCCACCAGGCTGCCAGTCCACAGGGGAAGCCAGACATGAACTAATTCTTCAGACAAATGCGTGCAGAGTCACCGGTCTCGGAGGGGCTAGGAGGAGGGGGCTCAGGGTTCCGGGAGAATGCAGAGTAGTGGGTAAGGGGCTGAGGTTGAAGGATGAGGTGCAGCTAACTGTGGTGTGTGTGTGTGAGACAGGGAGGAATGGAACACTCAGAGGCAGTGGTGAGAAGGGGTAGGGGGCCCTGGGGGACCACAAAGTGGGCAGGGTGGCTGACAGGGAAAAGAGATGAAATCTGGAGTGGGGCTGGACCCCACAGAGTATGGGGGGCCTGGCAAGGAGGCTGGTCTTTGCCTAAAGAGAAATGGAGAAGTGTGAAGGGGAACAGGCTGTTTTAACTGTAACCAGAGAAAAGGCAGCTCCAGCAAAGCCCAGGATGGAGGCAGCAGAGGCTGGGACCAGGGCGGCTGAGAGCGGGGAGGGATGAGGTTTGGGTGGGTACAAATGGCAACGCCGGCGTCCAGACTGGGCCTCCACGTTTGCTCAGCTCAGCAGGAGACTCAGGGGGAAGGGATGGGTCTGTCCACAATCCTGGGCTCTGTCCTGACTAACCACAGTGACGGGATGGCCCCTCTGGTCTCCTGTTCCTCATCTTTGATACAGTGAGGCGCTGTCTCCTGGCCCAGGTCCCAGATCTTATCCCAAGTGTCCCAGATGCTCGCAGTGGCCATGTGCCCCACAACCTGGCCCTTTTCCCTTAATGCCCCCGGGTCCCCTCCACCAGCCCAGCCCACCTGTCCCTACAAACAACCTCCCACAGCTTCTGAGGTCGAGCTTCGCCATGGGGGTCCATCTTCTTGCTTCACACAGGCCTGTTATTGGGGACCCCTGCCTTTTCTGGGTCACACAGGAAGGTTCTGGGTGTCTGGTCCCTTTGGCTTTGAGGGGTGTGGACATCAGATGCCAGAAGGCTCGGTGGTGTTCCTGGCACCAGCTCTGAGGCCCAGCCGGCTCTCTGCCTTAATCTCCTGTCTGTGAATCAGTGTGGTGACTACTCACCTCGAGCCGCTGTGAGCAGAGGATTCCTTCTGTGCGCCCCGTGGGCACTAGAAGGAGGTCCAATGTGTCCCTTCCATCTCCTTCACCAGGTTACTTCCTGTGCAGTCTGGGTTCTTATAATCACAGGCCAGCTCTGCACATCGGGAACGCACATGTCCTTAAACCCAAACTCTGGATGTGGAGCTCCGGGGACCCACTGTAAGCCCACAACACACGCTCAGTGGAGGAGGCCACCACTGCCGCCTCTGGATGCCCTTCCAGGGATTTGTAAACGACCACAGCCCCGCTTATTCTTTAAAGAGCTTGGCATCGGCATCACCAAACGGTCAGTGTCTCTGTATTCATCATATGAAGAGATCCTGCAGATGAAGAATGAGGCAGGCAGTCCGATGGAGAGGAAACGGATGATCCACAGACCAGATCCACGTGAACACCACAAGAAGATGCCCGGCTCCTTAACCAAAGAAATGGGACTTGGCACAGTGAGCTTCCTGCACTGGGCTGGCCAAGTAGACCAAGATTGATGTGGGTCATGCCAGCCAGCACAGGGGAAAACCAGTGCTGTGTGCGTCCCAGCACATGCCCAGCGTGGGGGCCCTTGCTGGGCACATCTGCTTGGTGAGATCCACATCCAGCGGCCAATGGAGGGAAGGCTACGTCTCCCTTATACTCTGCTGGGAAGTTCACTAAACTGTGAGGGATGGAGGTGACCATTCTGGAGCTCGCCCCCCACCGCCCAGTGTGGTGATGGTGGACCCAGACACTGGCCCTGAGAATCAGTTCTGCCCGCCTGGCACTCCACAGGGTGACGTGGAATTCGGGGATGATGCTGCTTTGGCCTTTGAGCCCACAGACTTTGAACACTGCTTGCAGGCACCTGAGCCAGCCTGGCAGCGAAGGTGGGTTTCTCTGTGGGGCTAGGTCAGCCTGTGTTCGAGGTTCAGCTGGGAGAACTTCTATGAGCTTCTCTGGTGCACAAGGACAGGGCTGGTTCAATTTCTTTATGAGGGAATAAACCTTTTCTTCTTCAACTGAAGGGCATAATCGCGACGAACCTCAGAGCTAAGAGTGAACTCCTCACCGCAGCCCCCTCCCCCGAGGCCCACCCCACCTCTGGCTAATTCTTTTGTGTTGGCAAACCTGAGACGGAAAAGAGGCACAAGGATACCTTTGACATCCCAGCCAAATGTGGATGAGGTTTTGGCTTTTTGGCCAAGCGGTGGGCCACCCAGATCCACAGCACAAATGCGGCTATAAAAATGGAATCAAAAGCAGCCTGTGAACCCCACGGCCTCACCCTCAGTGTGTGTAGGGGGATCTGTAATATGGTGCGAGCACAGAAGAGAGACGTGGTGAGAACGCCCATGGGGAGGCTGGGGTACTTGCCTTTGAAGAGACAGATGAGGGCAGGACGGACTCAGCATCCTCACGCAAACGCACCACGCCTTCCTTCACACCATTACCCATTCCAGGCCTGCTCAGGACGGTGGGGACTCAGTCCTGGGGAGCAAGAGGGAGCAAAGTAAAAAGGTGGCCTCCCCCATAGGCCTGGGGTCTGTGACTCATCCTCAAATCCCGTGATGCCAGCAACACGCCAACCAGTGGCACGCTCCTCCTAACCTGGCTTCTGTCTCCCTGCAGGAGAAAGACATCCAAGCCTGCATCCTGATGCCAGTCCCCTGTGCTGATCACGCTGATAGCTTAATTGTTTACAAAAGCTTTTCTCATTGGCTGTTTGATTCTCACACACAGGCCTCTGTGTCGTCTGTTTTTTTCACCTAGTACCAACCGTCTAAATTGGCTCAGACAGGTTAAGCGGCCAAAAAGGTCACAGTAGGAGGCAGGGCTGTGGGGTGTGGAGGGGCCCCAACTGCCTGGAGCCCAATGCCTTCTGGGCTTATGCCATCTTGGACCTGAGATTTTGTCCACAGAAATACTTTAAGAAAATTAATCTTTTTCCTGCTGTGTGGCTGCCTGCTCTTTGCAGCCAAGCTTACAGTAAAGGGTCCTAATACTTGAGGATTCCTCCCTGGAAACCTACACGGAACCTCCCAGAAGAAGCACAGGTAAAGCTCAGCCAACTGCAGAGAGGGGACCAGAAGGAAAAAAGGGTGAAGGCCTGGTATCATTGAGATGCCGCTGGGCACCGGTATGCTTGGAGGTCTCGTTTCCATGCTTTAAAATTACCCAATGACTGTTTCCTACCTAAAATGGGCTCTAAAATCAATGACAAGTAATCTGATAAGAGACAGAAAAAGAGACACAAATGGGGAGGCCTTGTGAAGACAGAGACAGAGGTTGGAGTGATAACACAAGCCAAGGAACGCCTGGAGCAGAAAAGCTGGAGGAGACAAGGAAGGATCCTCCTCTAGAGCTTTCCCGGAGGGCATGGCCACACACCTTAACTGGGGACTCTGAGTGCCAGAACTTCCAGAGTTCTGTTGTCTTAAGCCAGTTTGTCGTAATCTGTCACAGCGGCAACAGGAAACTAAGACTAAACGCCCTTCTTTGAGGAGAATCTGGGTTGCCCTGTGCCCCCTCAACCCCGAGCAGAAGGGGCAGCCACAGCCCGCAAGCTGTTCCCACCAGGGCCTGGAGCCTCCAGGCAGCTCTCCAGGATTGCAGGGTCAAGAGGGGATTTCTGCCCTCGGGGAAGGGTTCAAGATTTTGTCTCTCAGGTCAAAGGCTAATTTCCCAGGAAATAAAGAGCTATTTCAAATCAGTTAAAAACAAAACAAAAAGAAAAACAATTCAACACAAAAGAGGCAAAGAAACAGCCAAGTTACCAGGAAGGCAACAACTTAAAAATATGACAGGTACTTGACTGCACTCATAAGGAGAAAGTTGGGTTTAACTGTCAGCGGGGGGCATTGGCACATGTGGGGACAGTGCACAAGGACAGGGCTGATCTGTCACTGTGTGGGGACAGTAACACAACTGGTGGATGAGGCGAGTGGGCAAGGGAGCGGCCACTGGGCACGCCTCTCTGCAGGTGACTTGGCAAATGCCTTGCTGTGCCCCCAACAGGTGAGCATGAAGCCTCGTGGGTCAGTGAGGCCATGGGCAGGTGCTGGTCCCAGTGAAAGTATGAAGGTCTGGATGGGAAGCCACGTGGGTTGGGGAGGGGGTGGGGGACAGGGAGAACACGTGACAGCAGCCCTCAAGGGAGGACACCACCCAGCCTGTCACTAATGAGTGGAACCTACCTGGACCCAGCTAGGATGCTGTCCAGATGCAAAGACCTGGAAACAGTCCAGTTGTTTATAGAGAGCTGTCAACAGTGATGGGGACTTACTGGACATGGGAGGAGACAAGAATAGGTGGGAGCCTAACTGTGGATGTACAGACTCTCTTTCAGTTGGCATTTCCTTGCCCCCTACTTACCTATCCATTAACAACAGAGAGAGGACCGAACCCACGCGTGGCCCTTCCTTGGTCAGAACCCCT
The DNA here is from genome assembly GCF_048564905.1 of Vicugna pacos. Lineage (NCBI taxonomy): Eukaryota > Metazoa > Chordata > Mammalia > Artiodactyla > Camelidae > Vicugna > Vicugna pacos. Next base: position 20,856,475 of record NC_133008.1, read on the forward strand.
CCCACTGCCCTCAGGCATCCCCTCCATGCTCCCTCCTGGCCCCTTTCCCTGAAACTGTCACATGATTCTGAATTCACCCCCCTCCAAAAGGCCCCCACCTCACTGAATTGGGGCTCCCACTGCTCCACACAGCATCCATGCTCAGGACAGTCACCAGGTTTCCTCGGCCACCAGTGGCCTCCACCAGTAGGGACACCGTAGTCAGAACTTCTCCACACACAGCCCCAGGTTGGGCCCCCATGTCTGTGCCCAAGAACATGGGCTCCTTCGGGTGTTATCTGGAGATCTTCATTGGTCACATAGTGACCGATGGCCTATGCGGCTGAGGGTGAGGCCCAGGGTGTGGCAGGTGGCCTCAGCTGGTGCTGGGAACCTGGAGCCTCCTCCCTCTTGACTTCTTCCCCTGCAGCCTCTGCTATTTACGTAATATCCTTTAGATGAATAAGTTAGAACACTGAGAAGTGAATCCTAGAACAGGAGGTGCAGCTGGTAGAACTGGGGGAGGAGGTCCCTGGGGAATCTCAGAGGAACCTGGCCCAGGAGTCGCCTTTGGGCCTCTCATCACAGCAGAGGATGCTGTGTGTTCTCTGGGGTCAGGAGCTCAAGGGGAGAAGCCAAGTCACTGCCTGGTGCTGGGGACGAGGGTGAGGGTAAGATTGGGGCAGCCACTTGCTCAAGTTTTGCTCCTTGACAAGCAAATGCACACCTGGCCAGGACTTTTGGAAAAAGGTGAAACCCAGATAGTACCCCGTAGGCATCATTTGGGCGGGGAACACAGAGCTTTGGTTTTGCTTCAAAACCCACATTCGGCCTTCTCAAAGTGTAAGTCACTCCCAAGTTCAAAGATGTATTTATATAAAATAGTACATAGGGTAGGGAGAGGGGATGGAACATTAAATTAGGCCAGTTGTAAATGTTTTCCCCTAAAAAATCAATCTTTTAAAGAAGACAGAGGACAGCTCAGAGCTCTGGCCCTCAGTGTCCCTCCAGGACCCCCAGCAGTAGGGACATCCTGCTGCCCTCTCTCAGCTCCTTTGTTGGCATCTCTGACCTCTTGTGACACTGTATGTCTGGTGCACAACTGCCTAGATCTCACGGACTAGAGGGACACACACATTCTTGTTCCTCGTGCTGGTGACACTGTCACACTGAGGGTCTCCGCGTTCAGGCTCGGAGCCCACCTCTCAGTCCCACATTCTGGGTGCCCGTTCACCTGGGAGACCCGCGCTCGCTCTCCTCCCACAGCTCCTGAACATCCCATGCCCCGTGGCGGCTCTGTGGCTAGAGGTTATATCTGTTAATATTTACCCCAAATGACGCCCTGGCCATCACTCTGCTGAACCCGCTGCCCTATGGCTCTACTTCCAGAAGAGAATCTGTTTTTTAAGTTCAAGTTCACATTCCTCAATCCAGAGTGGAAGCTGAGGGACCTCTAAAGTGAGCCACCAGCTTGGTTTCAGGTGGTGCTGAGAGAACAGACGCCCATGAAGAACAATGTAAGGGGGACAGGATTTAAGTAAGGATTGTTTTCTTTTTTGCGGGGCTTAGGATTTATGTGAGGGTTTTTTAGGGGAAGGGAGGGTACTGGGATTGTTCCTTAAAAATATTTTCAGCACACAAAAAATAAAAATTTGTAACTGTGTACAATGATGCATGTTAACTAGACTTATTGTGGTGATCAGTTCACAATATACACAAATATTAAACCATTACATTGTAAACCTGACACTAATATACAGTTGGCCCTCTGTATCTGCAGGTTCCACATCCATGGATTCAACTAACTGAGGATTGGGAAAAAAACAAAAAAATCCCATTAAGTTCCAAAAAGCAAAACTTGAATTTGCTATGCACTGGCAACTATTTATATAGCATTTACATTGTATTAGGTATTATAAGTGACCTAGAGATGATTTAAAGTATACAGGAGAATGTGCGTAGGTTATATGCAAATGCTATGCCACTTTATAATAAGGGACTTGAGCCCCCTTGAATGTTGGTATCCAGGGGTAAATCCAGAACCAATGCCCTGGAGATACTGAGGGATGACGGTAATGTTACGTGTCAATTATACCTCAATTAAAAAATGCAAAACAAAACAAAATAAAGCCCCAAAAACCTTCAGATAAGAGAGACAGGATATACAGAGGGACAATGGCCAGGCTATGTGTGACAGCAGAACTCTGACCCGCCACCTCTGTAGCACCCAGCCAGGGAAAGTAAACCACAACTCCTCTAGCAATGGGCCCCAAAAGCTGGGACTTGGTAGGTGACTGCAGCTTCCTTAATATTCCCTAATTTTTGTTCCTGTTTCCAACTCAGGACAACCAGAAGGAAAAAAATATACCCTTCACAACCAATCACATAAGGCAACTACTTCTTGGCAGCTGCCCCCAGCTTCTTACCCCAACAGCCTCCAACAGGCGCACCTGGGCCTACGCTTCACCGTAACGGTCTCTCTCTCTCCTGCCGGCCTTTGAGTCTCAGCCAAATGCAGCGGACACCTTGGCCCTAGCAAGCCTCTGTTCTCATTTCAGTTGCCTTGGTTTATTCCCATAGGTAACTGCATGAATAGGGGAGAAGAGATAGCTCTTCCTTATAGTAGAATTTCACTTAAGAAATGTACGAGGAGTGACGGACACAGAAAATCACCAATAGGCAAATGTCAGTATTCCCTATTGCCATCAAGAGCCACAGGCGGACAGATGCTAAAATGGGGGAGTGATAATACGATGAGAAATGGGGTACTTGGGTGGTCTCTAAACATCTGTCCACAAGACACTTAGTAATTTCTTTGGGCAGAGAAACCTAACAGACCCCACCTTGAGCAAATGATCAAGGTCAGCACCACTGGTGATGGGACATAGTGACAGATTGTACCCCTGACACAATGCAGTGGGAGGGACACAACATCACTTCTGTGGGATTCTTGCCAAAGATGTACAACCCCAGTATAATCGTGAGGAAACACCTGACAAACCACAAGGAGGCAGACTCTTCAAGCGACTGAGCAGTTCTCAGCAAATGTGTGAAGGTCAAGGACAATAAGAAAAGACCAAGGAACCATCACAGATCGGAGGTGACTAAGGAGACACAAGGTCTAAGTACAACATAGGCACCTGGACCAGAATGAGAACATTACAGGGAAAGCCGGTGAAACCAGAATTCAGTCTGGAGATGAATTCTTACTGCTGCATCAGTGTGAATGTTCTGGTTCAGATAACTGTATTGTGTAAGATGCTAACAATGGGGGCAGCTGGGCGAAGGGTATCAGGAACTCTTAGTTATTTTTGTCATTTTTCCATAAATCTAAAATTATTTCAAAATACAAAGCTAAAAAAAAATTTTTTTTAAAGCTTTGAGAAAACCAGGAGCTTCAGAGAAACCTTTGGCACATCCCAGACATTTCAGATGTCTGTGGCTATGGAGGGTTGGCCCGGGGACCTGGCTCCTCCCTGTCCTGTTGGTGCCTCTGAGCTAGGGTCTCTGCATCCTGGGCTGGAGCTGGGAACCATGCCAGCAGTCATGGGAGCCCTGTGTGAGGGATTAATGCTGCCTAGTTGGAGGGGAGACCAGCGCCCTTCTTGGCAGGTGCACCCTGACCTTGGCCCCTTCTCAGAGCAGGGCGTTGGGGGTCAGCAGCTGTGGGGTCCTGGGCCAAGGCCTTCACCCTCTGCCTCTGCATGTTGGGGTGAGGATGGGGTGAAGGCAGGTGCTCGACACAATGGCACGATAGCATCTATTGTTTATTGAATCCCTTTGCCCCTGTGTTCTCTAATCCGGCCAGCTTTAACCAACGAGCATGGGGGCTGCTTTACAGATGGGGAAGCATGTGTCCTTGCCGGAGACTGCTGTGGTGGTAATCACTCCAGCTAATGACTGAGGTGTCACAATCTCTAGTTTATCTCCCCCCTTTGCTGAGGAGGCCCGTGGATATTACTGTGTGTGGCAAAAGGGACTTTGCAAATGTGATCAAGTTAAGGATCTTGAGATGGGGAAACTGTCCTGGAGTCTCAGGATGGCTCCCATGTCATCACAAGTCCTTAAAAGGGAGGCAGGAAGGTCAGAGAAGGCATGTGGTGATGGAGGCAGATTTCAGAGAGATCTGAAGATGCTGTACTGCTGGTTTTGAAGGCGGTAGAAGGGAACTCTGGTGGTTGCGCACAGGTGGCCTCTACAAGCCAGAAAAGAGAAGAAAAACAGATTTTCTGGAATCTCCATTAAGAACACATCCCTGCAGACCCGTGTTAGACTTCTGACCTCCAGAACTGAAGGGTAACAAACTTGTGTGGCTTTTAGCCTCCAGGTGTGTGGACGTTTGTTACAGCAGCCAAGGTAAACCGATACAGGCTGTCAGGAGGAAGCTGGGGCGGTGGCCCTGTGCGACAGCTCAGAGTACTCACAAGGAGGCCAATTTCAGGTCAACAGGAGATGATGAAAATGCCAGGACTGCCAGTACTGACGGCAGCCCAACCGCTGCCCCCAGGGAGGACAGTCATTCACACAATGATAGGTGCTCAGAGCATCCTACAGAGGAGGCGTGGCAGGCACCGCACCTGCGCTCATGCAACGAGTGAGACAATTCAGGGAGCTGAACTGTCAAAGGCCGTGAAGGAAGCGAACAGGGAGATGGACCGAGTGGTGGGGGCCCAGATTCGAGATTGGGTGGCCACGCTGGCCTCCCTGAGGGTGCTGGAGCTGAGGCTGGAGGGGTTGGCAAGTGCTGCATTCCAGGCAGTGAGATGTGAGGCATGCAAGAGGCCCCAGGGGAGAATGAGTCAGCCAGTGAGAGCAGAGATTTAGAACTGGGAAGATGGAGTGAAGGGGAGTGAGCAGGGCAGGGAGGCCCATGGGGCCACTCAGGTAAGATGGTGGGGTCTGATGGAGGGAGGTTGAGGGAAACTCAGGAGCCTGCCTGAGGCCCTGGAGTGGTGGGGTTGTTTTCTGGGCTGAAGTGGCTTGGGTGGGGCCAATGTGAGGGGAAGGAGGCCAGTGGCCCCTATTCCTAGGGCCGCACCCCTGGCAGATTCTTGCCCATGCCCTAGTCTGAGCTACTCAAATGAGAAGAGGTTATCAAGCCTTCTGGTCCCACCTCGTGGTCCTATTACATCACCAGGAAGGATGTGAGGGCAAAACAGAAAATGCACCTAAGTTTAATTAAAAACAGATCTAGTGGGCTGGTGGGAATGCAGTTTGGTACAGACACTGAGGAAAACAGTATGGAGATTCCTCAAAAGACTAGGAATAGACTTACCATATGACCGAGGAATCCTGCTCCTGGGCGTATATCCAGAAGGAACCCTACTTCAAAATGACTCCTGCAACTCAATGTTCATAGCAGCACTATTTACAATAGCCAACACATGGAAACAGCCTAAATGTCCATCGACAGATGACTGGATAAAGAAGATGTGCTATATTTATACAATGGAATACTATTCAGCCATAAAAACCAACAACATAACGCCATTTGCAGCAACATGGATGCTCCTGGAGAATGTCATTCTAAGTGAAGTAAGCCAGAAAGAGAAAGAAAAATACTATATGAGCTCACTCATATGTGGAATCTAAAACAAACAAACAGACAAACATAAATACAAAACAGAAACAGACTCATAGACATAGAATACAAACTTGTGGTTGCCAGGGGGTCAAGGGGTGGGAAGGGACAGACTGGGATTTCAAAATGTAGAATAGATAAACAAGATTGTACTGTGTGGCACAAGGAAATATATACAGGATCTTGTGGTGGCTCACAGCGAAAGAGAATGTGACAATGAACGTATGTATGTTCACGTATAACTGAAAAATTGTGCTCTAGGCTGGAATTTGACACAACATTGTAAAATGATTATAACTTAATAAAAAAATGTAAAAAAAAGAATTACCTACTTTGGGAGGTGAGGTTGATAAAAAAGAAATAATTAGCAAATTTATTAATGGAGTGATGTTTTCTCTCAAATTGTAAGCACAATCATTTCCTGGTTTCATTCAGCCTTTTAAATCTCTGGTCTTTGGGGCATTTCACTAAACTGAGAACTTAGTTGTGTTTGGAACTTCAAACCTACATCAATATGTCTTATATTTTTGGCCTTTTCAGTCTCTCAACATTTTACATATGTTTGGCCGCAATTAAGATGTAAAGACTCATTTAAAAAAATAAATGATTGTTCTCCACCCCCCCAAAACAAAAACAAAAACAAAAAACAGATCCAGTGGATTCACACTGGAAACCACTCAGTGTAGGTCTCGTCCGGGGGTGATGTTTCCCCTTACCCACTCCGCCCATGCTCTGCCTCATTGCCCACCTCCACCCCCCAAGGCTGGTCATAATGGTTATTCCCGGGGTTCCTCATGGAGCCAGTGGTGGAAAGCCACACCCTGGCCTCGCTGCTGTCACCTGTCAGGGAAGTATCTCCTTGTGTAATCCAGAAGGCAGAGTCACGGGGTCAAGGCTGGCACCGCCCTTTGCCAGGTGAGTGCCCTTGGGCAGGTGCCCCAGCACCTGGGGGCCTGGGCTTCCTGACCTGTGAGCTGCGCTTGGTGGCAGCACCCACCTGGGGTGAGTGAGCTCAAACGAAGAACCATGTTATCTCGACTTCATTCTGCCAAAGTCTGCCTAAACTTGTTAAAAAAACCTGGAGCCCTCATATACTAGGAACGCGCGATGGAGCTGCTGTGGCTGCAGACATCAGTCTGAAGGCCCCTCAACTAGTTGAACATAGAATTACCCTGTAACCCAGCAATTCCACTCCTAGGCCTGTACCAAGTGAACTGAAAACAGATATTTAAACAAATCCTTGCACACCATGCTCAGAGCAGCACTAGCTACAATCACCAAAAGGTGAAAACAACCCACATGTCCATCAATAGATGAACAGATAAAATGAGGTCCATTATTCAGCCCGAAAAAGTGATGAAGCACTGACATGTGCTCCACTATGGATGAACCTTGAAAACGTCATGCCAAGTGAAAGAAGCCAGACACAAAAGGCCAGGTGTAGTGCGGTCCCTTGTACATGAAACATCCACAACAGGCAGAGCCACTGAAACAGAGGGCAGACTGACGGCTGCCAGAGGCTGGGGGAGGGGGAAATGGGAGTGAGCACTGAGGACAAGGCTTCCTTTTAGGGTGATGAAAACGTTCCTTATGAAGTGGTGGCTGCATGTGCCACTGAATTGTCTACTTTAAAATGGGTAAAATGGTAAATTTTAAGCGATGGGTATCTTACATGAAAAAACAGCCCTGGCCCTCCAACTACCCTGGGAGGCTATTCTCTGATCCATCAGGATCCCAGGGTGGTAGGAGGCTGGTCACACTTCAGGCCTCCCTTTCCTCATCGACCCTACCCTCCTTACTAGGTTAACTGAGTCAGGTTAGCTGTTTTTTTTTGGGGGGGGGTGAGGTAGGTAATTAGGTTTATTTATTTATATATATATTTTAATAGAGAAACTGGGGATTGAACCCAGAACCCCATGCATTAGAAGCATGCACTCTACCACTGAGCTACACCCTCCCCCCCAGGTCAGGCTGACTGGGTGCCTGCCCTGTACACACTCTGGGGAGGTGGCACCATCAAGAGGGTAGGGAGTGTGGGCAGATGACCCCCACGGGGAGGACACTGAGTGGAGCTCTGTGTGGTTGGAGAGATGAGGAGGGCAAGGCAGGGGGCTGTCCTGGGATCTGATGCCATGACAGCAAGGAGGAGGCCCCCGCTTCCCAGCACGTCCCCCGGGGAGTGAACTCAGGCTGACCAGGGAAATAAAGGCAGGCGTGGGCCACTGAAGGCTCTGCTGTGGAAAAGCACAGAACTCCCCACCCCCGCCTGCTCCCGGCACTGCTGCCGGACCTCGCACCTCTGGACCTCAGCTTCTGCCCCTTCCCAGCCAGGACCCCTCCCTGCACACCACTCCTAGGGCCTCTCCTCACTGACCCTGGGGCTGAATCTGGGTCACATGGGGGGACTGAATCTGGGTCACGTGGGAACTCTGAACCCTGGTCTCACAGCCGATGAGCATGCCTCATGGACACAACCCTGACAGCCATCCACAGGAGAATGAGTTTGCACAGGTGCTACAGTCACCCAGTGGGGACCATGTGACAACACAGGACAAGCTGGTGCCACTTGCAATGACAGGGACAGATCTCAGAGACATCACGGTGGAGAGAGAGAAGCCAACACAAAAGACTGTGTACCAAAAATAAAATCCAAGCATGGTAACATAGTGTGGTCCATCTACACAGAGGAAGGACATCCTGACACATGCCACAACATGGATGAACCTTGAGGACATTGTCCTAAGTGAAATGGGCCAGTCACAAAAGGACAAATGCTGTCTGATTCCACTTACATGAGGCCCCCAGAGCAGTCGGATTCGTAGGGACAAAAAGTAGAGGGGTGCCAGGGACTGAGGGAAGGGGATGGGGAGTTACAGTGTTTAAAGGGGGCAGAGTTTCAGTTTGGGGAAATGGAAAAGTTCTGGAGGTGGATGGTGGTGATGGGTGCCCAACGGTGTGAAAGTACTTAATGCCACTGAGCTGTACACCAAGAAAAGGTTAAGATGGCATATTTTGTTGCATGTATCTTATCACAATTGAAAATGAAATTCAAGCACAGACAACTCATTTGTGGTGATAAAGATCAGAATGGGGTTACCTTCGAGGGGTATGACAAGAAAGGGGTGTGGAGAAGCCAGCTGGGGACTTGAACTGCTCTGTATCTTGATCAGGCTTTGTATGGGAACAAACGTAAAAATTCCTTGAGCTATATAATGCACTTTACTGTACGTAAGTTATATTGCAGTAAAAATTTTTAAGCAGTAAAACAAAACAAAAACAAACCTTCCTGCCCACCCACCCAGGCCAGCTGACCTGGAGCCTAAGCACCATGTTCCTAATTCCCCGGGGACTCTGACAGCACCTGGGGGACGACGTGCACTGCTCACTACTGCTCACCTTCCTCTCCACCTGGGAGAACACTTGCTGATGACTTGAGCAATGACTAAAAGTCCAGAGATGCTTAGGCTTCTGGAAGGTGGGCCACACGTGCAATAGACATCCAGCCCCCTTCTGGAGACAGCACCCTGGGCAGCCACCTGCTCCACTCTTTGTCACCTTGGAGAAGGGGGTGCTGACCCTCTCCTTGACTCTGGGGTGACCTGGGTGACCCTACTTGGGTCATAAGAGCTCACACTCTTGGGTCCAGGGTGCTGGGTTCAAAGACTGGGACTTTCGAGGGAGCCCCTGGTGCTAGAGAAGTCCTTCTTCTCCAGGGAGGAGAGTGGGTAGGCCCAAGGGTAGTCGACACAGAGCCGAGGCCAGAGGGGGAGGCAGATGTGTGCAGACTTGGGGTGTCCTGGAACCCAATGGTGCCGAAAGAACCTGGAAGATGCTGGAAGCACGTGGACTTTTCCACCCCGGAGCCCACAAAGCCCTCTTTCAGTTCAGCCGGTTTGGGATGGGTTTCTGTCCCTTGCTCCTCCCAGAGCCTGGAACTGTGTATTTCCCTGACATTCCTCCAGCCTTGTGCTGTGTTTCCAACCACAGATGATGGCATCCTGTGGCCCCAGTGGGCCCGGTCTCATCGTGGGCTCTCGAGGTACCTTTAATGAGTACCCATAGACTGGGATGTGGGTGCCAGAGTCTTCCCCAGGGGTGGGCTGAGAACCCGGGGCCAGGTGCAGAGGGGCCAGCCCCAAATAACAAAAGTTCATCTTTTCACAGGCTACTTCTGTTCCACTCGGCAAACAAAAAATCAAGTGAAGTAGGGTGGGGATGGGGGGCGATGCAGCACTGTAACTTACTGACCAGCACTGGTTAATGTGAACCTGGGGTCACAGGATCTCAGGTAGCGCAGCCTGTGAGTCTCCCAGTGCAGCCACTCCGTGTCCACAGCCATCCTAACACACACACACACACACACACACACACACACACACACACACACACACACAGAGGCAACTCCCTGACCAGGGCCACTGGTCATGCCAGCGTGTGCTGGGGACACCAAAGAGCTGTGTGTTTCACCCTGGAGGACAAGGTAAATGTTTGCACAAACAAGGGGCAGTTTCTCAGGAGATGGAGTCTATAAGCAGCCATGGAACAGATCCCGTAATCTCTCAGTAAATTAAAGGGAAACCAATTAACATCCTATCTGCCTGTTGATAAAGGCTGTTTTCTTTTCCAGTTAATGGGCATTAACTTCTGCCTAAGAAAGGGGAAGCATCTTACATAACGGTCTTCCCTGTTAACCCCGACCCAACTGGCTGCTGCATGTCTCTCGCTGCTGCATTTTATTCTGTGTCTGCCTTTCAGACAAATCCCAATCATTGCAACCTGGTGCTGCAATCTCCATGAGTCAAATATCCATGTCTGTAAAGATCCAGAACATTCTATGGGTAATCACTGTCCTTGGTCCTTGCAGACAGTGCTGCCAATTCCTGTGGCCAACTGCACGTGAAATGATCTAAAACAAACTGAGGCACTCAAAGGTACTCACGCCTCTCTGCTAATGGGGTACACGTGTGTAATATCCTTACCCCAAAACCTTTGGTTATTGACACTTGCAGCATGCACTCCCACCTACTCAATTATTTGAATTAACTCTGCTTTTGTTGTACTCCCCCTCCCCCTACCCCTCCCCTGTGCCTGGCAAACTCCTCTGCATCCTTCAAAGCCCATCCTAAATGTCCTGGCCTCACCTCCCCAATTTTAGGTGCTCTGCCTTGTATTGAGCACTCTGTAGTTCTCTGTTGTGTTGTGAGGGGCTGCTTTCCACCCACCTTCCCTGCTAGCCTGGGACCCCTGGAAGGCAAGGGCCAGGGTCAAGCTTAGTGTCCATGCCTAGCAAAGAGCCAGAGACATACACCTGAAGACAGGTGCTTTTGCTGTCTGTCCTTCTATCCTTTAGGCATCATGCACCCAACAGCTGGAAAGTGCCTCTTCTACCAGTCTGCTTCGTTCCCCAAGCTGGAGCAAGCTGAGGCTCCTTGCCATGCCAAGCTGGGGTTGTGGCAAGGTGAAGCCCAGCATGTGACCCTGGATGTGTTACTAAACCTCCCTGGGCCTCAGTTTCCTCATTTGTCACTATCTTCTGAGGCTGGTGCTGCTCAAGTGGGTCACTGGTGTTGGTAAGTATCATTCTCCCTAATGAGTCAGGTGAAGCCAAAGCCTGGCCCTACGGAGCAGGCCTCCCCAGCTCCCACATCTCACCATGTAGCCCACACGCCCCCATGCTGGGGCCTCTAAGGCTGAGCACTGGCCCATGGGGTCCAGCCCCCAATTCTGCCTCCTCCAGGTTCATCTCCCCAAAGTGCTAAACAAAATTTGGATAGCGGCATCCCACTGCCCATCAAATGACGGTCTTTCTGCCAAATGCCTGAGCTCTACCAAGCACTCTGCCATGTGGCCACCACTGCCCATTACTGCCAGCAGTGCATTTCCAACTCTGACATTCCGGCTGGTCAACACACGACTCTGACCAATGTACTCCAGACTAGAGGGGCTGCTCACAGGCCCCAAACCTGCTGGTTCTTCAAAGCCTGGCTCTTATGCATCCCATCACTAACAGAGGTTAGATCAGCCACTGGCTAAGGTGTGACCAGCAAAGCTGCAAGTCACATGCTCCACCCCATCCCCTCCCCTCTCAGGGCTGCAGGAATCTGCCCAAAGCAGGGGAGGGGCAAGGTCTAAAACCCCCAGCTCTGTGCCACTCTGCCAGGTATTTCCAGGAGCACCTGTCCCAGAATTTCTGGGGACACTTGTGCAAGACTCCTGCCACACCCCCCCCCACCCCCAGACAAATCAGAGCCACCATAGAGTGAGACCCAGGTATCAGGGTAGACAGGATAACGGCAAGATTAGCTGTGCTGACAAATACTGTAGACTGGGCAGGTCTTGGGTCAGCATGGCTAATTAATACTTAATTGAAACATACATATTCACTTTTCCAACTCATGCCACGGCAAAGGTATACAGCGTAGAGGCTCTGACATCTGTCAGGAGCTCTGCTGGCACATTTCATCAGGGAAGCCTCAAAGCCACTCACGGGGTAGTTCCCCCATTCTGGTCCTCATCTCAGTTGGGGAGGCACAAGTGGTCAGAGGCTTTGAACCTGGCTCTACTGACCATAGCTTGGTCATAGCAACCTGGCCTTGATGTGAGCCCCTCCACGCCTCTCTTACCAGCACCATGGACCAGGTCCTTCAACCCAATTCCCTCTCAGGACCCTCTCATGCTCCCCAGCCACTCAGCCTTCACTTGGGTTCCACAACATCCAGGCTCACTTGTTCCCTCTGCTCACAACACTTTGCCACCTAGCTGACTCCTTGCTGGCTTTCAAGTCTCTGGGAGTCTTCCTGGCCCCCTGAATAAGCACGCCTCTATTCAGGACCAATCAATTATAGCACCTCAACCACTTGGTGAAGATCTGATCCACATCCATGTCCCCTATCCTTCTGAGCCGTGTTTCTGCCTCCTCCACATCTGTCCCTGACCCTGGCACACAGAAATTTATGGATTATAAAACAATTGTGTTACAAAGCTTCAAGTGCCACTCCTGGAAGTTGGTGGTGGCATTCCAGGATGGTTTATAAATGTCTGTGTATAATAGTGGGCTGAAAGCATGGTGCTAAGGGTGACATATTTGAAGGAGGACAGGGATCTGGATGCAGGACAACTGGGGTCTGTCCCAGCGCCCCCACATTCTCCCTATGTGTCTTTGGGCAAAGGCCCCCTGAAGCCTTGTCAGCCTTCTGTAAAACTGGGATGATCTAAGACCAAGCTCATAGTCCGGTAAGCACATGCCAAAGGGAAGCAAAGAGCAAAATTAAGATAGAACATTCACTCGTCTAGGACCTTGCTAGCTCTGAGCAGACGCCCCCATCTTCCAGCAGGGAGGCAGGTGAGTGAGGGAGCCCATAGTGGGTACGGACCTGGGCCATCAGAGGGGCTGGGAAGTGTGCTACAACCCTGCCAGCCTCATCTTGTCTGAAACAGCAGTGACAGCTGGATAAGCCCTGACAGGAATGCTGGCCTCACAGCTGTAGGGATTAAAAGAGGTCTCCAAAAGTTCATCTCCACCCAGACCCTCAGAAAGTGGCCTTATTTGGAAACAGGGTCTTCGCAGGTATAGGTAAGGCTATCAAGATGAGATCATCTTAGATTAAGAGTGGACCTTAAATCCAATGATGAGTGTCCTTATAAGAGGACACACATGGAAGAAGGCTGTGTGAAGATGAAAGCAGAGATTTGGGTGATGTGGCCACAAGCCAAGGAACTCATGGACTGCTAGCAGCCACCAGAGGCATGGAAAGAGCCCCAGTAGGAACCAACCCTGTTGTCCTAGTCAGCTCTGGCTGCTGTGACAAGATACCACAGGCCAGGGTGGGGAGGGTATAGCTCAAGTGGTAAGAGTGCATGCTTAGCATGCACGAGGTCCTGAATTCAATCCCCAGTACCTCCATTAAAAAAATTAATAATAAATAAATAGACCTAATGACCTCCCTCCCACCAAAAAAAGAAATTAATTAATTAATTAATTAATTAAAAAAAATACCACAGGCTGGGTGGCTTATAAACAACAGAAATAAATTTCTCACAGTTCTGGGGGCTGAGAAGTCTAAGATCGAGGTGCCAGCATATCTAGTATCTGTTCAGAATGCTCTTCCTGGTTCATAGATGGCCACTCCTCTGTGTCCACATGTAGCAGAAGGTGCAAGGGAGTGCCCTTGGGTCTCTTTCATAAAGGTATTAATCCCATTCATGAGGGCTCCCCCGTTACAACCTAATAACCCCTCCAAACCCCACCTCTTAGTACCATCACATTGGGGATTAAGTCTCAGGTGAATTTTAAGGGAGATAAAAGCATTCAGTCTATACAGCACCTGCCAAAACCTTGATTTTAGACTTCTGAACTCTACAGCAGCAACAGAATAAATTTTTGTTGTTTAAAGCCACCCAGTTTGTGGTAATGTGTTATGGTGGCCCCAGAACACTAATACAGCAGAACTCTGAGACCACACTACCCAGTGCTGTCCTGCCCCTTTGCTAGTGACCTGCTCATGCCCTGAAGCCACTGCACTCTTCTCTGGACCTCACAGGCTGCCCTGCTGGCAGAGCTTCAACAGAAAACCTGGCTTTTCCCGATCTTGGTTGAGACCCTGGAACCCAAGCACTTTGCTGCAGCAAAAGGTATTCAGTGAAGAAAACAAATGTTGACAAGCGTATTTTAAAAATAGCACAGTGACCCGGAGAGGCCGTGGGGGCAACATTCTACTTCTTACACTGGGTGTCGGTTTCATTATTCTTTCTACTCTCTTTTCACGTGCACATTACATACTTTCATGAAGTATTTCATACTTCAGATAAAAAAATACAATGCATTTTTTAAAAGAGCTGGCTTGCAAAACCCAAACAAAGTAACAGCTCTGATCATCTCAATAGTCCTCTAATGTCAAATTACCAAAATAGAAGGGAAGAAGAAAAATGGGAAGACACATGGGAAAAGGCTCGACCTCAGTCTGGTGACGCCCCCGACCTGGACCAACAGTGGGAAATCGCTGACAACTCAAGAAAATCTTCAGATAGCTTCCCAAATAGATTTAACATCTGACTTGTCTCAGTCTCATGACACCCTCATTCTTTTGCTGGATCCAAGGGAAAAGAAAAAAAAATCAACAGCCAATATCTCAGATATCCCTTCCTGGGACTCCAGGCAATGCAGATATCTCTTTCACTTAAAAGGACCGCCTCCTCCACCCCCCACCCCAAGGTTTCCTTCAGAGCTTTCCAGAGGAGGGACTCAAATATTTCTTGGACTGAACTTTAGACTGTGGAAGAGAAACAGAAATGTAATGTTTAATCACCACCACACGGGCCAGAACACCCAAGAGATGGATAGGAAGGTTGGAGAGACCAGAACACTTAATAATAACCGTCCTGCCCTCTGGGGGAGGAAACAAGCATTCCAACTTCCCAGCTGAGAGAATACTGATGACAGCTTCCATTGGAGGAACAGTAGCCTTTTACATGGACATGCCCTCTGGCCTGGGCACTCCTAGGAAGTTGCTGCAGTTCGATGTTAAACTCCATGAAGACAGAGAGGTTTTTGAAGTGTCTGTGCACTGCTGGAAGCTCCGCACACGCTCACTACATACTTGCTCATGCAAGTTTCTATCTATTTATTGCAACTTAGTTTGTGAAAGCAAAATATGAGCGACAACTTAAACAGCCATCAGTAAGGAACTGGTTATAAAATCACCCACCCTTTTGATAAAATCTGATAAATTTACCAGTGGTTTAAAAGGGGTGGTGAGGGGGGCTATACACCCCTCCCACAGAGCCATAGACTATCTCTAGAAGGCAACATTATAAGACAGGAGAAATTATTAACAATGGGGGCCTCCAGTGGGGGACAGGTTACGGAGACACCTGTCTGGTTTTTACTGTTATGCCCTCTTGTACTATTTGATATTTATTTTTTACCATGCACATCAATGACCTTGTCAAAGTTTATTTATATATTCATACATGTATGTACATATGTATATATAAAATGTGTATATGTGTATACATATATACATCTACACATATGCATATACACACACACACATTTTAAATGACTCCTTTTGAATTTGGACAGAAAACTCCAATGGCTTCAGTTTCCACAGAAAAAGCTGAAGGTGATGTGACCCTCCAGAAGATTCCAGCACCATCTTTGCAGGGACGGACAGGCGTGGGGGCAAGAAGTACTATATAAGCCTTACAGGAAACAGCACATTATTGCTTTTTTTAAAAAAAACAACAAGGCCACCAGCCTCCTTCCATGCTCCACACTTGCAAATTACACTCCAGGGAACTTGAAAAGTTCCAGAAAAATCTTTATCCCCAGCATCATGCCAAGCTCCAGTTCTGCAGTTTATCTCTAAGTGGCTGAAGCATTAGCTTTCTCACTCTGAAGAGTGTTTCCTTATTCTCTCGGTGGTTTATCGGCTTCAAGGGCCCAAGGAGCTCTCCCGGTTCAGTCAGGGGCCCCCGCCCACTCGCAAGAGTTGAAGCCGGAGGCCTGAAGCCAGTCAACTTCCCCCAGGCAACCCAGCCAGCTGGGCCGCAGCACATTAGGTGTTGAAGCCCAGATCCAACAGCGCCCCCGCCCCCACCAGACCCAGGGCTCTGAGATGTGTGCTCAGAAAGCGATCAGGGGCCGCCCCTTCCAGCTCAGTCTTTCCGGACCCAGTCAAAGTCATGACTCCCGAGGAACAGCTGCAGGGAGGGTGGGGGTCCCTTCCCCTGCCAACCCCTCAGAGATAAACATAACAGATGGGCAAAAATGGGGGAGGTTCGCAGAGAACGGTCGGCAATGCTCAGGAAGGAGTGGGCAAAGTCTCCCCAATTCAAGTCGCTTTAGGTTTGTCGCTGGTAACATGGAGATAATTCCGGTTTTGTCTGGCCGATGGGATTATTCTTAGCTCAGAAATCATCTTATAGACCTTCATAAATGAAAACATAACATCTGGGTGGGCTCTAATTGGAAGAGGGTAGAGGGTGCAGTGATCCTGAAACAGCAAGGCTTGGGTGAAACGCTGGAAGCCGGGAGGGGGAAGGGGCGTTGCAAAGGGTGAGGGGAGGGGTCACAAATAGATGCTTGTGGAAGAAGAGTAGGAGCACAGACTAGGGGCGTGCAAGTGAGAGGGGGATGTCAGGGGCACAGGGCAAGTGTGTGCAAGTGTTGGGGGGTACCTGAGGGCACTGACCCAGATTAAGGGAGGGGGCAGTGAGAGGGGCACAGGACTGGATGTGAGAAAAGTCAGTGAGAAGATATGAACTGGTCCAGATGAGTTTGGGGTCACAGGCTCAGGTGTGGGTGTGGAGATGCAGGCCAAGGTGTGGTGGCGCGGGGGACGGGGCGGGGGGGTTGGTGGTGTATCGCTCTGTGGTGTGAGGGTATCATCGAGGGATGATGTGGGGGTGTTCATGAGCCGAGGCGCGGTGTCAGGTGTGTGAAGGGTAATATAAATGAGGGCACAGACTCAGGTGCGTGTGGGAGCGCAGACTCAACTGTGCGGGGTGCCTAGGGGCACGGATCCAGGGGTGTGGGTAATGTCAGCGAGGCGGACAGTCTCAGACGTGGGAGGGGAGATGTCAACGAGAAGGGATGTGGTGTTAGGTGTGTGCGGGCTGACGGTGAAGGGCTCAGATTCAGCTGTGGGGGACCCCCACACGCGCGGTATGAGGGTTCGGGGGGTGGGCTTTAACCTCCCAGTTCCCGCGATGCTGCTGTCACGCCCCGTCTAGTTCGCCCCAACCCCGGGGCCATGACAAGACTGTGCCTCGCCCCAGGTCGGGCCAAGGGGCGCAGGCCCCACCGACGCTTGCGCCATCCCGAGCTCCCCGCGCCCCTCGCGCCTGCTCACCGGCTGGGACGCGTCGCCGCCGCCGCCGCCGCCGCCGCCACCTCCAGCCACCACAGCCCCGCCTCGCGCACCCTCGGCGCGCGCCGCGGGAGGGGTCCACGCCGGACTCTGATTCTAGCCAATCATCTCTGGAGACAGCAGAGATTGGTGGGCATGAAACAGAAGGACAGCCCCTGAAGCCAATCAATCATGGGTAGAGGCGGGGCTACTGGGAGAGACTGTGGGTGCCGGGGGTGGTCCCGATGGATGAGAGGAGCTGGGAGGCGAGGGCCTGGGGGCAGGTGAAGATTGGAACTCTTGGAGAAAACGGGCAGCCATAATGACCAATCGCCGGGGAGCAAGGGCGGGGCTCCGAGGAAGCTGGCGCGACTGGCACGAGAGGAACGGAGGGCGTAGCCTGGAGGGTGACGGAGATTGGCTGCAAAACCAAAGATGGGCAAGCCTCGCGGCCAGTCGCAGGGGCCATGGGCGGTGCGCCCTGGCCAAGATTTGGAGCGTAGGAGGTGCAGAGTTTGGCCCTGAGCTCGGTGGCCGGAGGTGGCCTCGGAGTCCCGCACAGGGTCCCTTGAGACTGTGGCGAAGTCAGGCCCTCTGGCCACCAAGCGCAGAAGCAGGACCTCCAAGGTGGGCCGTGAACTTGGCCATCACGGTCGAAGGACTCGTAGTTATTTCTTCATCTTCTTTCTATCCTGTATTCCCCTGCAAATGATACGGAGAGGGTAGAGTCTCGCTGGAGGTCATTCAGCTGCCATCTGCAGCTCCGGGTAGTGCGAAGACGTGGAAATAGATGGAATCCTACTCATGCGCTTTATGATTTTCTGGAAATGTTTGACTTCTCCGAGTTCAAGCTTCTCCTCAGGATCAAAATTTCCACATCCCTGTAGCTGGACCTCCCTGCTAAGACTTTGATGAATTAACTGAATCCTAACCACAGTGCCATGAGGTCCGACCTCACAACCTTAAGCAAGGCACTTATGATCCTCGATTTCCTCACAGGACAATGAATCCTACACTTTGATCTTTCCTCTCTGGGGCTGCTTGCCTGAGAGAATTTATATTCCAGAACTTGCTTTAACCTGGTGGAAGCATTTAACTGTCAGCAAGTCACATTTTGCCTGTGAGCCCCAGCTTTTCTGTAAGATGTGGGGTCACGGGATTCTTTGCGGATAGGGAGACACCTCAGTGTCTCATTGTGTCATTGGCCACCCTGTTCTCTGATTCACCAAGTGCACTCCATTAACCTCTCCAGCAGAGAGGATTACAAATGTTCTCAGATACTGGCTCTTATTTCCTCTAGGTGTGGGCTGGGGCTGGTGGAGATCAAGTACAGAACCAGGAAATCCTAGGAGGGAATAAGACTGAGCTAGGACGTAATAAGGTCTCCAGTTTCAGGGCTGTGCAAGACCCCTGCTAAATGCTTAATCCATAACTTTTCAAAGGGCCCCTATTGAGGAAATGTCTGGGGCTCACAAGTGCAAGTCAGGAACCTGAGGCTACCATCCAACTGCTGATATTCCCGCTTGATATGAGTCTCCTCTCAAATATTTCCCACCTGTGGTCTGCCCTCTGGAGAAGAAGAGGAAGCTGTGTCTGCTGAATACCTACTGAGTGTTAGGACCACACGAGGCCAGGCAGTTCTCAAAGGCCATCTCATGACCTGACTTCCAGATAGGGGTGATGGTGCCCACTTTGCAGGTGAGAAAACTGAGCTTCATGAAACAAGTGTTCCTTGTTGGAAGGGCCCAGGGCTGGGTTTGAATCCCTGCTCTTCTTGACTTGCTAGCCACAGAATCTTCAGCAGGTGACTAAAACTCCCTGCCTTGGTTTCTCCAACTAGTCCCCAGGGTTGATGGGAGCATTAACAAAATGAATGAAGCAAAAGACAACTGTGTTGGTCTCCACTGAGTGCTCACTGAGTGTTGGATAAACTGCCCTTTTCTGGGCTTCTGTTTCCCTCTCTGTAAATAGCCTAATGGATTGTGGACATAGACTAACCATGGGTGTGGTTTGCCACCCAAAGAGGGAGATGTTTCTACTGGAGGAGTCACCACAGTGCCTACCTGCCAGGCCTTGGGAGGGAGGCAGGAAGCTCCACAGTACCCCCAGGGACAGTGCCAACTGAGGTAGGGGTCAGGCAGTGGCCCAGCACTGGGTTGCCTCTCCTGATGGTGCCAGAGGCGCTGGCTGGGCCCTGGCTTCTGTTCTCTTGTCAGTAAGCTGGCACCAGCCAACCTCTCTGCCACCTTCCAACAATGGCAGGCAGTATCTCTTGGCATCAGCAACTGACACCCCCCACCATGGGCACCTTGGCAGTACCTGGCTAGGGTAGTCTGGGGGATCCCAGCTCTTCCCCATCTGCCTGGCTTTCCCTGGGGAGGACACTGACTCTCTGTACCCACCTCCTACCAAGTTTCCTCTATTTCTTGGGAATCCCAGGAATCATCTGACATGACGGCTGTGAGCCAGGCCTGGGCACAGTGACAGGGTTTAATCAACCGAGGCTACAGAGCCATTTGCCCAAGGTCAGGTTAGCAACGCTGGCAACAGAGGAGGGGCGTGGAGGCAGGCCGAGCTGGGTTCTCATCCCACTCCAGGCCCTCGAAAGCTGGTGAGTCTGTTTCTCATCTGGAAAGTGGTGCTCACAGGCCATGCCTTTCAGAGATGTGTTTGCAGTTAAAAAGCAACAGTGTTCCTTTCCCAGGACGCTGGGCCTTTCCCTGGCTGGAGGGACAGATCCTTGACATCCTGGACACAACAGAGATGACATCAAGCCTTCTAGTTGTGGCAATCTGCCTCACTCAGGCAGCCTCACTCAGCTTCCTAGAGGCTCAGAGAGGTCTGACCACTCCTCTAAAAGCACACAACAGTAGAGGTAGAACTGGATGTGCTGGCCCCTCGCTTGTAGCAGTCTCCTCCTCAGCCCATTTCTGTCATCAACAAGGACAGGGTGCCAAGCACTCCTTAGAGGGGCACTGAGCCAGGCTTACTGGGGGCTGTGGCCCTGTGCAGCAACACACTTAGCCCAGTTTCAGTTGAGGAGGGGGAGGCTCACCTGAGGTGGCAGAGGAGGGACTGGAATGTAGGCATGGCCAACCTCAGTGAAACGTGGGGTCTTCAGCTGGAGGTGGGGCCCCACCCAGACTGGGGATGTCTGAACAGGCCTGGACCCACACCCACTTAAATCACCCTCAGGCAAGGTGGGAAGGACTGATAAGCAGGAGCCACCCCTCCAGGAAGGAGCCTGGGAACTGGGAGGGGACTGGCTCTGCTGGGCAGAGGCTTTCCCTCCAACTGCCCTGTGTACTTATTAATTTATTCAGGTGTACATTCAAAAATATTTACGGGAAGCTGGTGCACAGCAGGAAGACAGGAGCCTGCCCCCATGGAGCTCATGGGCCGTGGGGAGGCTGGTGTGACTAGAACCATGATCAAAGGGGAGCATGGAGAAGATGAGGGTGGGAGGTGGGCAGGGCCTGGAGGACAGTTGGGTTTTATGGGGAGGGCAATGGCGGATTGAGAGCAGAGCTTAGGCAGGAATTACCTGGGGCTGGCACCACAGGCTTCCTTCGAAATGGACTACCAGCACCCATCCCTGTGAGACAGCTGAAGAAACAGGAGGCTCACAGGGCTGAGGACTGCTCCAAGGTCATAGGACTGACCCAAGGCCACATTGGTGGCCAACCCAGGAGTCAAGTTAGGGCAGCCTGGAGCAGATGTGAGATCCTTCTACACATGGGCTGAGTCCCCAGTGATGGGAGTCAGGGCTGAGTGACTGGGTCAGAGGTTCTCATCAGCCTCACTGAGCTGGCAGGGCCCACTCAGCTGGCGGTGGGGGAGGTTGGACACCACAGAGGGGTGGTTCCAGGGTGATGCGTACCCACCCCCAGCTATTTCCATAGGCCAATTTCCATAGAAACTGGTGCCTTCTGTGAAAGGGTTTGAGCTGATGTCAAGGACCAAATTCAGACACTCTTCAGTCTAGAGGAGACGAATGACAAGCAGGGGGGTGGGGACTAGAGGAGATGAGAAGGGCTCCCAGTGTGTGGGCTAGAGGTGTCAGGCATGGTGCCTAGAACCAACCAGGGGGCATGAGGCTATCCTGACTGACTGGGCCACGTGGGCCACAGGAGCTGCCAGGCGACCACAATATGACCCCGAGTGTGAATGCAGGGAAGCAGTCTGCCAGGAACTGCTGCCTGGGAGCCCCCAGGACACATGTGAGGGTGGGCACTGAGGGCAGCAACAGCAATACACATCCTGTAGATGGGGAAGCTGAGGCTCAGAGAGGGAACGCGGGCTGCCCAAGCCATCCAGTGAGCAAGGACCTCGATGTGGCCAGGTGGGAAAGCACAGGACAGTTCTCCTGGGGTGACTCAGGTGCTGAAGCTAGACAATTGGGTGTCTCCCATGTGCCTAGCTCTGCTCCAACACCCCTCAGAGAGGACTCTATCCCCTCCCTACTCCCCATTTTACAGAGGATCAAATCCAAGGCTCCGAGAGGTTATGTCACTAGCTCAAGCCCACAGAGCTGAGTGGGGGCTACATGTTGAGCCCTCTAGCCCTCCCAAGGCAATGCACATTCAGAAACAGCGACCTTGGCGCCCACAGATCCCAAGTCTGACCATTGCCCTGGAAGCCCACCCTTCTGAGGGTAACAGCAAATCATATATCCCAAGCTATTCTCAAAACCCTTTGCTTTCTTCAGTGAATGTGTGGCCTCCCCAAGCATCCACCCCTCCTCTGTTCTTTGAGGCCACTGGCTGCAGCCCCCATGCCCCACAATGCTATGGAAGAGACCTCCCAATTGTTCAACCAACAGTCGTTTATTACCAGGCACCACTGGCTGGCCTGGGACCCCTGGAGACAAATGAGCCCTGGTCCCTGACCTCCGTTCAGCAGAGCAAGGCATTTGTGATTCATTTTACAGGTGAGAAAAATAGTAGCAGGGATGAGAACAGACTTGTAGGAACAGAAGTGGGATCCCTACCCTGCTTTGAGACTGGCCAGCAATGGTTTCCCTATTTCAGACAGACATCTGGCCCCAAGCAATGCTAGGGGGCTCTTCTACTGGGAAAGGGCGGCAGGGTTGGGTAGCGCAAGACAAATGATGCCAATGCTGTCAGCTGGTGAGGGGAACAGGGTGAAGGGAGGCTGGGACCCAGGGGCTGCTTTCTGCTGTAGAGGCACATCACTATTGCTCCCTTCCCACCCTCTAGCTTATACCTGATCCCCATCAGAAAACACCTCTCCTTCGTGGAGGAGGAATCTAGGGGCAGAGTGGCAGGACTTGGATTCCCATCTGCCCCCCAGCCCTCCATTCCTGACCGTTCCTGAGTCACATGACTCACCCAGAGTCACGGCCCAGGCTGAGCCTGGGGTCACTGTGCCAGGTTACCCTTCTGGCCAGTCCACAGCTCTCGGAGCTCGATGTGGCAGCCCAGGTCCCGCAGGGCAGCTTTGGCCACATCCTCACAGTCACGGTGGGCAGCACGGGCCTGAGAGATGAGTGCCTCGGCCCCCAGCTCCAGGATGGGCCGTGAGAAGGCTTGGCTGCGGGCCACCAGGTTTCGGATCAGCATGCAGGCCTGTTTCTAGAAGGGAGAGCAGAAGGTGAGTGGCTGTGAGCTGACGGGTGGGGTCCAGGGGTGGAGTCGACTCTGACCTCAAAGTCCTCATAACACAACCTGAGAGCAGCCAATATTCAGCGGGTGCCTAGGCTATGACTCATCAGGTTAGACTCATGTCCCCACTTCATCCTCTTGTCAGCCTGGGGAGCAGGGATAATCCCCCCATCTCCCAGGTGAGGGGACTGAAGCTCAGGATAGCCAAGGGTGTGGCCAGGTGGGACTGATCCCTCAGGTATGGGACCCCAAGTCTCAGAGCAATATCCCCTGAGGCTGGCAAGAGCCTGGCAGGGACTGCAGGGGAGGAGGGCAGGGAGACAGTGGAAAGAGCGGGCTTGTGCCCAGGGTCCATCTGTCCATTATACTGTTACTCAGCCAGCAATTGTGCTCTGTGTATCTGCCGGGCGTGGGTGCTGAGAAGCATCCTAACATGGCAGTCAGAGAGTGGGTGAGAAGCATGTGAGGTGTGAGGGCTTGCCTGGCCAGCGTGGTCAGGGATGGATAAGGGGATGGGCTAGCCAAGGGCACAGTGTCCTGGAGGAGGGAGCAGCAAGAGCAAAGGCCCCCAGTGGGACTGAGCCTGGTGTGTCTAAGGACCCACAAGGAGGCCCCTGGGTGGGGAAGGGATGAAGGGTGGGAGGCAGGGAATGCCCTGGGGGCTGCTGCAGGGAGGAGTGTGGGTATCAGGCAGGCATGTGCGTTGCTTGTCTACACTTCAGCTCTGCTGACACCTCAGCAAGGTGTGGACAGTGGTCCACCATGAAAAACACAAAGCAGTAGCCCAAGGTGGGGCAGGGAACCTTCCCCAAACGCCAGCAGATCTCCATCGGCTGGTACCCCCAACTCCTCCTCCTCCCCAGATCCTTCTAAAGAGACTGTTAGGAAAGGGAAAGAACAAGCACAAATAGAGCAAAGGGACAGGAAAGGAGACAACAGCAGGCAGAATTCAGCACATTTTAGGAGGATGGGAAAGTAGATAGAGGACCTCAGGTGCTGAGGAGGAAGTAAACCCTGGGGCTTGGGTCACGATGGAGATGGGACAGGGACAAAGAGGGCCTGCCTCCTTCCCCCTCCCCAACCAGCACGCCAGCCTGTTGCCCCACCTGCCCAGCAGGCTCCCATCCCCTCCTCCTGTCCCTCATGCTTACCTGCACGCCAGCCTCCTGCGGGTGTGCCTTCATGGCCTGAAGTGCGGCCAGAGCCCCGCCACCCTCCACAATGACCCGGCTGTTCTCTGGCTTGCGCAGGGCCAGGACGCACAGGGCCGCACAGCTCTGCTCACACACCTGTGGGATGGGTCACGAGGATGGCTGAGAGGAGGCAGACAGACCCTCCATCATCACCAGCTCCCCAGGTGAGTGCGCTGTGACC
This sequence comes from Vicugna pacos, assembly GCF_048564905.1. Classification (NCBI taxonomy): domain Eukaryota; kingdom Metazoa; phylum Chordata; class Mammalia; order Artiodactyla; family Camelidae; genus Vicugna; species Vicugna pacos. The sequence continues at coordinate 20,880,882 of NC_133008.1, forward strand.
TCACCTGGACAGACTGCTGTGTACTGGACCCAGAAAGGATGCCAGGGTGCATCAACCAAGCTCTTAGGGGTGATAGTCTCACCCCAGGCCCCCTGCTCACCCCACCCTGGCCCTCACTCACCCTGTCACCCTGACCCCAGCCTCTTGCTGGCTGGCCTCATCCTAGGCCTGGCCCTGCTTCAGAAGATGGGAAAGGCCATTATGTAGATACAGATACTGATATGGGACTCCAGCCATGCTGCCCTACCTTATGTGGCCCTCCCCCAACCCCAAGGTGGGTACCTGGGGGCTGGCCAGGTGCCGGGTCATGGCAGCCACAATGGATTCAGTCCCGCCGGCGCGGACGATGGCATCCTTCACATCATCGTTGCCTGCGATGGCCCTCAGGGCACTTAGCACTTGTTTCACAAGGTCCTGAAGGGAGGTGACACATAGGTCACCCCTAGCCAGCCCCAGACACTAACTGTTTGGTTGCTGGATTGTTGGGGGTGGGTCTAAAGGGAGGGTCTGGAGCTGTTTCAATGTCTGCTGCCTGGGCATGTGGGGTCACCCTGGGGCATGCAGGTAGCATATAACAGCAAGGTTATTTATCACTTTCTGTGTAGAGAAGGCAGGGGAGGCTTGGGGAGGTGGACCCTGGAGTTCAGGCCACCTGCTTTTGGATGACTCTGACACCACCCCTTCAACATACAGAAAGGGACATGTGGCTCAGACCAGCAACTAGAGCACAGGTGGGCCTCACTCAAGCACACACCTGAGCTGGGGTCTGGGCCAGCCCCTGATCACATTCACTCTGTCCTCCCATCCACTTTGGTTGAAAAAATCCAAAGATGCTAAAGGACAATGAGAGAGGGTGAGTGGGTTTGTTTTCCCTGCAGACTTTAGTTCCTTCTCATGGGTCATGAGAAGTGAAAATCGAACTTTGGTTCTGGGGTCAGTGGACAGGGCCAGCGTGTTCTGACTCAAGCCTGTGTGGCTGGCTGGGGCCCAAAGGGTCAGAGTTCACTGGGAGGCCCAGAGCCTTCCCCAGGGACTGAGAGAAATGACAAATTGAAACTCAGGTGCAAGGGCTTTGCTCCCTCATACTGCTCCAGATGCCCACCTGGTGGTCGTTGCAGTCGGCCAGCAGGGCCACTAGGATGCTGAGGCCCCCAAGGTCGACAACCTCCTGGCAGAACTCGTTGCGGACAGCCAGGCGGGACAGGGTGCTGCAGAGCTCACTCAGGATGCTGGGGTTGTCAGGAAATGCTGCAGGGAGAGGGGAGGAGAAGCCACCGGGGTGAGGAGTGGGAGAACCAGCCATGGTTCGAATCCCGCTCTGCCCGGGAAGCCTGGCCCCTCTGCCTGGCCGTGTGGCCACTTGTATGGGGAGGGCCCCAAGGAACACCAGAGGCTGCCTGGGCCTGTGGTGCCCCCTGCTGGCTCCTTGGGGAGACACAAGAATGTGCCTTCCCCTCCACAGTGTCCCAGATAAATTCCAGACAGACTGATGATCTTGACTAAAAAAAGAAATCCATAATAGTGCTATAATAAAACATCCGGGACTATTTTTGTGATCTTGGGTTGGGAATGACCTTTCCAAGTGCAACAGGACACCTAGAAGTTGCAGAGGGACATATGGGTAGAGTTGACTGGGGCAAAATTGAACACAGATGCTGAAGACAGAGCTCAGAGGCACCAAGGAGAGGCCCGACTTGAGGCTGATGAGGGGGTAGTTAGGGGGTTGGGAGTGTGGGGCAGGGGGGATGCAGAGAGCCACAGAGACACAGAGCTCAGTAATGATCAGTTCATATGTCCCCCTGGCCAGGCTGTAGCCCCCAGTGACTCCATGAACACTAATCTGGGTGTGCCATGGAGGTATTCTCTAGATGTGGTGACATCCATGACCAGCTGACTGTAAATAAAAGAGATGATCCTTGATGGTCTGAGTGGGCTGCATCCAATCAGCGGCAGGCCTCAAGAAGGAAACAGAGGTCTCCCTGAAGAGGAAGAAACTTGCCAGTGGACTGAGGTGTTGGCTCCAGCCTGAGCCTATGGCCCGCTTCATGGATTTCAGACTCGAAAGCCCCACAACCACGTGAGCCAATTCCTTGCAATAAATCTCTCTCCTCTCTCTCTCTTTCTCTCCCTGCTCCCCCCATATATACACACATATACATACACATATATACAAAAATACACATTCGTATACACATATACACACATACACATCCTAAAGGTTCTGTCTCTCTCATAGCATCCTGACTGATATGAGCTCCTATACGTAAACAGGGAAGATGCAAACTTTCCCTTGGAAAAGCAGCCTGATTTTGCAGATGGTCAGGCCTCATTTCCACCCTCTCCAGAGGTGTGGAGAGGAGACCAAGGCAGGCCCATCTACCCCGTATACAAGGCCAGAGTCATGCACATAGTCCTGGCCACAGAGCCAGAGCCACAGGGCAGGCTGAGAAGGGGAACTCATTCTTCTAGCACCTTCTGTGCAGCAGACCCCAGTCAGGCCTTTTCCAGTGGATGCAGTGGGCAGGGGGCAGGGGTTCTGGTGCCCAAATGTCAGTGTTGTGACCTCCCGTGGCTGTCTCATCAGGGTCACCCCGGAGTCAGACACGTGGACATGCACAAGAATTTGTGGCCAAGTATGAACTAAAGTGTAAACCTCCACCTGGGAGCAGCCACAGTGAGTGCCAGCAACACTTCCCATCTTCAGGAAACAGTACCCTTCTTTTTTCCCTTTGGTGAGTCCTCCCTTCCCTCAGTCTGTGTTGTTAGACAGAGCCATGCCCCCTCCCCAAATGGCCCTAGAGATGAGCATGGAACCTGGTCCTGGCCATTGAGTACTGGCTTGGGACTTTCCTGGAGCAACCAGGAGTAAAGACACTGTTCTGCTAGGGCTGGCATGCAAGTGGGATCAAGCTGACAGACAAGTGGAGCCTGGAGCCAGCCATGCCTGAAGCAGTCCTAAGCCCTGATTCCCACTCTTGAAATATCTGCTCCTACCTTTGGCAGCCTCAATGAGCACCCTCAAGCCTCCATTCTCCTGCACGATCATCTTGGCATGGTCATGGGCATGGCCAAAGGGCACACGGATGTCATCATCGAAGGTCATAACACGTAGGGCCCAGCAGGCCTCCCTGACCACGTCGGCACAGTGGCTGTGCTGGGTGATAGCGCCGGTCAGCAGGGGCAGCACACCAGCCTTCACCAGGCTCTGCCGATTCTGCTCGTGCTTCAGGCAGGCATGGCGCACACAGCGGATCCCAGAGCAGGTCACGTTGGTCAAGTCGGTATTCCCGGCCAGCGTGGCCACCAGCAACTGCAGCCCCTGGGAGTCTAGGAGGTCGGGCTGGCCATCAGTCAGGGCTGACAGGGCATTGAGGGCCTGGAGCAGGAGGCCTTGGTCACCTGTGGCAGCCAACTTCCAGGTGGCAAGGAGGATGGGGTAGGCCCCCTTCTCAGCTGCCAGAAAGCGGCAGGCCTTGTGCTGCTCGCACTGCTCGCAAAAGCGGGTGAGGTGTGCTGATGCCTCCTGCAGGTCAGAGCGGGTCACAGACTCCTGCAGGTCATCCAGAGCCTATGGAACATGGGAGAATCCTCCATGTCAGCTCAGTCCAAAGAGGGCCACGGGGACAGTGTGGCATCCCTGTGGGATTCCCTCCCCAGGGATCTGGGCCTGTGGTGGCAGTTTGGTGGGGCCAGTTCCAGCTGTGGCAGCTTCCGCACCTGTGCTTTTAGGAGCCTTGAGCTTGAGAGGCCATGTAGAGAGAGAGGCCCCGCCCTCTGTGTCCCTGCCAAGGAGCCACACACATGAGTGCAGGCGTATTAAACATTCTAGCCCTGGGTGCTGTGGCATGAGAGGCCCCAAGTGAGACCTGCAGAAGAACTGTCCAGCTGAGTTCAGTCAACCCAACCAAATCGCAAGAAACAACCAAATGGCTATTGTTTTGGGTTGTTTGTTATGCAGCCATAACGAAATGATACACCTGCCAACAGCCAGCTCTCCCAGGGAGGCGAAAGCCACCTTCACCAGCCTTGCACATTATCAGATGTCTCCTGTTTGTCTCTCTCATTCACTCCACAAATATTTACCAAGCATCTGCCAAATGAAACCACACTATACACACGCTTGGTTCACCCACAGTCAACTCTAAGCCCTTGGGGGAAAAACTTATAATGAAAGTCACAAGCTCAAGAGGAGCCTACACCCCTGGAGCTTAAGGTATCATTTGCATCCAGCTCTGGTGAGGGTGGGTCTACAGACATCATCAGTTCAAAGGGCTTTGATTTGGCCTCGACTACCATGAAAGACAAGAATGCTTCTCGGTCAACCCTCGCTGAGCTCAGACTAGTGGACTTTACTGAGCATACGTTATGACGAAACAGAATATTAAGAAATAGGTTAACCCCAGAGTGTGTGACTTGAATACATGTTTTTTTAAAGAAGATACATAGAGGGAAGGGTACAGCTCAGTGGTAGAGTGCGTGCTTAGCATGAGGTCCTGGGTTCAGTCCCCAGTATCTCCATTAAAAACATAAATAAATAAAACGTAATTACCCCTCCCCTCAAAAGAGAAAACAAACAAATAAAAAAAAGAAGATATGCAAATGGCCACTAAGGATATGAAAAGATGCTCAACATTACTAGGGAAATGCACGTCAAAACCACAATGAAATACCATCACACTCATTATGGTGACTACTACTAAGAAAAAACAAAACAAAACAAAAAATCCCACAAAAGACCTGAAAATAACAAGTGTTGGTGAGAATATGGAGAAATTCGAACCCTGTGCACTGTCGCTGAGAATATAAAATGGTGCAGCTGCTGTGGAAAACAGTATGGTGGTTCCTCAAAAAATTAAACAAGGAGATCCAGCAATTCCACTTCTGAGTATACATCCCAAAGAACTGAAAGCAGGGTTTCAGATGTCTGTACACCCATGTTCACAGCAGCATCATTCACAGGAGTCAAAAGGCAGAAGCAACCCCACTGTCCATTAATGGATGAATGGATAAACAAAATAGGGTATATCCATACAATGGAATATTATTCAGCCTTAAAAAGGAACGAAATTCTGACAAATATTACAACATGGATGAACCTTGAGGACATTATGCTAAGTGAAATGAGCCAGTCACAAAAGGTCAAATACTGTATGATTCTCCTTGTATGAGGTCTGTAGAGTAGTCGCATTCAGAGACAGAAAGTAGAATGGTGGATGCCAGGGCTGGGAGGAGGGGGATGGGCAGTTAGTTAACAGGGACAGAGTTTCAGTCTGGCATGATGGCTGCACAATAATGTGAATATACTTAATGCCACTGAACTGTGTACTTAGAAATGGTTAAGATGGTAGATTTTATGTTATGAATATTTAACCACAAAACCAAAACCAAAAAGAGGATCTGGCCTTTTGGCAGAAATACTGCAAGAAACTTAAAAAGCTTGTGATACAAGTGCCACTGAGAACACACAATATGGGAGTTACAACCACTCTATGTTCAGTCAGATAAGAAAGGCAAAGAAAATGAGCAAAATTTGCACACTAGTATCTGTCAAATTTCAGGAAATCTCTTCTTGTCTTGGATCTTATTAGAAAGCCCAGTCCTTGAGTTGGCTGGCTATGGTCATCATCTCCATGGTCTCTAGGTGCTGCCTGTCACTCCCCTAGACCCCACTACTGGATGAGGAGAGCACAGTTGCTAAAGCAGAGGTGGTAGGGCCAGCTGTGCTCCATCTGTGACAAGTCAGCATGGTGACAGGGACTTGGGCCACCAACCCTGGGGGTCATTTTCTGTGTCTCTGTGACTGATGGCTTTTATTCTGGAACTTTCATGTATAAAACTGGACTAGTTTCTATTCAAAGAGTTCCAGACTTCATCCCAGTTTTACTGGCAACCATTTTTTTCACTGAAGTATGGTTAACTTACAATACTGTGTTAGTTTCAGATATGCAGCAAAGTGATTCAGTTGTGTATATATATAAATATACAGGGGGAGGATACAACTCAAGTGGTAGAGTGTGTGCTTAGCACACATGAGGTCCTGGGTTCAATCCCCAGTACCTCCATTAAACAAACAAACAAACAAATAAATAAATAAATAGATAAATAAAACTATTTGCTTTCCCCCTAAAAAATTTTTAAATATATATATAGAGAGAGAGCTATTCTTTTTCAGGTTCTTTTCCACTATAGGTTACTATACAATATTGAATATAGTTGTCCCTGTTTTATATAGTAGGTCCTCGTTGTTCATCTATTTTATATATAGTAGTTTGTATCTGCTAATCCCAAACTCCTAATTTTTTCCCTATCCTTTTCCCCTTTAGTAACCATAAGTTTGTTTTCTATGTCTGTGAGTCTATTTCTATTTGTGAATAAGTCGATTTGTATCATTCTTTAGATTCTACGTATCAGTGATATATTTGTCCTTCTGTTTGACTTACTTCACGTGGTATGATAATCCCTACGTCCAACCATATTGCTGCAAATGGCAGTAGTATTCCACTGTGTGTGTGTGTGTGTGTGTGTGTGTGTGTGTGTGTACACATACACTATATCTTCTTTATCTAGTCATCTGTCGATAGACACTTAGGTTGCTTCCATGTCTTGGCTATTGTAAAGAGCGCTGCTATGAACACTGGGGTGGATGTATCTTTTTGAACTAGAGTTTTTAACTCTCTAATTTCTCTCTGGTTGGATGTGAACTTCCATGCTCATGGTGCCACCCCTCTGGAAGGTGAGAATGGGATTGGTAGGAGAGACAGGACAGGGACTTTCAGATTTTACTACAAATGCTTGAATATTGTTTGAATCTTTTATGCCAAGAATGTGTTCATGTTCTTCTGCAATGAAAAATAAAATTTTATAAAAAAGAATATATATATAATATGTATACATATGTACAACTGGATCATTTTGCTCTACACCTGAAACTAACACAACATTGTAAATCAACTATACTTCAATTAAAAAATAAGATAAAATTTCAAAAGTCAAATTAAAAAGAATAAAGGACAAAGATTGTAAACAAACAAGGAGTTTCCTGTACTGCTGGTAGAAGGCAGCAGGGCCATTCTCTGAGCTTAGCTACCCTGGGAGAGGGACCTGGGTCTGGACACATCTCTATCCCTCACCAGAGGTAAATCATTTATCTTTGGGAAGCCTCAGATTCCTGATCAGCAAAATGGACTAATCATAGATTGAGATAACACGTTTTAAGAATTTAACACAATGCCAAGTACTTAAGAAGTACTTTGATTCTTAGAGACTATTTTTGTTGAGAGCCTTCATATATAAAGGACACCTACAAATCAATAACATGAGCAACCCAATAGAAAAATTGCCAGGAGAGAGGCTCATTTTAAAACATATTTATCCTCAGTAGCAAAGATAGTCAAAAGACCATAAGATAATTTTCACAAAACCTCTGCAAGGTAGGAGATAGTGAGGAAGTTGAGGACAGGGAGAAGTAAGCAACTGCCCTGAAGTAGAATTAGGTTCACACCCAGGACTGTCTCCTCCAACTTCCTCTTTTACCCCTATGCTCTTTGCTGCAAAGTGCATCATAATTTTTCTTTGGATCTCAATTTTCCCATCTGTTAAATGGGGGGTAATAAGCCCAACCCTGCAGATATCTTTGGGAAAATAACTGAGACAGCATGAGGAAAGTGCCTAGCATAGAACTAAGTCCACAGCTGGTTCTCAATAAACACTAGAACTTTCTACATTTTACCAACAGCTTACCAGTTTGATGGATGACCTTAAGGAAAGGACTTAACCTCTGTGAGCTGTGCTTTCCCTGTCTGGATCACTGGAGAGCAAGGGCAGGCTCTGGGCCTTCGCTTCCCCACCAGAAAGCCAGGGATGACATCACCACCCTCACAGGCCAGTTTAAGTGCTAAGGGGATGGGCTGTAACCTGCCAGAAAATAGTCAGTGCTCAGTAAATGACAGCCTTACTATGATCCCACTCTCTTTTCCTGGGATTCCTGTCCATTTTTCTGAGCAAACTCAGTGACTGGGAGGCAGGAAAGAGGCTCCTCCAAGGCGCCCTCCACCCAAGGCTCCCAACACCAGAACAAAAATGAACACTGTCTACCCCTTAGGCTTGGAGTGTTATCCACTCCTGCCTACGCCGTCTGCTCCAGTCTCAGACTGTGGCATGTGGGTGTGTGGGCAGAGCATGGCGACCCCTGAGAGGCCCTAAGACATTGACTCTGGGAGCCCTGGCTGCAAACTCGGGTTTGCCTGTGCTTGCCAGGCAGGCTCTGACCTTCTGAGTCTGTGTCTGCCACTGGGAATCAGTGGGAATCAGGGAAAAGATGCCCCTGACAGAATTAAGAGGCGATGTGGGACTCAGCATGTAAGGCCAACATGGGCTGCCCCCTCTTACCTGCAGGACGTCATGTGTGGGCTCCTGGAGTCCATCTGCAGAGACTTTCGGCGTCATCTTTACAATGTTGCTTAGATTGACTCCTGTGGGTGGTGGGGGAGTCAGGAAACAAGTGACAGCTGTCACCCCCATGGGCCTGCCAGAGTCACACCTCAAGTCCCTTCTGCTGGGACCAGGCTACTTCGGGGGCCTTCAGAGATCTGCCCAGCTCCCCATCCTGCCCCACTCCCTGCCCAGGCAGGGCCCAGCAGCCACACCCAAATGCTTTGGCCCCATCCAGCTAGTGGGAACAGAAGAGCAATGAGGCTATACACCATTGCTGCAGTGAGGGACACATTCTGTTTGGTGGGCTTTGAGGGGAAGGGAACCCATGACCTTCTTCCTTGGGGCTCCCACTGTTCTTCACCCTGGGTGCATCTCTGCCCTCTCTGGTACCCCCAAAGGAAGCCCCCACTGTGCAGAGCAATTCTAGATGGTCCTCCAGCCCCTGTCCAGTGTCTATACCTTACTCTGTGGCCAGGATGACAGCTTCTGAACTCTAAGGCTAGATCCCTGGCCTCCCTTGCCCCCTGGCATCTGACTGGATTTGGCCAATGGGAAGCTGGACTTGAGATCAGGGGCAGGAGGAGTGGGAGGGTGGGGTGTTCATACCCAGCTTCCTGCCTCTGTCTTTGTCAGGTAACCCTCATCCCCTGCGATGGCCTGTCATGGGGCAGAGGAGGTCCCTACTGTGCCTGGCAGAGTCTCCTAACCTTGCTCATGCTATTGCAAAGAGCTCCCTCTTTACCACTCTCCTCCATGGCCTGGCTTGAGCACGCCACCTATTTCCACGGGCCGGTCATCAACACCTCTTCTGCCTCCATGAACTCAAGCTGGGGTGCAGGTGGGGCAGGGAGGCAGGTGGCCCTGTTTCTTGGGAGGTGGTCAAGAGAAGTCTCTTCAAGAAAGCAACAATTAAAATGAGACCCAACTTGAAGGACCCAGCCCTGCAGATGTCAGGGTAAGGTGCAGGCAAGTAGAAGGTGGGTGTCAAGCAAGGTGGGAGTGTGTGGCCAGCCTGCTTGGGGCAGAGCCCAGAGCTGCCATGCCAGGAGGGATGGGGTCGTGGCAGGACACCATTCTTGCACGTTAAGAGCCACGGACTGGAGGTGACTGTCGGGCAATGAGCCACAGCAGCGCTGAG